>NC_133032.1:37735000-38078333 GCF_048771995.1 Taeniopygia guttata | reverse complement strand
ATTTTGGTTGGATGTGTGTTCTGCCCTGTCCAGCTTTCCCGTTTTATGAGTCCCTGGCTTTGCAGATTGTTCCTTCTGTATTAAGATGCTCAGCAAAGAAAAGTATATAATGCATTGTAGTCAAAACTGAAGGGCCTTCAGGCCTGTGTGCAGCTGGAGCTGACAGCTGGAGCCGTGGCTCTGTCCCCCATCACCCTGCCCTGCAGGAACACCTGGGAGGGGCTCTGGGAGCTGAACCTTGCTGTGTTGCAGAAATACAACAACGACTGGTGGATAGGGAGGCTGGTGAAGGAGGGCTGCGAGATCGGCTTCATCCCCAGCCCGCTGCGCCTGGAGAACATCCGCATCCAGCAGGAGCAGAAGAGGGGCCGCTTCCACGGAGGGTGAGCACACATGGCCTTGGCAAATCACCTCAAATCCTCCCAAAGGTCACCTGCTGCTGCTTTATTGCAGGGCATTTGCAGTGTTGGGTTTGGGATTCCCGCTGGAGGTACGGATTTGCGGAGAGCAGGAGATGTTGGTTTGACTTCAGGAAAGAGCAGTGAGGGATAATGACAGGGATTTCTGAGAGTTTTGTGTGCCTGTGGCCTTAAGTCAGCTTGGTGCTCAAAGTCTCCCAGATTTTCCCCAGCTTTTCTCAGTTTGTGGTGTTTTATTTCCTTTTTTTCCTTTTTTTTCGCCTTTTTGGCCCAAACCAGACACGTCAGACTTTGTAAGATCAGCTTTGCCATCCTTTGTTCTTCATCTTCCAGCTTGAGGTTTTTTGAGTCTCCACCCTGCCAGACCTGGAGATGACAAATCACTAGAAAAAGGTCTGGGAGATAAACCTGGGAAATGCTTTCAGAATGGTTGAACAGCATCCAGATTTCTTCTATAATTTTTGACACAACTTCAGGGGCAGCCAGTGGTTCTCAATATACAGGGAAATTACTGAGTTCAGTGAGCTGTTCCTGGGATTTGTATGGTAAAATGCCATATTATCATGACAAAACAGTTAATATTTACCTTTTTTAGCTAGAGTAATTTATGTTTGTATAACCTTGTGAATCCTCATGGGAAAATTCCTCCCCAAAACCTCCCACATTTTGGGGTGCCTGGTGTTAATGGGGGTTTTTCTGCTGCTGTAGGAAATCCAGTGGGAATTCTTCTTCAAGCCTTGGAGAAATGGTTTCTGGCACATTTCGAGCCACACCTACAGCCACAGGTAGGGCAGGATTTATTCAAGGAAACCCTTGCTAATAACTCTGTTTAAAAACCCTACATGAGAAATGCAGGTTGTCCCCTTTGCTGAGTTACTGAGATGTTTTCCAGCAAAGTGTTTGCATGCACAGGGGAGGAGGGCAGCTCTTCCCAGCCTGCAGGAGTTGCTGAGGGCTGGGAAAAATCCTTGGGAACAGTGGCAGCTGCCCCAGTTTAATGCATAGAATGCCCAGTTAAATGTGTAGAATACCCAGTTTAATGTATAAAATGCCCAGTTTAATGCACAGATTTTCCAGTTTAATACACAGATTGCCCAGTTAAATGTGTAGAATACTTAAATGTATAAAATGCCCAGTTTAATGCACAGATTGCCCAGTGTAATGTACAGAATGCCCAATTTAATGCAGATTGCCCAGTTCAATGCACAGATTGCCCAGTTTAGTCAGGCCTGAGCAGAGGGAGGTGCTCAGACAGAAATCAAAGTGCTTTGACAAAGGGATTTTGGTTGCCTGGGTTTGTTTTAACCAAGTTCTCATTTGGTCTTCTAGCAAAACAGAAACAAAAAGTGGTAAGTAATGCTTTTGTTTCCATTTTATTTCCTCCTACTTCATAATTGCCAGGATTTCCCTATGGATTTGTTTGACTGATGATCTGAAGGGTTGTTTTTTCCCCTCTAGACAGAACATATTCCCCCCTATGATGTAGTGCCATCCATGAGACCTGTGGTGTTGGTGGGCCCATCTCTCAAAGGCTATGAGGTATGGACTGAGGTGTTTGCAGTTAATTCAACTTTCATTATCCCTGATCATCCTCAGTAATTCTGTGTGGGCCTCAGTGCAACTGGTTTATGATAATTTCAAGTGATTTAGCTTAAATAATTACCAAAATGTTCTGTAAGAGCTAAGAGTTACTTCTGACTTGTACTGTTTTAAGCACAGTGCAAATCCATTCTTTTCAGTGCACTCATTCCTGATTAAATCAAGTAAAAAAGAAAATTTGTCTCTGCTACAAGAAGTCAAATTAATGAGCTGGACTCTACACATGAAAAATGCTCATCAAACCAGCCCGTGCTTTGAACTTAATTAGCAAAACATTTGAAGGAGCTTCTTTGTTGTTTTCCTTTTTTCACTTTATTAATAAATTCAAATATTTTGCAAAAAAAACCTTTAACCCTCCTAAAAGATTGCCCAGGTGGAAGTGGGCAGGATAATGTGCTCAGATAACCAGGACAGCCTGTTTTTGGGCTGCTGCAGACTCAAGTGAGCATTTGCCACGTGCTAAACCAGCAGAGACTTTGAGCAGGGCAGTTTAGGGAGCTCAGCCATCTGGGAGGTGCTGAACCAGGAACTAAATGAACATAAAATCAAATATACACTTCATTAAGCTTAATTAATGTTGTCAGTAATTTATAGGATATTATTAAATAAATTGGAATGGTTCTTTTTGAGAGGTGACAGCCCTGGCATAATGCAGTGTTCTGGCATTGTTTTTATGTGAGAGTGACTGAAGGTGCAGCTCAGCAGAGCAGGTACTTCATGTTCTGCTCTCTGCCTTTTAATTTGATGGGGAAGTTTTTTGACAGGAGTAAATTCCCTCTGTGCTGCACCACAGATCAATTTACCTCTCCAGTTTGGAGGGGAGAGAGGCTGTTTGTTCATAAAAACCTCTTCAAATCTGCCACTCTGTCTCTTTCTTTGAATAAAACAACACTAAACACGACACCTTGAACATACAAATGTGTGGACATGGTAACACAGAATATTAATTTCAATAACAAAAATACTTGATCTGACTTGGGGGAATTTATTTTGACTGGTTTTTCCTGGCTAAATGCTGAAGGAATCAGTTGGAAGGAGAGAAATAAACTGGCAGAGAAGCCTGGGGGCTTTGATGAAGCTGCTGCCTGGCAGATAATAATTGTCAGCCTGAGCTGTCCTGCAAAGGACAAGGAGCTGCCCAATAAATCAGATGGCAGAGATGACAGCTCTTGGGGCTGAGCAGCTCAGCTCTGTTCCCAGCTCCAGCAGTGGGAACATCCCATTTTTCTGCTGTCATCCCTGTGGGAGAGCAGTCCCCCGGCAGGACAGATCTCATCCCTCACGTCTGAAGGCCGCTGTAACAGCGTTGTGTAGGAAAAGCCCCAGTGCTCTGTGCAGCTGTGGCCTGTGTGCAGCTCTGGGAGTGGTGCTGGATGTGAGGGGGGTGAGGAATGCTCAGTGCAGCTCAGGGCAGGAGCACACAGAGGGCCAGCGAGTCAGGAAACTTCCAGGGATTTATTGGCGAGGGCACGGCGCTGGGATGGTTCTGCCCAGCAAGGGTGTGGATTGTTGGCTGTATCCCTGCCTTCTACTCACCTCTTTCCTTCCTTTTGGCTTCTTTCTCTCCCTGTCCATCCCCCTGCTCAATCTTCTCCCCTCTGCCAAGGTGACAGACATGATGCAGAAAGCTCTCTTTGACTTCCTGAAGCACAGGTTTGATGGGAGGTGAGAAACTCTGTCCTTCTCATGCTGCTTTGCCCATGTGTTACTAACATTGCAATCCATTATTTTATTTTTTCAGTGCCAGAGGGTTTGCTGCATGATCAAAGCTGAATTTCTGGCTTTGTGTCACCACTGAAGAGTGGGACACAGCTCATGTGTTTCTAGGGGTGCACATGTCTGCATTTCTGCTATGGCTGGGCTGTGATTTCTTAGTTTAACACAAGAATTCTGTCTCAGTGTCTTCCCAACACCTAAGAAAAATCAGCTCTAAAATATTCCTTATATGAGATTTTATTTTGACTGCCCTAAGTAGGCAAAAATACTTAAAAGGGTGGTTGGAAGAAGGAAATTCTGAGAAATAAAACACAGCAAAATACTTGTAAGGAGGGTTCATCTTCAGCTGGAGCATTTCCTGGTGAGCTGCAGAGGATAAATTGGATTTCCTTGCTAGGAGCACTGGCTTGGTCCATGGCATCACCTCAGCCCTTGTAGGTGTCTGCTGCATCTCTGGCATGTTCTGCCCTTCCCAGTTAGTTCAGGATATTCCAGCTGGGAAAAGAAGCTGTTCTGGTAACACCTAACACTAAGTCAGGTTTGAAATACCCAAACCACCAGGGCAGGGAAAATGAAATTCTGTCGAAGAGCTGGAGCAGGATTTATGGATTTTAGGAGTGAGGAGGTGGCAGTGCTGAACTGATCCCTAAACAGCTCAGAGAGAACGTTTAATGATCAACTTCTGTGCAAAGTATCTCCTCTCCTGGTCTGGGCTGAGCTGCTCAGCTCAAGTGATTGTCTGGAAGTCCTAATTCCATCAGCACTATTGGCAGCTGGATCAGGTGGGAGTATGAAATTTCAGCAGTGGAGAGCTCAGTGCCACCAGCAGCCTGAGACCATTGATTTTAGCTCTGAGGAGCTCAGGAAAAAGCTGCTTCTTGGTCCTTCTGCCAACTTCTATGGCTTTGTGGGCTTTCTCCTCCCTCCCTTGTCTTTCTTCTTTCTTTCTTTCCATCTCTTCTGCAGTTTTGGGAGACATCCACGTTACCAAGAAAGGAGCTGAGTGTCCAAGGAAGAGCCTTTCCAAACGCATCAGAGAGACCTGACTCCTTCCCTGCCTCTGAACTCCCTTGGCCTTGCCAGCTCCTTCCTTTGTAACTGGGAACTCCCCTGCTGGACAGTGAGCCCACAATCCATTCATTTCTATTTTAAACTCATTTTTACTTTTGGCCTCCGTGGTATGCATTTATTTATGTATTATGCAGAAAAATAACTGCACTTCTTTTTAACGCTGCAGCTGAAAATTCCAATTTGAGCTGCATAAATCTTAGGTTCTGTGCAAAAGCTGCTGGTCATTCCCAGCTTGATTTCTTTCCATTTTTCCTGGCTCCTTGGCTCATCCTAGGCCTCCTAATTGTATTTGACATGAAGGGATTGTGTGGCCTTTGCTTTGTAACATTTTGTGTCTTTCTAACTCGCTGACAGATGAAGTAAATGAATCACCTGCCTTAAGTTAAAGAGGAGCAGTGAAGTTAAACTCGAGTTCAGGCAGTCCAGAGAGCTCCACTTCCTTTTCTCCTGCTCATCCCAGACTGGCACAGCTCCCTGCCAGCTGGGCTGGGTTTACTCCTGGTGTAACTCTGGGGGAAGAGGAAGTGCTGCTGCATTGCAGCTCCCTCGTTCTGAGTGCCCCGAGCCTCACATAACTCACAGCATTTACGGCACTGTGTAAATTCATGCAGGAGATGAGTGAGCTGGGACGAGGAAAGTTAATTAATGCACTAAGGAGAATAGCAGGAACTCCATCCCAGGGCTCAGGGAATAGGAAATACATCCCAGTTCCCCAGCACTTCTGTTCAGTTTGTTCTTTAATGATGCCATAACTCATCTGGAAACGTGCCTGGGCGTGTTTGGTTGTGTTTGCCCTTTGGAATGGGCTGTGGAAATCCCACTCCTGTGTTTGTGTGTGCTGTGCTCTCCTGGCAGGATATCCATAACCAGAGTGACAGCTGACATCTCCCTGGCCAAGAGGTCTGTGCTCAATAACCCCAGCAAGAGGGCGATCATCGAGCGCTCCAACACCAGGTCCAGCCTAGGTGAGGCCCTGGCACAGCTGAACTCAGGCTGTGCTTATACACAGGGGGCAGGACACCATTCCAGGATCATGGATCCAGCTCCTGGCCCAAAATCCCACCCTGGAGCACCCCTGGAGCACCCCTGGAGCACTGTGCAAACCTTCCTGGAGCTCTGGCCATGCCCGTTCCCTGGGCAGCCTGGGCAGTGCCCAGCACCCTCTGGGGGAAAAACCTTACCCTGAAATCCAACCCGACCCTGCCCTGGCTCAGCTCCAGCCATTCCCAAGATCACAGCAGTTGTGCAGATTTAAATGAGTCTACAGCCTTTTGCTGCATAATCCTGAGCTGCCCTCTCAGCTCCTTCTCCTTCCCAGCCCTGTGCTTCTAATTCCACATCACAAGGAGCCAAAGAGCTTTCACTTGTCCAGCCAAGGAAATGTCATTCCTGGTCCTGGGACCAGTTTTGGGATTAATTTTGAGCAGTTACAGCTGAATTTTGCTGTCTGGCTGTGAGACTTTGGGTCCTGCTCCTCTCCTCAGTGTCAGGACTGATGGGGAACAGTGGCCTGAGGAATTTTTATTTGGGGTCCATGATCTTGGAGTCCTTTCCAACCTTGATGGATCTGTGATTGTGTGATTCTTTCTTGCACAAGGGTGGAAATCTCTGTGTGTCACGTGCATTCCAACATCCCGCTCTCTGGGACACCTTCCCAGGATCTGAGAGGAGTTGGGTTTGATAAAAAAAAAGAACCCAAATTCCAAATCTCTGCCATACTGAGTGACTTCTTACACTAGAAGTAGAGGTAACAGGTTATTTTATGGCAATGCCATCAATTCACATGTGGAGTCTGTGACAGTGAGGGTATTTTTATCCCAGTGGTTTCACCTGCTTTGTTTTCCTTTGCAGCTGAAGTGCAGAGTGAGATTGAAAGAATCTTTGAGCTGGCCAGGTCCTTACAGCTGGTTGTCCTGGATGCAGACACTATAAATCACCCTGCACAGCTTATCAAGACATCTCTAGCACCAATTATTGTCCATGTGAAGGTGTCCTCTCCAAAGGTAATTCCTCACCCTAAGATCCAGGAGGGAGCTGGAGGGCAGGGTGGGAATGGGCAGTGTGGAGTCTGTGAAAAGGAGAAGTGACACAATGTACTGCTGGTGTGCTACAGTCCACCCAGCAATCCATATAATTCTGTATAAATATAATTTTCATGCTTCCCTATTGTCAGAAATAACTTAGGACTTAAAGTAGGATCAAGCAGAAATGCATTTGAAATTTTTCAATGGCTCAAACATGATCCAGAGGGAAATGTTCCCAGTTCTCAGAGGGGTTATCAGAAAGGTTTGGGATATTCAAGGGCAATATTTTATGGAGAGCTTCTGTTCTTGGTAATCCCTCAGGGGGATGTCAGGCTGAGCTTTAGGGAGATGAATGATCCTTCAACTCACCTTTTGCCCTTTCCTCCTGGCAGGTTCTGCAGCGACTGATCAAGTCCAGAGGGAAGTCACAAAGCAAACACTTGAACGTCCAGTTGGTGGCAGCTGATAAACTTGCACAATGCCCACCAGTAAGTACAGAGGAGAGGCTGAAGAACTCCTGCTCTGTGGAATTCTGATGATTCCTGCTGTGCTGATCCCTGTGCAGAGCTGGGTCCGTCCATTATCACTCCCTGGTGGTGCTCACACGGCCCTGCACTCGTGAGACACAAAGTGCTGCAGACTTTCATCCTGGTTATCTCCTGCCCTGGGTTTGTTTTGGTCTTTGGCAGGGTGACAGGGCAGGAGTGACATGGAGGGGACAACAAATCTGTTAACTGGAAAATTACATCATCTGTGGAGCTGCAGCTCCCAGAGGGACAAAGTCTGGGTTTGGAGAGGCCTCCCCTCGCTGCACAGGGAGTGTGTGGAAAGAGAAAGGGGAGTGTGCAGGCATGTGAGCCCTGCTCCTGATCCTGCAGGCCATCCCAGTCACCTCATCAGAGCACAGCCACTGCTGTCCCAGCTCCTGAGCAAAGATCTGCCCCTCTCCTGGAGTCCTGAGTCCCTGCTGATGGAGCAGGGCTCGTGGGCAGGGCTGTGGGAGAGGCTCTGCAGGGGTTTGCACAGGGCAGCTCCGAGTTGCTTTTAGTTTTGAAAGCCACACCTGGTTTGTGGGACAGAGGCAGAGGAAATGGATTTGGATGTGGCTTTGTGTGGGATCTCTGTGGGATATTGGGATGGGAGTGCAGAGTGCAGAGGTACCAGAGCAGTGACAGCTTCTCTGGGCAGCCTGTTCTTCTGCAGAGCTCAGCTGTGTTACATTTCTCACATGGAATTTATTTATTACTGAGTTGTGATCTCTTAAAATGCTGCTGGGTTATTCCTGTGAGCCATCCAGGTCCCACTAACCCAACCAGAGTTGTAACTCTCCTGGAGAACAAAGTGATCCCTCTAAACACATCCCTCCCCAGCTCTGATGGGTGTGAGCTGAGGCACTGGCTGCAGCTGCCCCTGCTTGTGGTGTTTCCCCTGAGCTTGCACATTGTCCTGTGTGAAAGGTGTTTCCTCTGGCACCTGCACGCAGAACCCTGGGCAGTTTCACAGCCTTTTTTTGCTCTTTATGCAGTGATTTCCTATTGCTCAGCTTCACTCACATCAGCTGAAATGAGAGAAGTTACCAGAGAAGCTGTGGCTGCCCTGGCAGTGTCCCAGGCCAGGCTGGACAGGGCTTCAAGCACCCTGGGGCAGTGGAAGGTGTCCCTGCCGTTGGCAGGGGTGGATGAGCTGGTTTTTTAGGTCCCTTCTAACTCGTGGAACTCCCAGATTCCATGAAATAATCCATGTGGGGTGCATTGTGGCACCTGGATTGTCCATCCCCAGATTTACTGAACTCTGCCTCAACACCCAGGCCTGGAATTGCATTCCAGTGCTGAAGGCAGCCAGGTGAGGCCCCACCTGGATCAGAAAAGCCTCTCCAAAAGTCAGAGCCCCAGGTTTCAGCCATGAACCCAGCCCTGCTCCCAGGCTGTTCCCACCCTGCCCTGCCCAGGAGCTGCTCACAAACCAGCTCAGCACTTTGCACTGGTGTTGGGAAGGAAGTGAGTGCTGACTTTGAGCTCTCCCAGAGAGGTGGCAGTCTGGCTTGGCTTGAAATTAAAGTTGGCCCACTGTTTAATTAAGTGAAAGTTCATTGCTGAGAGCAAAGGCACTGCTCCCTCTGTCCTGCTCATCCCTTTTGCAGCTCAGATTCCTGCAAGAGGAGAATTTGGAGTGTTGGTTTAAAGGGAAGGTCCTTGCACAGGCTGCAGTCCTCTGTTCCTGTGCTGAGAGGCAGCATAAGGAATGAGCTGGAGCTGCATGTCTAGACACTGTAAAAATAGCTGTAAAAATAGCTGTCTCTTTGGGCATATTTGAGCTCAGGAACTGCTTTCATTATTAATTCCTTGCTAATCTGCCCCTGACACTGTTCAAACCAGTGTTGGGCACTGCAGAACACCATGAACATTGGACACAGGAACATTGCAGGGCTCCAGGAATATTGCAGGACACAGGAATATTGCAGGACACAGGAATATTGCAGGACACAGGAATATTGCAAGGCTCCAGGAACATTGCAGGACACAGGAACATTGCAGGACACAGGAATATTGCAGGGCTCCAGGAACATTGCAGGACACAGGAACATTGCAGGACACAGGAACATTGCAGGACACAGGAATATTGCAGGGCTCCAGGATCATTGCAGGACACAGGAATATTGCAGGGCACAGGAACATTGCAGGACACAGGAATATTGCAGGACACAGGAACATTGCAGGACACAGGAACATTGCAGGACACAGGAATATTGCAGGACACAGGAATATTGCAGGACATCAGGAACTCCACTGCAGGAACATGACAGGGCTCAAGGAAACACAAACAGCCTTCAATCCACTGCTCATCAGCAGTTCATCATGGTTGTTATTTTTTGAAACTTCTGAATTCATGCCCATGCTATGAGAGGGCACAAACCCCTCTGGTCTATTTGACACAACCTAAAAGATACCTGAGATTATACAGCAGAATTCAAGTGCTTTGGTTAATTAAAATATAATTAGGATATATTTACAAGCTGAAATTCTTCCTCCTCTCAGGTACACAGTGGTTCTACAGCAAACCAAAAGAAATAGCAGAGGACAGTGGGCACTGCTGTGCTCTTCAGGAAAGGCCACTTGTATCACTAGAGAGTCACCAGGAGCTGGGAATGCTCCTGTGGAACTTCTGTGCATGGAAGAACATCTTGCAGAGGAGCTGCTTTACTCCATGCCCCTCACAAACAGAGATCTTCCTAAAAGATGATTTCCTGCCAAATATGTAGAAACAGAACAGACCCAGCTGAGGGATGAGCAGAACTGTTAAATGCAGGAGAAAAGCTGAGTGGTTCTCTGTCATTTATTCTCCGTGTCACACACTGCAGTCAGGGTCCTGCCAGGGCTGCAGCTCCTCCAGTCCAGTGTCACTGTGCAGGGGAATATTCAAAGGGTCACAGTTGTTAAAGAGTCCTTAATCCACTTTAATTCTTTATTTAAGAAAACATGTTGCACTCCCAAGTGCTTAATTTCAATCTTTTCCGAAGCAAAGTATATGCAAGCAAACCACATTATTTTATTTTCTAATTTAACTGCGGTTTAATTGATAACTTCTTACACGAGTGATAGACTGGAATGTGTGGTGCATCAACATGTGGGTGAATAGCAAAAGAGTAAAAGCAGTAAATAAAGAAAGGAGCAAAAGAAGAGCAAGAAACACTGAACTGGATGCAGTGTTAGGAATATTCTGATCAGAAGGAAACTCCTCCTTGCTGGCAGAGGAGGAAACTTTTCTGTGACATGCTGGGAAGAGGGAATAAATGAAAAAAAAGAAGAAAAAATGCTTTATTATTTTAAATCTTATTTTGAGAGCTATAAAAACAGGTGGAAGAGAGCAGCCTGCGGTTGATGCTGGCTGCCCTTTACACCCACAGCACCTGCACTTATTTTTCATTTCCTGTGCTGTTCTCACAGTATTTTGCAAAGTTAAGATTCGAGATGAGATAGGAAGTTGAAGTGCTAAAAACAGGGTTTGATTCTCTCGAGGGGCTCTGCTGGTTCTGGCAGGTTGGAGGACAGGCAGGCATGGAGGTGGTTTCAGCCAGCACATGGAGGAGGTGTCTGGAGAATTCCCTGAGGCAGGAATGCTGCTGCTGTCAGGACTGCCTGCTGCCTTCTCTGCTGTGGGAATGGTTTTAGGGACATCAGCTCTGGAAGGAAATAAATAAATTGAAGAGCTTTGTGCCCAGGAACAAAACAGGGCTGATGCAACACCCAGAGACTGAGGGACAGTGTCCAGTGACTCCCAAGGGATTTGCCTCTTGGTCACCTTAAGCCACTTGTACCATTTTCTTTTCCATCCATGGAATCACAGAATGGTTTGGGGTGGCAGGGACCTCAAACCTCATCCAGTCCCAGGCCTGCCATGGGCAGGGACACCTCCCATTGTCCCAGGTTGCTCCGAGCCCCATTCAGCCTGGTCTTGGACACTTCAGGGATCCAGGGGCATTCAGGGATTCAGGGGAATTCCTGCCTGGGAGGGAGGGGAGCCCTGTCATGGAATTCCCAGCTTTCGCTGGGAATTCCATGACAGGGGCTCCCCTCCCTCCCAGGCAGGAATTCCTCCCCAGTACCCCATCCCTCGCTGCTGTGTTTCAGTGTGAATCCAACCCCCCTGTCCCTCCCTGCTGTCACAGGAAACCCTCTCCATGCTTCCAGCTCCCTCCCTTCTTCCCTGCTGCGATTCCCATTCCCCGAACACCTCCAAGTCTCGCTGTGACCCATCCCCTGCATGTCCCCATCCATGACCACGTGTGTCCCTGTTCCCAGGACATGTTTGACGTGATCCTGGACGAGAACCAGCTGGAGGACGCCTGTGAGCACCTGGCTGAGTACCTGGAGGCGTACTGGAGAGCCACGCACACGTCCAGCGCCGCGCCCGTGACGCCCCTGCTGGGCAGGAGCCTGGGGCCCTCGGCGCTGTCCCCGTACCCCGCTGCCATCTCCGGCCTGCAGGTAGGAACGGGCTGCTGGCTCTGCTGGCTGGGCTCCTGGCTCTGCCAGGGGCTGTGCTGGCACTGCCACCTGCTCCCTGAGCTGCTGCCAGCGCCGCCTCGGGGTGCAGCCAGGGAGCAAGCGGCTGGGAATTCCGCTGGGAATGCTCTGCCTTTAGTGGGAAGTAAAACAACCAGCCATTTCCTAGCAGTCAGCTCTGTTTACATCCCTTTTATCCTACCCTCATAACGTCACCAAATATTCACTTTTGGGTGGAAAAGCTTGTTTTTTGAGTGTGAATAAACGACTTTTTTTTTTATTATTTTTTTTTTACCCATTGAAAAAAATTGTGACCCTTTTTTTCCACAGGGATAGCTCAGACTCGGCTGAACTTTGACACTTCAATCGTGGCATGTAAATAGTCCTTAATGAGAAGTACGTGCTTTATTAAGTTTGAAACCAGAAATGTTTGGGGCTAATGACTGGGAATGCTTGAGGGGCTCAGGATTGCAGGGAGCTTTAAATCCTGCAAGTTTCAGTGTGTGGGGGACTCCAGGAGTGTCACTTGCTAATAATGTACATCAGAAATAGAACTGAACAAATGACATTTAATGAATAATTCACCTGACAAATGTTATATCTGCTCTGCTTGTGGAGTGTCTGGAAGCAGGTAACAGTTTTGGAGGAAATGACCGTTGTTTGGTGTTTTCAGTTAACATCCAACTGGCTTTGCTGTGAGTGAGCTGCACTTCCCTGAAGGTGCTTAATTCCTGCCCTCACCTTTCTAAAGCCCTGCTTGGTTTTATTGGGACCAGCAAGTCACTGTCTCCTGAGTGGCTGAATGCACAAGCACTGTTCTGTTACTAATGATAACATGCACATGTAAACTGTTGTTTCCATTTTCCACTTGCCTTAAAATTTCAGTTTTCCATCCCTTCATGCCAATAAAATACCATCTGCAGAACTTTCACCTCTTCAGTTTCATTTTGAGAACTGGGTGTATCCACAGAATTTTTTTCAGGCATTTATTTCTCTCTGATCAATGGACACCAGCAATAACTGTGAAATGTTGCTCCATTTACTTAGGGAAAACTCACACTGAAGATGAAAATCACCCCTGTGCAGTGGGCTGGCTGAAGGTATGCATCACTTAATCCCCACTTCACCCGAATTCCAAAGGGTTTCGGTGGGATCAATGGTGCTGGTGCTCTGCAGAGGGGTAAATTTCTCCCGGAGTGATCCATGCCCAACCAGAGCTGCAGGTTTTCCGTGCCACCAGGGTTCAGAGTTCAGGCCCTGGTGTTTTCCATGGGTATCTCACAGTGAGGACTCCCACCATCCCTGCTGTCCACCAGGAGGTTTTGTGCTCATTCAGACCTTTGAAGGATTTGCATCAGCTTTCACTGTGATGATGTGTGTGGTAATTAAAAGGCACTCAGGCTGATTAAACCAGCAAAGGTGCTTGTGGTGCAGGCAGATTTTACATTCCTTCTGCCCTTGGTACCTCGGGGACTGAAAAGCAAAAGCCCAAAGGCTCATGTAGCAGTGAGCCTGACAGAGGTGTGCTGGGCCAGGCTGTCCCTGCTTCACCAAATCCACATTTGGGAGACTCCCATTGCTACCTGGACTTTGGTTTAGTGAGAACTGAAAGTCATGCCTGAAGTCCTGACTCGTGGAAGTCATGAGAGTCATGTTCTGTGGCACAGATCCAGAGCAGTCAGAGAGGGCACAGGTGGCAGTGCTGGCTCTGCCACACCTGATCCTTGGGAACACCCTCCTTAAAGGAACAGCTGGATGCTGAGCTGAGGGGGAAGAGCAAACTTGATCTTTGCCTAGCAAAATATTTATTGCTCTGAGAAGCTGTGGCTGCTCCTGGATCCCTGGAAGTGTCCCAGGCCAGGCTGGATGGGGCTTGGACTAGTGGAAGGTGTCCCTGTCCATGACAGGGGAGGGAAGTAGATGATCCTTAATTTCCCTTCCAACCCAAACCATCCTGGGATTCTCTAACTCCTTGGCACCAGTCGCTTGCCTCTGTGACTGGTTAGCTCTAAACACATCTAGCCTAATTTCAGAGCATGGATTCAATCCTATAGCTGGGGTTTTGGGGAGATGTGTTCCTTAGGCTCCAGGGGATTGGGGTTTCAGAGCCATGTGTACCCAGCCCAGGCGTGTCCCATGCTCAGGACACAGCCAGGGAAGCAGCAAGGTTCCAGGAGAGCAGCAGGATGCAGCCCCAGAGGTGAATTCCCACAGGGAAAGCAGAGGGGTGAGCACAGAGTGAAAGCTACAATTGGTGAGGGGATTACACATCCAAACTGCATTTGTGTCAGATAAACACAAGGATAATTCATCATGGAATCAAGGAACCACGGAATGGTTTGGGTTGGACAGGACCTTAGAGCCCATCCATGGGCAGGGACACCTCCCACTGCTCCAGGCCCCATCCAGCCTGGCCTTGGACACTTCCAGGGATCCAGGGGCAGCCACAGCTGCTCTGAGCTCCTGTGCCGGGGCCTCACCTCCCTCCCAGCCAGGAATTCTCAATCTCCCACCCATCCCTGCCCTCTGGCAGTGGGAGCCATTCCCTGGCTCCTGTCCCTCCATCCCTTGTCCCCAGTCCCTCTCCAGCTCTCCTGGAGCTCCTTCAGGCCCTGCCAGGGGCTCTGAGCTCTGCCTGGAGCCCTCTCCAGATGAGCACCCCCCTCTCTCCCAGCCTGCCTTCAATTTCTGAAGCACTTTGGCCTAATCCCCACTGAACCCTGGTGCTCAGAGGAGAATGGGGACCCCCTGTCTGGAGTTCTCAGTATCTGGGGCTGAGGTTGCAGAGTCTCCCTGGTGCTGCTGTCCCCTGGCAGCACCAACCCCGAGCTGCAAGCACACAGCCCCTGCTCCATCCCTGCCCCAGCCACACCGCCTTGGATATCAATTATTCAGGAAATCAGTCTCCAGGCAAAGGCTGTAGCAGCAGGAAGAAGGTTTTGTATCCCAGAGAGCAGGGGCTGGAGTTTCAGCACGGAGTTTGTCCTGAGAGATGGGTGCTGATGCTCCTGAGAGGTTTAATGTGTGGTGAAAGGAAACAAAACACTTGTTTTAGGCTATTTCTTCACTGTGCCATTAACTGGCAAAAAAAATATGAACTAATTCTGCTCATGTGACAAATGATGGGCATTGTCATTATGGCAATGTGAGGAGAGCAAAGGCTTCTAATTAATAAATTATCTTAGAAAGGGATTTTCTGTCAACACATTTAAATACTGTGCTTCAGTTTAAAGAATTGATTATCCAATTATTTTAGTCTCCCCTTGGCTGCCTGCTGAGCAGCCCATCATTGGTTTGCTCATAGGAAGGGTTTTAAATAAGGCCCAGAGCTGCACCTTTAAAAACAACCCAACGAAACATCTTCAGATGTTTTCCAAACCCACAGAAACGGATGCTTAGACATTCCCTAAGCAGAGTAGCAGCGTGAATGTTCTGTTCCTGATCAGAGAAAAGTGATAAATGCTGACTACATCAGCTCACTTTTCATGCTCGGTGTAATACTCACAGGGCGAGCTTCCCGCTCCAGGAACCGGAGCTGGCCCGCTCCCGGCCTGCAGCAGGCAGGCTCTGCTGGCCCAGGAGAGCCAGGAGCTGCTGGAAGGGCCGGGCTGGGGCTGGGCAGAGCTGAGCTGGGGCAGCCCGGGGCTGGGCACTAACTCTGCCTCCTTTGGCCCCCGCAGAGCCAGCGCGGGAGGCACGGCGGCCACTCCGCGGAGAACTCTCCCCTCGAGCGCCGCGGCCTTGTCGCCTCCGAGGAGAACTACCACGGCGAGAGGGCTCGCAAGAGCAGGAACCGCTTGTCTTCCAGTTCCCAGCACAGCCGAGAGCATTACCCCCTCGTGGAAGAGGAATTCTCCGACCCCTACCAGGACTCGTACCAGCCCCACCGCGCCCGCGGCTCCCCCGGCGGGTACAGCCACGACTCGCGGCACCGGCTCTGAGTCCTGGGACTGGGCAACAACAGCACCCACCCGTTGGTACCTTGCCATAACTAGCTAGGAGTAACAATTAGATCATGTTAATTTGGCGGGTGTGACGGTGACAACTGCTGTTGCACCCTGCTGTCATTGATGTTTAATTGGGGGCAGCAAAACCCAGCCCGGCCCTTCCGTTTCTGCCCGATCATAGAGGTTGTTTTTGGGATTATTTTTGGGTTTAATACAGCGTTTGCATTTATAGCCATATTTTTTTCTCGTCCTTAGGTATTAGACACATCCGTTTGTAGTTTTGGGTACTTATCGAGGCACTTATAAAATAATTTCCTGTGCTGGAAATTCCAAATGACCAGTTCCAGTTGGAACCAATTTATAAACCAATTCCTGTTGGAATTTGGGTGAATTGACTGGAAAGTCGACGTGAGCATGTTGGGAAAAAAAAGAAACCAAACACAAAGAAAAATCTGAAAATTACAAACCCACTGCAAGTCAGAAAGTCAGCTCCAGTATTTGTTTGCTGGGAGCTCAATTTCCATTTCAGGTTAGAGTAAAAGGATTTATTCTAACGATTTCTTTCCAGACAAACCAAATGTAAACTCTCGAGAGTGCCAAATATCCCAAATTATTGCAGCAGTTACAAAACACTTTCCAGTTCCAAATTATTTTTAGACCTGGCATGAATGTTGCAGCCAAATGATTCTTGAGTTCAGCCAGTCCTGACAGTTTTGTTGGGACCAGCAGGGAGGAACTGCGACAGGAGACAGGAAATAGGGACAGGAAGAGGAACAAACTCCCTCGTTTGTGTGCTTGGAGGTTGGGAATAGTGTTTATTTTTTCCCACCCTTTTACCAGAATACAGCCAGAAGTCCCAAAATGGAACAGGAGTATAGAGACATCAGATTTTTCTCCCATTTTTATCCTGCTTTTTAAATGGAAAACAATCCCCTCCTCTGACCCCGTGTGTAAAGTCCCTACATCCCAGTACTCCAAGTAGCTGCCCACATGTTCCATCTTCCCAAATCCACCTCTGAATGTCTGACAATTCCAGCGGCGCACAAGAACTCTCCAGAAGATCCATCCCAGCCATGAAATCCAAGGGGAGGGAGTGGGCTTAACCAGTCATCAGTGATGAACATTTCAAACAACATCTCGGTCAGAATTGCAATAAAAAGGGAACATCAGACAAAAATCTGCTGCCAGGGAAGGGGTGCAGCTGATTCCAAGCTTTGGATTCCAAGAGCTATGATAAATCCTTGGAGATATTGCTGCCTTACTTCCTACCAGTCATTTCTCTCACCTGCTGAGTCTTGAGTTCCTTCCAAGAGGTGAATTTCTGTGGCTGGACCTTGTGTTTTACACCATCAGTGAAGCCTTAGATCCCATGGGATTGAAAATAGACCCCCCATTGCCCATTTTGTACAACCACTGACATCTTCCAGCAGAGCCTCCCGAAATTCCCACCGCACGTATTCCCTGGAATTGACACAGTTACAATGCTGAACATGCATTTATTTACTATTTTTTATCTCTTCCCCAAAATAAGGATCTTTTTTTTTTTATTTTCTTGTTTTCCTCCCAAAGCCTGCCGAACCCAGGCTTTGAAAGCATGTAGCACTACAGGAATTTCTGGATTATTCCCATTTTTTCCACGTCCTGGACCAGCTGGCAGAGACCACTGGTGTTTCCAGCATCCTGGAGTCTGATTATCCTCTTGATGTTACTGGGAAAAGCAATCCATGTCCTTTGTGGGGCACCCAAACCTACACCCATCCCCACAGCATTAAAAGGTGGCAGATTAATGAATCATTTTAATGACCCCACTGCCTAACAGGCAGCTGCAGCACCACTGGGTGATCCCAGTGGAGCAGGTACCAGGGAAAATGTGGAAATCTCTGCATCCACTGGAGTCCCAGAGCTCTGCATGGATCTGCCAGAGCTGATCCTGCCCCATTCCCTCTGGCTGTAGATGCCAGCAGAGCTCTGGGGCTGAGGGAACGTGGCAGGACCTGGCCCTGGCAGCTCCTGCAGGATTCTGTGCTGCAGCACAGGGCAGCATCCTCCAGGAACTCTCCAGCCTTTTCCACACCCAGCACACAGAGGGGACAGAGGAGGCCTTGGGTGACCCCTTCTTCTCTGAGCTTTCCTTGTTTGTGCATTTAATCCTGAGAAGCTGTAGAACCCTGGGCAGCAGCTGCTTCTCTTTATTCTGCACTAAATTAGGGATCAGCTCGTTAACTGCTTGAGGAGATTTGCATATTTGCAGTCAGATACTTCCTAGAGCATTTTGGAGCCTTGTTTTCAGTCTTCCATGTCACCCAGGCCAGGGAAGGCTCCCCAGCCACCACACTCTGCACAATCCATCACCTGAACATCTCAAGTGCCAAAACGACTTGGGTTTGACAAAAACAAACTTGTGAGGGAAGTCAGGGATGGGCCTGAGGTCCTTTATTCCGTGGGGTTAAGCTGCCTTGACTCCTGGGTGTCCTGAGTTTCCCCCAGAGCCCATTCCATGCTGATTAAAGGTCCTGCAGGTCTCCCTCCTTGCTGGGGTGTTGAATTCTTTGGGAAGAGCTATTCCTGAAGTACAAATACACCAGCCAGGCTGGGAGACTCTCCCTTTATTGCAGATACTGTGGGCAGTGTTGGTTTGAAGAAGGGATTTCTGTTCAGGACACTGAAAGGAGTGGAAGCTGTGCTGGGGATCAGGATTGGTAATTCCTGGTGGGATTCCAGCTCTGTTGTGGTTTAGTTGAAATTGTAGAGTTCATGTGTTCCTGACTGAAGCAATTCAACCTCATTCTCCAGTCCTCACATCATTTATTGTTGTTAAAATACTGCTAAAGACCAGAGCTCTGTTCTGAGCTCCGGCAGGGACAGAGGGTTTAGAAATGTTTATAAAACAGGAAGTTTTTTAAAGTTTTGTTGTTATCCATGATTCTCATTCAGACACTTTGGGATTAACAAGTATTTAACCAATCAAGGTGATAACAACAATCTTTAAAGACAAAATTCTGCATTCTTGTGTTTGGGAATCAATTATTTTGATTGTTAACCTTTGAATTTCAAATACTTTTCCCCTGGAGTTGTATTTAACATGTACACATTCTTTTCCTGATGCCAAACATTTCTCCCATGGGATGTGCAACTCACAGCTGCTGATATTTGTAACTTCAGTTTGATGCCAAATCTTCTGAATCCAGTTTGGTCTCAGCACCACAGAATTCCCTGGAGCATCCAGACTCTCCTGTCTTTACTGACTTCACCATTCTAAAACAATATTGTTATTTCTGTTCACAGCACACTGATTTGGGTAAGTCAGGGGTTCTGACACTCCTTTTTTCTTTAATAATCCATTAAATGTGTCCTCTGCTGTATTTTCTTTCACAGGTTCAGTACTTTTCAAATGTGTCCTTGATCCCATATTCCTGATTTATTTTTTTTAAGGCAAAATAATTGGAGACTACACGTGACAAAATCAGATGCATGTTTTATAAAATGCCATTTATACAAAACTGGGTTTGCTCCTAAAAATGTGCATTTTAAAATCAAGTTCTGTTACCCCTGTTGGTGCCAGTCCAGGTTTGGATCCCTGGAATTCTGCTGCCATGTATTTTCTTGGAGTTGCCTCTCATTCCCTCCAATATTAGTCCTACAAAGGCTGCAGGATCCTGTAACGCAGCCAAGCTTAACTCTGGGGAAATGGAGTTTAAATGATCCTAAAAGAGAGTGTGGTGGTGTTTTAAGAGGCATTTGAATAACCTTGGTGAGGTTGTTACTAAGCCCAGTTTATTTTATATAGAAAAATAGAAGCATATCTTTAAAAAAAAAAAGGGAAATTTTAATAAAGTTGTAAAATATATGTAAGGAATTAACTCGGAGAAGGAGGTGAAAGCGCTACTTAGGAGTGAAATTTCAGATTTCTTTCACTGTATGTGAAATCCACTCAAGAAGTCAGGAGAAATATTGTGATTAGATCCATCCAGAGAATTTGGGGAGGAGGTGGAATCACTTCAGATGTTAATGAGTGTCACTCTTTTATTCCTTTGGAAGGAGCAGCCTTGGCTTGGGCTCAGGATGGTTTAGGGACCTGCCTTGGGAATTTGGGAAGCGAGATTCCTCGGCAGTGACACCAAACTCCTGTCTTAGCCCAGAGCAAGGTCTGCCCAGCAGTGGCAGCTCCTGATCCTCCCTGCCTTACCAACCCTGCCTGAAAAGCAAACTGGAATTAGCTGGGACACCCCTGTGTGAGACCCCCAGAGCTCAGAGTTCTCCCCTCTGCCAACGGTGTGACAACAGAGCAAGGCAAGAGAAGCACATCTGTAATAGCACAAATTTACAATAATTCCACTCCTGCATCTGGCATCGTGCTTTTGGATCCAGCAGCAGTGGATTTATTGCATTTTTGATCTGTTTACTCGCTGCCTGATACTTCAGCAGTTGATTTTGGCATTTTGCACATGGGATTAATTTTTCAATAACTTGTATCCCTTCCATATTAATTACTTAATGACAACAAAAAAACCTTTTCAAATCACAAAGCCCACTGCATTCATTTCTGCTGATTTCCTCCTGGAATCTGAAATCACATGAATAACTTTAATTTTGGCCAATGTGTAGATCTGGGATGTGACTGACGAATCCAGCAGCAGCCCAAGGTTGGGAATGAAACATCCCCAAGAAATGTTTGTGGAGATACAGAACTTGGAGGGGGGCAGGGAGGAGTCACAGCACCCAAAATTCCCAAGAATTCCCTGCAAACCTGAAGGGATTTTAAGGAACTGTGTGTGGGCCCAGGTGTGTTTAGGACTGGGACACACCTGAGTGATTCCCTCCTGCAGACAGGGAGGGTCAGGCCAGCCAAATGCAGATTGTGAGCGAGCAGAGCGGGGAGAAGGTTGGGATCTGCCATTCCAGCTGCACACTCCAGACCTTGGGCTTCTCAGATCCTGGAAAATCTCTGTTTCTCAGCCAAGCTGGTTCCCAGGGAGAGCCTGGCAGCGCTGCCTCACTGGGAGCCAGCTCAGAGCCACACTGGTGAAGACATTACTGCCTTTACTGGGACAGAGCCACCCCAAATTTGTGTTTTCTGCTGATTTTCCCTTTGTTTTGCCCTCTAGACCCCGTGTGTGTAGCACCTGACCAGGCATGTGGGTACCATATACTATGCAATGTGTACAGTGGTGCATGCTCTGCTCTCCCTCTGCTTTTAGTGGCTTTCAAAGAAAACTACAAAAATTGGAAAAAAAAAAGGAAAAAAAAAAAGTGGTGTTATTTTTGTGACCAGGATCATGCAGACTGCATGCCCATAGTATCCTCATTTCTATGGATTCGTTTTCTGGAATTTAGATGTACAAAGATGAACTGCATTACAATAACTTTTCTACAATAAATGAACAAAACTACCAAGCGTTTAAAAGTCTGTCCAGTCTCTTTGTGTCCTGCACCAAGACTGGGAAAATGCTCAGGAGAAACCCGGAGTCCTGTGGCATTTTTGTTGTTTGCCAATAGTTTTTGGCAGCAGCCTCACGTGTTGTGTTTTTGGGAAAATTTAATGAGGTTCTGAGGAAGGAGATGCATCTGCTCTGCGAAATAAATTATGCTTATTTTTGTAACAAGCTTAAATAGCTGTGACCCAGAAGTACAAAAATACAGATAATTTCCTGCTGATCCAGCAGGGAATGAGGTACTGGCAGCCAACTGCTCCTTTGAAGGATTCTCGGGAATGTTCAGGGCTTTGGAGCTGGTCCTTGGTGGGATCTCCCACTCGGTTAGAATTGGTTCCTGGGCAGGAACAAGGGGCAGAATGATGGGAGGGATTAAGAATTGGATAATTAAAAGATAATTAATAGTTTATCACAGGATGGTGATGGGTGGAAAAGATCTTCAAGGCCATCGAGTCCAACTGTGAGTGATCCCCACCCTGTCACCAGCCCAGAGCCATGAGTGCCACCTCCAGCCATTTTTGGCATCTTGGAAAACTGAAAGCACTGGAAGATGCTGCCTCTGGCAGAGAATTCCAGCCTCCTCTTCCCAAAAAGGAGAAACAGGAACTTCCTGGAGATGCTGAGCACCCAAACCTTGCCTTGGAGGGACAGGAGCACCTTGGCCAGGTGAGCTTCACGGTGCATTTACCCCCCTCAGGCAGATCTTAAAGCTCTTAAAATTCTGTTTAACAGGATTTTCTTGGCTGTGTGTTCAAAATCAGATCTTAACACGTGAGTTTTCATCTAAGCTGTTGATGAAAATCAAAAGGGTTTTCAAATAAATATAAATGAGGGGGGAAAAAGCCTTTTGTGTGTTTTTGTGTGATCCTTGGGGTTCAGATTTTTTACACTGCTTAAGTTGTGTCCTGGGGAAGGGGCTGGAGCCCCAGGAGCAGCTGAGGGAGCTGGGAAGGGGCTCAACCTGGAGCAAAGGAGGATCCCCAGGGATCTTTTCCCTCTCTGGAATTCCCTGCCAGGAGGAGACAGCCAGGGCAGGATTTGGGATCATCCCAGAGGAGCTCAGGGTGTATTTTAGGGAAATTCCTTCCTGGAAAAGGTGCTCAGGTGGAGTCCCCATCCCTGCAGGGATTCCAAAGTGGATGTGGCACTTGGGGACATGGGGCTGTGCTGGGAATGGTTGGACTCTTTTATCTTGGAGGCCTTTTCCAACCTCAGCCATCCCATATTCCCTGTGTCTGGGTTTTTTCCTGCACAGAAGCATTTCCTCGGTGAAATCCTTCTGTCGGCATTCGAAGCACTTCCCCAGCACAAACTCCTGACCCTGTCTGTGCTGCAGCTGGAACAGAACGTCCACGACCCGAAGAAAAACCCTCCCAGATTTCCAGGAGGGAATTGCGAGGCTGTGCCCGCCCTGCCCACTGGAATTCTTTCCTAGAAAGTTTCCAGCAGCGCTGGGAAGCTCAGCTCAGTCCATAAAATCCAGCAGTACTATCCAGGTTCAACCAGGCTGCCCCAGAAAAAAACCCAAACAAATGATACGGGGGGAAACCTCAGAGTTTTTTATTTAAATGATCAGAAAAAACGGTTTAATTGAACTTTGGTAACTCTGCCCCGAGCCCAGGAGAGCTGAGACCAGAGAAGAACCCCGGGTGCTTCTGTAATTCCAAGCTGAGGACCGGCAGAAAGGAGGATAATTGCCAGCTAATGAATAATTAACGCCATTGCAGGCTGGATGCTGAACGTGTGGAATGTTTTACACCGAGGAGCTGCTTCGTTTCCCTGCGGGTTACCTGCGGTCCCAGGACCCAGAGCTGTGGCACTGGGATGGACTGGAACAGTGTCAGGATATTTCTCTTCTTAAAATGTCCAGGATATTTCTCTTCTTAAACTGTTCAGGGCCATGAATTCCCCTCCAGAGCACCAGGAAACACACAAGGATCTGGACACAGAAAATTGGAGATTACTCTGGCCCTGCTGCTTTGGTTCCAGACCAGCAGGGACAATTAAATGTGAGAAGCTGCTGTGGGAATAAAAGCTGCTTGAAGGAAAGATGGAAAACGTCTGGAATAAGAAAGGAGATTTCATGTCCCATCCCTGGAAGTGTCCAAGGCCAGGTTGGGGCTTGGAGCACCCTGGCACAGTGGAAGGTGTTCCTGCCCATGGCAGGGGAAGGAATTTAGGTGTCAGGTGTTGGTTTTCTTAGTTTTTAAAGAGATGGGGCAACTGAGAGGCATTTTAAAAGAGTTTATTCTATTATTCGTTTTGATGAATGGTGAGACACAAGAGATGTAAGGCTTATTCTATTCATTAACCAAACCACAAATTATTACAGTCAGGGACAGGACAAGTGAGAGGGCAAATGCCCAATGTCTTGTTCAGGCAGCAACAGAGCTGTGCACAACCTTATTATTCCCTGGGATTTCCAAATCCCTGAGGATTTAAACCCTCCAGTGGAGGGTTTGGACAGAGAAATTTATCACAGGGAAGAGAAGGCTCTGGGCAGATCTTAGAGCCCATTCCAGTGCCCTTATGCAAACTCTCCCCAGCTACTGGGGAGCAAAATTCACCCACATTATTCCCAAGTTTTCCTCAGAGCACCAAGTTTTATAGGGCAAAGTGAACGTACTTTCTTCACAAACTGCAGCCAGCCTGGGAGAGCCGGGGGTGTTCCCCTGGAGAAGGGAAGGATCCAGGCAGAGCTCAGAGCCCCGGGAATGTTCCCCTGGAGAAGGGAAGGATCCAGGCAGAGCTCAGAGCCCCGGGAATGTTCCCCTGGAGCAGGGAAGGATCCAGGCAGAGCTCAGAGCCCCGGGAATGTTCCCCTGGAGAAGGGAAGGATCCAGGCAGAGCTCAGAGCCCCTGGCAGGGCCTGAAGGGCTCCAGGCGAGCTGGAGAGGGGCTGGGGACAAAGGATGGAAGGACACGACACCGAGGAACGGTTTAAACCTGCAGGGAGGCGATTATTCCGATGCGGCACCGAGGAGAAATCCCTGGCTGTGAGGGCGGCGAGGCCGCGGCTGCCGGATCGGCTGTGAAGCGGGAGGTGCCCGTGGCAGGGCGGAGAACCGGGATGGGCTCCGGGCTCCCTCAGCTCCCTCACACCGCAGCCCCCGCTGGTGTACGGGGGACCGGGATGGGCTCCAGACTTTTTCACACCGCCCCTCGCTGGTGTACAGGGAGCCGGGATGATCTCCGGGCTCCCTCACACCGCAGCCCTCGCTGGTGTACGGGGGACCGGGATGATCTCCGGGCTCCTTCACGCCGCAGCCCTCACTGGTGTACAGAGAACCAGGCCGGGCTCCGGGCTCCCTCAGCTCCCTCACGCCGCAGCCCCCGCTGCTGTACAGGGAGCCAGGCCGGGCTCTGGGCTCCCTCAGCTCCCTCACACCGCAGCCCCCGCTGGTGTACAGGGATCCAGGCGGGTCTCCGGGCTCCCTCAGCCCCGTGTCTCCGCGCCCTGCCCGCTCCGCCGGGCGCGCTGAGGCGGTGCCGTGTAATGGCGGCCGCGGTGCCGCCCCCGCGCGTCAGCGCAGCGCGCCCGGCCCGGCCCGGCCCGGCCCGTCCGTGAGGCGGCCGCGGGCGCTGCTCCGCTCCCGGTGCCGAGCCGAGCCGAGCCGAGCCCAGCCCCGTCCCGACCCCGCGGCGATGTCCGAGCGGCAGCGGCCCCGGCGCGGCCCCAGCCGGCACTCGGGGCGCTGCGCCGGGCCCTGAGCGCCCGCGGCCCCGCAGAGCCGCGGCCGGCGAGGCCCGCAGCGCCCGGCCGAGGATGGGGATCCTCTTCACCAGGATATGGAGGCTCTTCAACCACCAGGGTGAGGCCCGCGGGCACCGGGGACAGCCGGGAGGGACCCACACCCGCTCCGGGGCTCCTGCAAGTCGCGGCTTTAACCTTTTTTTAAATTTATTTATTTTTCCCAATTGCTGGAGTGCTCATTTCCTGACAGCCGCCTGTTTAATTATTGATGTGTGCCAGAGGAGCGCGGCGTGGCGGGTGGGCTCCTCTTGCTGCCGGCAGAGTGTGGGTTTAAGTGGCAATCCTCGATAAGTGGCTCGTTCACGGAGTAAATGTTATTTATAGCTTCAGTTGTGGCTGCCCCTGGATCCCTGGAGGTGTCCCAGGCCAGGCTGGGACAGGGGAAGGTGTCCCTGCCCATGGCACTGGGTGATCTTTGATTTCTCTTCCAACCCAAACCATTCTGGGATTTTTCACACCTGTCTCCTTACAGCAAGGTGTTGGTGAGAGTTGTAACTTTAACTACAAAACACCTCCTGGTGCCCTTTCCGTGTTTCTGAGGTCCTTGGAGTTTGATTTTGAGTGAGGCTCAGTACTCTCACACCTGCTCGTTGAACGTCCCAGTTCTGTCCCCGTTAACGCGTAGTGCGAATACAGCAAAATATTTTTGTCTTGTAGCATCCAGCCCCACCTCAGACCTTCTGTTCCAACTGATTTCCTAACATCCACTATGCTGGCAGCATCCCACCTGAAACAAAAGTTCCTAGTTATGTGGGGTCAGGTAAGCAGACACTTTTACAATATTGTGCAGTTATGCAGAGTAATTAAAGCTGGAATTTGTATTGGAGGGCATAAAAGACAACTCTGCAAAACCACACAATATTGGTAAAATCAAACTCGAGAAACCCCCACTTACCTGACCCCTGTCCCCTCCATCTCCTAAGGGATAAACCAGTGTGAGTGTCGTTGGCTGGCAGAGATTGAGAGTCTGAGGTTTGGGCGTGTTTTTAATGTTTTTTGTCGCCCTTGAGGGACACGGGGAAGGAGGGGAGAAACCCCCTTCTCACCAAGCTTTTACTTGACTGGTCTGCTTGGTTGTGCAAGTGAAAGTTGTGTAACAGAGCTGAGAGCTGGCTGTGCTCTCCCAAACTGGAAATCATCACTTTGGATATGCTTGACACCACCAGTTGTAGAGTTCCCAGCCACTTTTGTGATGCACAGGAGAGGAGGTGCTGAAGGGAAGCAAGAATTGATGAGGGAGTTGGGCTCCAAAGTGTCAGAGGTGGGTTGTGGAGCACCTGGTGACTTGTCCAAGGGCAAAGGGGGTGAATGTGTGCTGTGAAATGTTGGAGGGCACATCTGTTCCCCAGGAGGAAAGACAGGCACAGGGATCTCACAAGATTTTTTTTGCAAAAACATCAAGAGATTGCCTGGGTGAAGGGAAAGCGGAGTTGGGAGCTGAAAAGTTGAAAAAGTGGAGTTGAGAGCTGGAGGGGATGAAGTTTGATACAGGCTGCAAAAACTTTCAGGAGATTGGGAGAGGATCCCAGCGTGACACTGGCAGCCAGAGAAGGGAAAATCCTTCTGAGATCTCTCAGGAATGGTTCTGTGGAGGGTGAGAAGGTGCCAGTCCCTCCCCTGGCCCACGAACACACCTGACCACGGCACCTGGAGCTGGGCACAGTTGGCTCAGGAAACCGGTGGCAAACGTGGCACTAACCTTGCTGCAGACCCAGCAGCTGTGACTTACCCCTGCTGTTTCCCTTGCAGAGCACAAAGTGATCATTGTGGGCCTGGACAATGCAGGGAAAACGACCATTCTGTACCAATTGTAAGTAGGACCTGCGGGGACGCTGGGGGCATTTCCAGGTGTGCTGCGTGGCCCTGGGTGCTTCTACTCAGAGCTTTCCAGGTGGCAGAGGGTGGCTGGAGTTTGGGAAGGGCTCTGCTGGATGAATGAGGTTTTGTTTGGAGGGGTTGGGATCACATCACCTGCTCTTAGCACGCACTCCCAGCCGCCCTCGGTGTCACGGCCTCGGCTCTCTGCCAGCCCCATAAAATATGATTGTAGTGAGTGCTGGCCACGGGACACTGTTGCAAAACTGATCCACGCCACAGATTAAACAGCAGGCAGATCACTCTGTGAGTGGCAAAGCACCTCTGCCTGCCCTGACTTGTGTCCCCAGTGCTGAGATCACTTTGGTGTTTGGGATGGGATGAAGGAGGAAGGCTGGTACAGCACAAAGCCAGGACAACACCTCCGTGCTGTCCTGCACTTCTGCCTTCAACAGCAGCACTGGTTTGTGTTTGCCTTGCATTAACCTTGCTCCTGGTTTACACGGAGCTGGAATGAGCTCCATATCTCAGTTCCCCAGCTGCAGGTTGATAGAGGACACCAGTCTCTCCACAGGCTCAGAAACTGCTGGGTGACACAAGCAGCTCAAGGTCTGTTTGTGCAGGGGACAGGTTGGCCCTTTCCCACGTGCAGTGTGTGGCACTGAGGAGTGTTCCCCAGTCAGAAATAATTCCTGTTAAACCGTGTGGCCGTGCTGCTCCAAGCCCACATTTAAAATTGGCTTTCTGGAAGTGCTTGGGGTTTGTCACATTCCAGCCTGCTTTTCCTTTCCCAAAACATTTCTGGCTGCTGGTGCCCTGCCACGCTGCAGGGAGAGAGAAGGTGATGGTGATTTATGGAGGAAGTCAGAGGTGTTAAAAAGCACAAACAGAATGAAGGGTATTTCTTAAGCCTGGGAACTCCTGCAGCCGAGGGCCGTCCTTGGTGGTTTTTAATCCACTTCCTTCACAAATGTCTCACAGTTCTTCCCCTTATTTCTGCAGTTTCAGCGTTTTCCCTCTCATACAGATCTCTGTCTGTCTGTCTCCTTCTTTGTACCCACTTTGACGCCGGAGGACTTTCCCAGCTCCTTTATTCTCCTGACTTACTCCTCCTTGACCCTACCCCAACTTTGCAGATCCCGTTTTTCCTCTTGCAGACACTTCTTTTTCTGCCATTCTCATGCTCAGCTCTCCTTGCACTGGCCCAGGGTAGCTGGGATTTCTTTTCAGAACACTGCACCATCCCTTAATTCTCTGGCTCTCTGGATCCTCTTCAGGAAATAGCCCTGCACCATTACAAGTCTCAAATTGCTGTCACTGTAACTAAAAGCTCTGCTGGAACTTCAAAAAGGTTCATACAAAATGAAAAGCTGTATCAAGATGATCAGAAGAAAAAATAATTTAAGTTCTTTTGAACACAGATGGTTTGCCTTGGAGCTACTGTTAATTTTTTTGTCTGTTACAGTAGAGTTTAAATAGTCTGAACTTTTGGAGAATCCAGAGCACACGTTTGGTTGTTTGATGTTTCACATCAAACATTTGGTGACAAAGTCACACTCAGTATCTCTAAACAATATATTTGAAATATTTAATAGCTGCGTTTCTCTCAAAAAGTTGTGTACTGAGTTGTGCTGAGGGGAGAAGAGGAGGCAGTTAGGACATGAAGCATTGTGAAGAAAGCCTGGTTTTAGTGGCCTGCCCTGGAAGGAGAGCGGGATGGAGTGGGTGAAGTGTTCCTGGTGGAGCTGGAGGATGAGTTGTTGTTTTGCTGAAACTTGGAAATCTTGTGGCTTAACCACATTCTTGAAGCAAAACAACTGCTCTGTCCCATGTGGGCCAAAATGGGCCTGGAGAAAGGAGAGCTGAGTGCTCCCAAAAGCTTCTGAAGCAAAAATGCTCTCAGCTCTATGGTTTAATTAATTATAACACATTTTGTTCACAAGTGCTCTCTCAGCTCTATAATTTGATTATTACATAGTTCACCGAGTCCTTTTTATTGCTGTTTTTATTTGCATTTCTGCACTTTCCACCATCAAACCTTGCCTGCCCAGGGATGTTTGCTGAGGTTGTCTCCTGGGGTGACTCTGGCTGACTGTCCCTGTTCCCTGCTCCCCGTGCAGCTCCATGAACGAGGTGGTTCACACCTCTCCCACCATCGGCAGCAACGTGGAGGAGATCGTGGTGAACAACACGCGCTTCCTGATGTGGGACATCGGGGGCCAGGAGTCCCTGCGCTCCTCCTGGAACACCTACTACACCAACACCGAGGTGACAGCCCTGGGGCACGGGGCAGGGCCTGGGCACGGCTGCAGGGCTGTAGAATCTGATGTATTGATGATTCCCAGATTGTAGAAAGTCTCTGTCTGTCAGCCCCACTGCCAAAGAAAAGCCATAATTGGTCTGTGCTGTTTCAAGGTTGTTTATTCTGTTTATCTCTAACATGTTCTGCTGCCCTGCCGCAGCTCTGTCCTGCAGGGCAGCGTGTGGGGCTCTGCCCTCAGTGGGATGGTACAAACATTAAATACCACAAACTACCTGTGCTGGATTTACAATAACGTGCCAATATCTGTCACCTACGTTGGACAGTGTGTCCCCAGCCTGAACCAACAGAAAAATGCCAACACCACAGTGAAACATGGAGGGCATGAAGAAGGAGGAAAAGGACAAGGCACACCCAATTTCCTCCATCTTGTCCCCTTTGGAACCCTTATCTAGAATCCTAAAATTTTACTTTTGCACCCGTGCCACACTTAATTATTGCTGATATCAAACACTCAGAGCTGGTAATTCATCCTGTGAGATTGAAAACTCTTTTCCATGGACAGAGATCACAGCCAGTGTCTCTGGGGGCTCTGTCCAGGGGGGTTCCTGACCCCTGCCAGGGTCCCAGGGCAGCCAGAGGGATGTCCTGGATTCCCACACAGGGCCTGGGGCTGCATCTGCAGCTCTGCTCATCCTTTGGGGCTGCTCTCACTTCTCTGGGAATTGCAGAATTCCCCTTGCTGTCTCCACAGTCACTCTCTGTGCTCCAAAACCTGCCTGACAGCCCAAAAGTTTTCCCCCGAAATGTTGGCAGCTCTGCCTCACAAGTTCCTGTCAACACCAGCTTAAACACCCCCAAGAGTTTTCAGAACTCTTCAGAGGTGCAGTTGCAGTACACACACACACATATGTATATTATATATATATATAAAAATATATATATATGTATATAAATGCACATATAAATATATATATGTATGTAAATTTTATCAAGCACACAACTTCATAAAAATAATGCTTTAAATCAAGGTTTCCTATCTGTTATCAAATACAATCTAAATACAGTTATTTATATTATATAAATTATGTTTTGTGTGGTTAAATGCAATTATCACAGTAATTACCTTTGTTCTCCAGTTCATCCCTATGAGGTGCTGTGATTCCTTAAAGTTCTTTTCCAGCCTGAATGAAGCTGGGAGTGTGTTCTTGGAGTTTGGAGCTTCAGGACTTTTTTAATCCTCTGCAAATGCCTATTTGCATGTTAGTTCTTGACCTAGCCAAAGAAAAATTATGCACTTTGTTTTAAAGGCTGCAGCAAATTATTTGAGGGATCTGTGCGGTGCCTCAGTTACACCAAGCAAAGAACAAAACCAGATCTGGGATTACAGAGAATTTTCTTGCTTTCAATGTGAATTTTTTACTGCAAAATGGAGAACAGAAAGTGAAAAGTTGTGTCAGAGCTGCTTTTGTACCAAAGCACAGCACAAGAGTGAATAACCCCAGACCTGTGGGATTACTGGGGCTGGAGGGAAGTTTGGGAGCAGGGATGGTGGCTGATAATCCAGCTGAATAATGGGCTGAGAGTGGGAACAGCAGGAGTTTCTCTGCCTAATAACTCTCCCTTTTTGCAGTTTGTGATAGTTGTGGTGGACAGCACAGACAGAGAGAGAATTTCTGTGACTAAAGAAGAGCTGTATAAAATGTTAGCACACGAGGTGAGTGTACCCTGTGTCTTTAATATTTATTTTAGTAATTTTTTAATATTTATTTTAATTATCTGGCTGATAGACACCAAGGGAAGCAGATTTACACCCTGAACTGCCTTGTCCCTGCTGCACTGTCTTCTGTGGAGCTCCCAGCAAAGCTGTTAATTAATACTGAATTACAGAAGTAGCCTGACAGAGTGCTCCAGACCTCTCGGGGACATCTGTGGGTTTGTACTTCAATCCATGTTATATCTGAATTAGAGCCTATAAAACCCCGTGGTTTCCTGCAATAATTTAATAATTATTTTTGATATCTTCATGGTTTCCTGAAGTTTTACAGCCTTTACAATGTGTGTTGGAGCACCCAGCTCTGAAACTGAAGGAACCTCAGCCCGTGGCTGTAGCAGGCACTGCTCTGTGGGTATTTGGAATTTCAGAGTGGGAATTGCTAAATTGTACAGACCTTCCTTAAACCTGAGCCCTGGGTCAGGTCTAAACCTGAGCTGGACTGATGTAAAAGCCAGGCAGCATCTGTGGCATGACCTGGATGCAAACTGGATCAGGGTGTGTGAGCTGACACTGAGCAAATTTAAGTCTCAGAATAAAAAAAAAGCATAAAAATGATGGCATTATAGCCTAAAATATTCCATCTATATTTAACCTATAGCTGCAGTTTGGGAGCCTGCAGGAAGGGCACAGCCTGCCTATGGATTTCATTTGAGGAAAAACAAGGGCTTTGCATAGGATCTTTCAAGTTTTAATTTTTTGTGGCTTTTTTTTTTGGTTTTGCTTGTGTGGGTTTTTTTTGTTTGTTTTTCTTTGGTTTTTTTTGTTTGGTTTTTTTTTTTTTTTAATTTTTGATGTTTAATTTAAATAGTTTTTAATAAAGTAAATTCTAACAGAGTAGGTCAGGCTGTGGGGTGTTAAATGTGGCACGGGGGCGTTTTGGTGCTGTTGTCCAGGATTGGGATTTCAGAGCTGGACTCCTCAGGCTGTTGCAAAAACCTGCATCTTCTGTTTCCTGATCTCCAAAGGAAGATCAGGGGGTTAAGGAGCTGATTTTGCCGCAGGGAAGTCTGGAATTCCAGGCAGAGTGGAGCCCATTTGGGAGCAGTGAATGTGCCCTTTGTGTCCCAGCAGGATGTTCCCAGGCTGTGACGTTGGGAGAGAGCAGCAATGAAAGTCAAATATTGATTTAAAATCTCTTTTCTTTGCTCCTTGAAAATCTTTTCTTTCTCCTAGCCACTTCCATGGAGCTGCTGTTAATGCAAAATTGAGTTGTCCAGCTCAGTTCCAGCTGTTTTCTGGAGCAATTGATTATTTGGGAATTAATTTGGCTGCTTGCAAACAGGAGTGTGCCTGATGGGCAGCTCAGTGCCTGAGCTGGCTTGGCTTCCTGGGAACACCTTTTTGCTTTCCAAGGGAAAGGTTTTCAATAATACACTCGTGCTTTTGTGATATTCCAAGCAATTTGAGGTAAAACAAGTTTATCCCTGGAGTCACTGTTCCAAATTGTGAATGCTGCTCAGGTACAGGGGAACACAGGGCTCTGATCCTCGTGGAGTGCAGCAAAATGTTGTCCTGAGGTTGTTCCTCCTCATCCACGGGAAGAATTGGCTGTTTGGTGAGCTGGATTGGGATTTCCTGCAGCTCCTGTCAGCCTGCAGCACCTTGCTGTGGGGCTCTGGGGCTCTGGTTCCTGCTTTGGTGTCCCCTGCTCTGCCTCCAAGGGCTGCTCTGCCATGACCCCTCTCCTTTCTGCCCAGGACTTGAAGAAAGCAGGGCTGCTGATCTTTGCTAACAAGCAGGATGTGAAGGAGTGCATGACAGTAGCTGAGATCTCCCAGTTCCTGAAGCTGACTTCGATTAAGGATCACCAGTGGCACATTCAGGCCTGCTGTGCTCTCACTGGAGAGGGGTAAGAGGGATTTGTGTCCGCAGGAGGGGAATCTGGAATGACTCTGGGGGTTGTGTTGTGGTATTTGGGTTTAACACACATTCCTCCCCTGTCCAGAACCCCACAATCCCAGTATGGTTTGGGTTGGAAAGGACCTTAACCTCATCCCATCCCAGCCCTGCCATGGCAGGGACACCTCCCACTGTCCCAGGGTGCTCCAAACCCCATCCAGCCTGGCCCTGGGCACTGCCAGGGATCCAGGGCTAGCCACAGCTGCTCTGGGCACCTGTCCCAGGGCCCTCACAGCTTCATAATCTTGATACTTACAAGATTTTTGGGCTCAGAACACCAAATCTACATCAAATCCATGATGTCACCTCACAGAGATAAGACATCATGTGATTTGGGCTTGATGAGGTGGGGGCAAACTGAAATTTGGTTTATTAAGAATAATTCTAATTAGAGAGAACTTCATGTCGTGAAGATCTGGGATCTGAATTCTCTGGCCGTAGATGATACAATAAGATCTAGGAAGTGCCATACAGGGAGTGAAGAGTTTGCAGGAATGATTCAGAGTTCTTGGGAAGAATTTACATTGGTGCTGTTGTGGAGTTACCTTTGGAGTTATCCCGAGAATTCCCTAAATGTTGCCTCTTGTGTTCCCAGGCTGTGCCAAGGACTGGAGTGGATGATGTCCCGGCTGAAGATCAGATGATTTTTAATGACCTCTTTGCACAGACATTGCTGCAGCAGAGCTGTTCCCGTGGCAGATTGGTGGGGTGGATGTATTTATACTGAACTGATGGCAACTGTATTTTCTACATAGCTGCACACACACACACACACACACACACACACGCAGAGGAGCTGGGAGCAGGCACACGAGCACAGGTTGGTTCAGGTTCCTCGGAGGACTTTCAGAGCTGTGACCAACCTTCTTTTCAAGCTGCCCCTCGGAACAGTCCGGCCTTGGGCGTGGGGAGGATGGAGCCAGAGGAAGGAGCTTTTAATTTAGAGTTTTATGGTCCCATTGTAGCCCTCCCTAGTGGAAGTTGTTGGCTTTGTTATTCCAGTAAATCAGCGAGCGAATCTCTGGCGTAGGTATCGACTCTGCAGTATTTCTGAGGCTGCCCATGTTACAAATGCAAAACTCTTCTCCTGTATGTGTACTGTACATATTTGTGTATATTTATACCTCAATCCTAGGTTAACTGCAATCTGCTCAGCCCGGTGCAAAGCTGAATCAGTCTGTTGGCAGTAGTGCCGATCTGTGACACGGCCACGTCCCCGTGCCACCAGTCCCTCCATGTCTGTCTGGCTGCAACGTCAGTCACACCTTGGCTCTCCACAACCTGATCAACAAACTCTCTCTTCAGCCCATTGCTTGTTTTTCCATGATTTTTGGATTGGGGAGGAGGCTGGAATGGATTGAGGCACATGGATTGAGCTTCGAATTCCAGGGTTGGCAAACAGAACAAATTTGCCAAAGAGTTTCAGATAAAATGGGTTTTCCTCTTTCATTGTGGTCATCATTGGATTGGGTGATGCTGCAGGTCCTGTCCACTGCTTTCCTTCTCTGCTGTGCTGGTTGATTCAGGTCTGGCAGAAACACCTTTGGCTGTCAAGAAGGGAAAAGTATCTTTTTTTTTCTTAACCAAAGAAGAGGCACAAAAGTATGTTTGAAAGTGTCACTGGAATCGTACAAGGCAGACTCTAATGAAGTGTTTTTCAGAGGAAAAACTCTTTGCTACATAAAATGTGCAGATATTAAAACATGCAGATGTATCAGTATGCAGTGGAGGGGACTGGATGGGGACAAAGCAGATGACACTACTTGAAAAGCTCCAGGTGACCCACACAAATTCCAGGGCAGAACTCTTGAAAGCAGAACTCCCTTGCATGGTCCCAGACAGTGTGAGAACACTGGGATCACCTTTCCCTGCTGCAGCTCCTGCTGGGATGGCTGTCCCAGGCAAAAGGGGGTCAGAATTCCCACTTTAGAGGATCCAGGCAGTTGGGAAGGCAATGGGATGCTTGGAAATGTCAGGCTCTTCCGTGGGAGATGCATTGGGAGTTCAGCAAAATGAAACAAAACTGTGTTTAAAATGTTCTTCCCTTTCTCAGCCCCCGTGTGTGGTAAGGATGGAAAAGGCATTTTAAAGACATTCTAAAGCTTAGTTTGAACTTTTTAAGGTGCTTCTCTTTGGTTCTGGGATAATCTGGTCAGCTCCTGCCTTCCTGCCCACCTGCCTCCCTGGGAGCATGGGAATCCTGGGGAAAGGACGGGAGGCAATCTCTAAGTCTGTATTTAACAAAGGCAGGTAAAGAATTTAACTTTTTAATCTATTTTTGGTATCTCCAACGCTCCCTGGCTGGGGGATCTGCTGTCTTTGTTAAACATTAAGGTGTACATGCATATATCTCTAGTGCATGCACATAGATCTTGGTATTTAACTGGTGTATTGCAAAATGTATCAATGTTTGAAGAATTAACAATTTAATGCAAAGACTCTCTCAGTTTCTCTGACAGTATCTACAAGCAAAGAGCTCTGTGCACACTTGCATATGAAATGGAATTGTACATTTTCTAGTCTAAAAAAAAGAAAAAGCAGACTTGCTTCTAAACCCAAGTGTTTGGTTTTTGAGTCTTATGTCTTCCCTGGGCTGAGTCCACACAGGCTGGGTGAGCTGGGGGCTGCCTGCTGAGGAAAGGAGTTGTTGCTGTTGGTGGTGGAGATTTCTGCTGCAGGTGTGGGTTGTTTGCAAGCAGATCCTCTGTGTTTACACATCACTTAGGCTGCTTTTACTCTTCCCTTGCAGTGGCCTCTGAGGTTCACCTTGTCTTGGTTTCCCCAGTGACCACAGAGCCCAGCAGGGCTGGGAGTGACTGCAGAGCTCAGGGCTGGCTGTCAGGCAGGGTTTCTGTGCCTCGAGGGGTTTGGAATGCAAACATTCCATTGTTTTCTGTCTTTTGGGCAGTGAAGACCCGGTGTTAACCTGACTGCAGACATCTCATGGGTCACTTCAGCTTTCTGTGCATGTTGTGTGTTTCAGGGCAAATGTGGCCAGAATTCAGTGGTGGCTGATGTTTCCTGACACATCGTGGTGTTTTCCAGGGCTTTTGGGGTTTAAATGTTGATTTTCAGTCTGTGGGGATGGTGGGGTTTGTCAGCAGAGGTGACAATTCCAGACTGGCCTGGAGTGGTTGCTGTGATCAATTCCAGCCTGTGTGATCAATCCAGACTCCCTGGAATGGCTGCTGTGATCAATTCCAGACTCTCACCTGGAATATTTGCTGTGAGGGTGCTTTGAACAAAGAAATGTTTTAAATTCAGTCGCTGAGAAGAGCTGCCAAACTTTTGATCTCTCGACCCCTTTGTGTTTTGTGTCAGTGCTCCTTGTTGACAGCTTTTTTCTTTTCCCTGTAGGGGAATTCCCATTTTTCTCCCAGCTCTGTCCATAGAAAATCCAGGGAACTTTGCATCAGTGCTGCTCCCACTGGGGATTGCTGGGCAGGGGTTGCCTTACCCTGAGTGTGACCTCGGGGTCTGATGCTGCTGTTTCACCCTCAAGGTTCTGCTGCTTTGCCTTTTTTCTCCATGAAATTCGTGCTTGGGAAAAGGGAGGAGCCTTAAAAATGGTTATTGAAATAATGCTGCAAAATGGCATTTTAGTAGCAAAAAACCAAAAAGATCATATTTCAATAATCTGATATTTCAAATGTTTTTTTTGGTTCAGAAGATCATCAGTTTGGTAAATCATCTCTGGAATATGCTGCTTCTGGCATCTGGGAATTATCCAGGTCTGTAATTGTGAGGAGAGGTGGAAAACAGACTTGGGGAATGTGAACAGCTTCATTTTTTAATATCTTTTCTTTTTGGGAGGCTGAGCAGCTGCTCTGCTGAGCATTGTGTAGGTGTGTGAATGGCAAATGCACCTGACCAGCACTTTCCACATCTCTGCAGCTCAAGTGCCTAAATCTAATTCCATAATCAGCTTTACTTCCTATGCTACGATTCCCATTCCCTTAGAATAGAGCTCCAGATCTAGAAAAGCCTCCCAGTGTGTGGAAGTGAGTGGATTTTCCCCTCCCCACACCCAAGTTTTAACAGGATTTGTGATAAATTTGTTACAGTTCTCCTATCCCTGCCATTCCAAGCACTTTTCCATTTATCAGGTATCACCGAGTTTGCTTTGGGACAGGAAATACTGAATTTGTCCTTGTGTCAGGGTGGTTGGCTGGAATTCCTGTCGAGGAACATTAAATAACTCAATCCAGGAATCCTTGGTGGCAGTGCTTCCTTCCTCGCTGCTGGTGGAACACCAAGTTTGTCACTGTCAGATTAATTAGGGCTGAAAAGTCGTTTTCAGCTAATTGAGATGCATATGCTGGGCAGCCCTGGGCAGGGCAGGGCTGATCCCTGGCACCAAGAGTGGCACTGAGGAAGGAAAATCTCTTTGCACTCGTGTGATAATGCAGATGTGGCCTGGTTATAAATCCAGATGTGACTTGAATATATCGTTGTGGTGAATACATTAAAAGGCCAAAAATGATGAATTGTAAGGGGCTGCCAGTGCAGCTTTTTATTTAATGTGTGAGAATCAGGAGCAGGAATTCTCTCCTTGCCTTAAGAGGGCCTTACCAGTGAAAATTTTTCTATTGTAGCTTTATCCACAGTGGAGTCACTTTACCACCCTGAGCCTTTTAAGCCAGACTTTGTGTAAGGACAGAGCTGGGTGGGGTTTTTAAGTTTTTTGTACATTTTTTGGAAATGTACAAAACTCAGCTGAGACTGGAGGAAGCCAGAAAATGCTGCTTTACCTGGAAGGCTGGGAATCCTTCCTTGGACATCTTCAGCTCCATGATCTCCTTGTCTGACTGGGGAAGGGGCCAAGAAAAGCTGGATTTTGTGCAGAGGGTAAAAAATGCAACCAGCTCAGCCTGTGTGGGGCTGGGGTGTGTGTGACAGAGCGATGGGGACAGCCCTGGTGCTGCTGTGTGTGTGTTGAGCACCCCTGGGTGTCTCGTGTCGAGCACCCCTGGGTGTCTCTGCACCCCTGGGTGTCTCAGCACCCCTGGGTGTCTCTGCACCCCTGGGTGTCTCTGCACCCCTCAGGCTCGGCTCTGGGGCAGGTTTGTGCCCTGCAGTGCCCGGGTAAAGCAGCTCTGGGCAGGGGTGGGAGGGAGAACATCCCGTGGGTCCCGCAGCTTTCCCTTCATCGCTTCTGCTTTGTGCTTCTCCCACTCCAGACTTTGTCACCTTCCTGAAAGAAACGCAGCCAGGACACGGCCAACGCTGAGACTGCAGGAAAATTTCATTTCAGAAGGTATAAAATGATGGTGCAGGTGAATCCCAAGCCTTGGGAGGGCTGGCAGCTCCCAGCTGGAGCACTCCTGTGTCTGCACTCACACAGGGGCATTGAAGCCATTTAGCCAAAACATTTTATAAAGCTATTTATTAAAGGAAAACCAGGATTCTATCAGGCAACTTTTTTCCCCCCTGAAATTTGATCAGAGCATTCCTTGAATTGTTTCTCCTTTGCCACTTTCTGTCTTTCAGACTGATTTTCATGCAGCTGAAGGGAACTCGTTCCGTTCTCTTCATTCTTGTTGAAGTGGAGCAAATACAAATTTGGGCTTGGGAGCTCTGTACCATCATATTTATGCATTTATAGATGATGTCAATTACTAATTCTTTAAAACCTACCAGTATTTATGATTTTAAGTTGAAAACACTTGTAAAATGTGCCTGTTTGCATTAAACTTTGTGTGTGGGAGTTGCAGTGAAAGTTTTCAAGCAAATACGTGATTTCTGACCTGGTTTTTGGGGCTGTTTAGGTGTTTTTGGGGTGAAATGTGCTGTTCTGCTCAGCCTGTGATGGGGGGGAATTTGTCTGGGGCAAGTTTGGTGATAAGTCTGTGCTGGTTGGTGTTGAGACTGGGAATTAAAATGAGTGTGAAATGTTGTTTTCCCATCAGAAATGCTGAATCCCAGGGATGTGCCCCTCTTCTATACCCATAAATCACACACAGGTACCTGTGAGCGCTGGGGGCTGCAGGAAACTCCTTAAAAAGCAAAAGAGATGGAGCCAAAATTGAGTTAGGGGATGAAATTCCCAGCTTTGTGTTGGTGGGCTGGATGTGGCACTGGGTGGGTGCCAAGGCGGGGTCGGGCACAGGTTGGATGGGTGACCTTGGAGGGCTTTTCCAGCCTTGGTGGTCCCAGGGTTGGGTAAAGGTGTTCCTGCCCAGCCCTGGGGGCACTGGGGCTCCTTGGGTCACTCCAGCTGTATCCATGGGGTGATCCCATGGAATGATTTCCTTAAGGTCATTCCAGCTGTATCCATGGGGTGATCCCATGGAATGACCTCCTTAGGGTCCTTCCAGCTGCATCCCTGGGCTGATCCCATGGAATGACTTTGGCTCCTTCTCCATGGGGTGATCCCATGGAATGACCTCCTTGGCTCCTTCCAGCTGCATCCATGGGGTGATCCCATGGAATGACCTCCTTGGGTCCCTCCAGCTGCATCCATGGGCTGATCCCATGGAATGACCTCCTGTAAATAACACACAGAGTTCTGGGAGTTCTGGGGAATAAGGAATTGCAGCAAACCCCAGGTTGGGATGGTGGAGGAGATGCCAAGATGCCTTTGCACATTCCTTGTCCTTCCAGCTTCTCTGGGGACATTTTTGTGGCGGGTGAAGGAATGCTGAGCTGCCTAAAGCCAGGTCTTGTCCTGCCTGTCCCTCTTAACTCCATTATTCCTTGACTTTGACAGAACTTCTGAAAACTGACTCCAGTTTTCCTTGGAATCCAGTGAAATATTAGGTGATTAAAAGAGAAGCCACTGTTCTCACACTTTATTTTTGTCCTGTTTAGCCCAGCTGTGCATTCCTTAGTCCTTTGTGCCTGTGTATGGAACTGTGAACAGGCTTTTGAACAGAAAATATTACTTTTTGGCTCTTTTTTTGAGTGTATAAAAGTTAAGACTGCTGAGTTCTCCTTCAATGTTTTGTTTTTTTTTTTAATGAATACGTTTTAATTGAATAATTAATTCTTTCTAGATGCTATTACCACTTTTTAAATTACAGGTTGTGTTGCTCTTGTTGCACAGTCTGTATTGAGTTATTCTGAATGTTTTTATTTTAATACGGGGATGAAATACATGTAAAGATACAGAATAGTCAATAATATTGACAATAAATACAGTTAATTCTTGACATTAATTTTTCAGTTCCAACAGTTTTTACCTTCATTCTTCAGAGCTGGAAGGTTTTTTTTCTGTTTCAAATATGTGTATATATATATGTAGGCAACTCGTGGGGTCATGTAAAGAGGTTGTGGGAACAATGAAAATTGTCTAAATTTTTGTACAGAAATAAAGATTCAGTGTAAATGTTGAAGGAGGGAGAGCTTTGTGCTGCAGGATCCTCACAGATGTTGAGACATTTTTGTGGGTTTGGCTTTGGAACTTGGGTTAATGGGTGGAAATCAGAGCTGTGTAAACAACAAATAAACCAAACTGTCTGTGTGGAGCTGGCCAGGGAATTTCTTGGAGATCCACCGTGCCTGGGATGCCAAAGGTGCTGCAGTGAGTCCTGAATTTTCCTTGATGTGCAAATCTTCCTGAGAAATCCCAATGTCTGGATTGTCCTACAGGGATGGGCACTCCACCACTGCTCTGGGCAGCTGTTCCAGGGCTGGACAACCCTTTCCAGGAAGAAATTTTCCCTAATATCCAGTTTAACCCTCCTGTGGCACAGCTTGAAGCTGTTCCCTCTCATCCCTCGTTCCCTGGGAGCAGGTCCTGAGCCCCAGCTGGCTGCACCCTCCTTTCAGGTAAGTTGTAGATAAAAATAAGGTCCTCCATGAGGATAAAATCCTGGAGTGCTGACAGAGTTCAGCAGTGGGGACTGTTCCCTGGCAGGACAGGGACAGGGAGGAACAGCCCCTCTTTGCCATCCTGTGGGCAAGGGCAGCCTGAATCCAGGCACAACCATTTTCCCATCACGTGTTGGGACCATTCATCCCTGGTGTTTCTAAGAGAACACTGGGATAATGCACAAACTTTTTTAACTCTTTTTTTTAACTGAGATAAGGGGAAAAAATCCCATTCTTGCAGTGTTTTCCTGCTATAGGAGCAGCAGCACCAGTGAGGGAATGACAGGATGCTGGAGCAGGGAGAGGGGGAAGGGGCTGGAGGATCTCTGGGCTTCAGCTACTTGGAGATTTAAAATGAAACCTTATTTCTGCTTCTCTGGAAGTGAGAGGCCTCTCAGGATTTTGACCATTGGGTTTTTCCCCCTTTTCCTCCTCAGAGCCCTGGGGAAGAACCAGCCCAGCTCTGAGGCTGGGTCATTTTGCCAGAAGGTGTCTGTGGCCAGCAGTGACACACCTGAGGGATTTCGGGAGGCAAAGGGATTGGAACCATCGTTGTTGTGTTTCCTGGTGGTGGGCACAGCTCTGCTGAGGGCACTGAGGTCCCTTGCCATGCCCTGGCAGATGGCAGGGTGGATTTCCCAGCACGGCACAGTGGGACCCACACAGACGATGGCAGTGATGGAGATGCTCCAGGAAATTCCAATGATCTGCACTTCTGCACCCAACGCTGGATTCTCTCTGTTCCTGAGCACAGAGAGTGGCTGGGGACTCGGTGTTCCCATGCCAGCACCTCCCAGACATGCTGGGAAGGATCCCTGTGGCTGTCCTGTGCAGGGCCAGGAGCTGCATTGGTGAGTCCCTTCCAAAGCAGGATTTGCAGCTCTGAGATTTCTTGCTCCAGCTGTTCCCTTCCAGGGAGGCCAGATGGGGGCAGGATCCTCCTTTTGACAGCAAATGAAGAGTTTTGTTTTGCTTTATCCAAGGGAATGAAATTCTTTAGGCCAGCGCAGCCACCAAAAGAAATCCTCTGTCCCCCTCCTCACCTCGTCATAGAGCTGCTGTCCCACCAGGCAAACAAGGGAAAACTTTGCACGTGGAGCAAGGAATCCTTGGATTGGAGGGAAAAACCCTCCAAGATCATCGAGTCCAACCATCCCCAGCACTGCCCAGGCCACCACTGCCCATGTCCCCACGTGCCACAGCCACAGGGCTTCAAATCCCTCCAGGGATGGGGCCTCCATCACTGCCTGGGCTAGGCAGGAATTCCCAGGAAGGAATTTTCCCCAGGATCCAGCCTGGCCCTCCCCTGCTGTGGGGTTATCCCAGTCCAGCTCTCCTAAACCTCAGCCCCCTCTGAGCCCGAATAAAGTAATTTAATGATCTGTTTCACACACCAGTAAACCCCTCAAGTGAGTTTTTATCTCTCAGGATGAGCTTTTATCACAGCAATTTCGTGCTGTTTCACTGGGCTCCCGCCGTGCCTGGGACAATCTAGATTTAGTCTTGCCTTAGTCTATCCTGTTTCTGCTATTTAAAAAAAAAATCTCCTTCAGTAAATTGGATATTTTTGTGTTTTCTGGTATTTCTCCATGGTGAAGGGATGGGTTGTTTCTACACAGATCGTTTTGCTGGCTATCAACACTAAGAAAATTGTAGGAACAACTCCATTCAAACCTGAAAATCATTTACTTGATTTGCAGATTTGCAAAAAGAATCAGTGTGCAAAAATATTTGTTCTGTGTATTTTGCTCAGGAATGTGTGGATTGACAACACTTCTGCATGAGTTAGATTGGGTTTTTAATCTTTACTGTGCTTTTCAGCAAAGCTATTTTTGCCAGGGAATGTCCAGCACTGAAAAGGCTCAACGTGGTGTAACCTGTGTTGGATGAACACTGAATTTTCAGGCTGTGAAGGGAATTATTGGATGAAACCATCCCATCCTTCAGTAGCAGGATGTGCTCGAGATCTGTCCCAGGACATTCCCACATGGAAGGTGAGGTGGCTCCTGCCCTGGGAAGCAGTGTGTCCGTGAGCTCCTGCATCCACGGGGTGATGGCTTTGCTGGAGGCTGTGGGGTTTGGGCCACCTCTGCCACAGCCAGGGAACTGTGCAGCTGCTCCTGTCCCTCCACTGCCATTATCTCACTTTATAAAAAGCCCCGTGAAGTCATCAGGAGTTCAGCGTCCCGTGGAAGGGCTTTCAAAGAGCTGAAAGTCTGCCAGACTCCTGGAAATGAGAACTATTTAATGAATATAGGTTTATCCCCCCTTGCCCTCCCATTGCAGGGAAAAGGGGCATTGCAAAGCCTGGATGGTTCTGGGCAGATGAGGAGACCACGGTGAGCAGCTCTGAGGGTGAGGGCAGGAGCCCAACTGTCCTTAGCAAAGGTCTGGAGCTCATCTCGGGATCTTGGAATCACAGCATGGCTCACAGGGACCTAAAGGTACCCAGTTCCAGCACCCACAGGCAGGGACACCTTTCCCTGTCCCAGGCTGCTCCAACCTGGCCCTGGGCACTGCCAAGGATTCAGGGCAGCCCAGCCAGGAATTCCCAATTCCCAATCTCCCACCCATCCCTGCCCGCTGGCAGTGGGAGCCATTCCCTGGCTCCTGTCCCTCCATCCCTTGTCCCCCGTCCCTCTCCAGCTCTCCTGGAGCCCCTCAGGCCCTGCCAGGGGCTCTGAGCTCTGCCTGGATCCTTCCCTTCTCCAGGGGAACATTCCCGGGGCTCTGAGCTCTGCCTGGATCCTTCCCTTCTCCAGGGGAACATTCCCGGGGCTCTGAGCTCTGCCTGGATCCTTCCCTTCTCCAGGGGAACATTCCCAGCCCTCCCAGGCTGGCTCCAGCTGTCCTGGTGTGAGTTATTCAGGTGAGGACTCTGCTCACGTCCCTGCAGGGATGTCAGTGGGGTCAGTTCAGTTTGCAGAAGTTTCTGCTGCCTCAGGAGCTCCTGCAGGTTCCCCAGTGAGGAGAGCATGGCCCAGTGCCAAGGGAGTGAGGGGAGGTGATTTGTGATGCTATCATCCTTATTGTGATTAAATGTCCCTTTATTGGTGCAGCAATGAAGTTGTACGTTCTGGGTTTTGTTGCAGAGCAGTGGGAGCCCAGCAGATTCCTTGTGGCCACTCAGTGCTGTTAATAATAGTGCAGAGAAGAATGACTCCTGGTGGCTGTTGTGCTGGTGACCTCAGTGCTGTGTTAGTGACCTTTCACAGAGCATTCTGCCCTGGGAACTGCTGCTGCAGAGTATTCCTGGCCACGGCCAGCGAGCAGTCTTAATATTTTATGGACTACTGCAGGTTGTATTTCAGGGTGTGAGATACCACCCCAGCAATGCCAGTCAGGAATGGGAAGCACGTTGCCTTTCCCCCCCTCGTTTTACAGTCAGAGGTGCTTGAACCTTTCATATAAATATATTCCTTTTAAATCAGCAGAATGAGAAAGAATATTTTAAAAATCGGTCTCAGACAGGGGCTGCAGTTTGGTAAAGGCTGTGACATTGGACATGTGAGCTCTGGTTCAGCATCCTGCAGAGGGAGGAGGCTCAGGGTGCATGGATTGTCTGTCAGTGCGAAGATCTGGTTATTCTGGGATTTTTTGAGCAGATTCATTGAGCTTTGATCTAAGTCTTGACCTTCTCCTGTGATCTTTGGACAGTTCCTGTCCCAGCCCATGAATTGCAGGTTTGATCTTCCAGAGGCGGTGGGAAATACTCTGCAGTGGTTGTTTTACTCTTGTAGGGGAGTCAGAGGGGCTTGGAAGGAGAAGGATCCAGAGGCAGGGAAGGTCCTGAGGCCATTTCACTGGAAACTCCACAAATGAACCCTGCACTCGTTGGAAAACCCTTGGATTGGGGAAGAGGGTTAGTAACACTTTTCCTTCTTTTGCCCAAGGAGAAAAAAGGTGAAAAGGACTCAATTTTACCTCAAAAAGTCACAATTTTACCTCAATCACTTGTTTGTATTCAGAATTTGCTCCCTCTTGGAATGAAAGCATGTCCTGGGTGAAAAAAGGCATGGAGGCCAAGGGAGTAAATACTGGATTTTCCCCTCTGTTCTCACACAGAGCACGAACATCTGTCAGCAGCATCAGGGCAATGGTTGAACTGGAAAAGCAGCAGAGGTGGTTGCAGAATGAAGGTGATGCTCTGCTCACAGTTCCAAAGGGAGTGCTCAGCCCTGTCCCTGCTTTACAGGGAGGATTTACAGCAGGAAATGCCTCTGTGGTAATCCACCCCTTTGTTGGTGGTGTGGAAAGTTGGCAGAGCTGTAGAACCCCACGTGAAACCTTCCTGCTTTGGTAGAAATGTGAAGACATGAAATTATCTGAGTGTGCTCTGGGATAGCCATGAACCTGCCCTGTGTTTTGGTTTCTTCATAAATTGTTTCAGCTTGGTTCTGTGAGCAACAACAACTCTGCTCTAAATTCACTGCAAGGAGTTCAGTGAGGAGCTGGGGGAAGGAGGCAGGCTGGGGAAACCAGTAGGTTTGAAATTTGAGAAAACTGGAATATTCCTCATGGTGGGACAGTTGTGTGCGGGCACCTGAGGGGGAGCACCAAGAAGGAATTTCTTCCAAGAAGGAATTTCTTCCAAGAAGGAATTCTCCAAGAAGGAATTGTGTTTCCTCAGCAATAACCCACCCATCAGTGCAGCGGGTGCAGCAAACCAGGCTGCTCCCAGCCACATCCAACCTGGCCTTGACACTCCCATGGGTGGGACAATCTTGAGCAGATCAATCTGCTTACACAGGAACATCTCTCACCCTAGTTGCTGTAAAGATTTGCAAATTGGTGCTAATAATGAAAAAGTTTGTCTTTAAAAGATAAAAGAGCTGTGCTATTTCATTGAAGGGTAGCGAGGCAGAGGCTTGTCCAAAGGGATAAGAGCTGAAATTCTGGCTGCCAATCAGGGCTTTTCACCAGTATTTACAGCTGATATTTGTACCTCAGTTCTAAAAATATAAAAGTTTATTCGCCTTAGAAACAGCAGGAAGAAGAAAAGATTCAAGAAGAACCTCACCTTTCTTTCCTAGTTTATAGTAACTGATATTAATATTCCAAAACCTGAATATGTTGAGCTGGGTGCTGAATCTCAGCTTCCCTCACCACCTCCCGTTAGGAAATCTGACCAATACAATCAGAGCTGGCTTTGAATTCTTGAGGACATTTGCCTTTGCTGTATCTTCTTTCTGACGAGCACCCGTGTCTAAGACCCTGTGGCTGTCTTGGGAACATTAGCAGGGGAGATAAATTAGGCTGTTTGACATCATCTTGTGGATAAATATTTTCTTTTAGGATTCTCAAAGGCCCTAAGTAAAGAACAGGGGAGGCTGTGACAGATGCTGTCATGCGAGGAGAACTCTCCTTGTGCCAGTGGCCCCAGTGAATATCTTGTGTCGATACACAGGATCTTTCACACTCTGATTTTATATCCTCAGCACTGGGGGCTTTAAATATTAACCTAATTTTTAAGTTTCTACAACCAGCTGGAGGGGCATTTGTTCATGTGATTTCTCTTTGCTTTATCAAATCTTATAATGAAAAAAGTTAATCAGTATTTGACACCTTGTTCTTCTTCTTTTAAGTTTGGGTTTGTTTGTATTTTTTCCCCACTTTGAATTGTCTTTTGATTAAGTCTTTGAAATATTCTGGTGGGACACTTTCAATACTAAAAAGTTTGGGCAGATACCTGAACAATTTGACAATCCCTGACAAGGCCTGTGCTCCCAGCCTGGTTTCATCCAGAAGGAAAAAGATTGGCCAGCTGTAAAAATGGATGGGTCAGAGAAATAGATGGATATTTAATTTGGAGATAATCCTTTGCATTGTCCAACCAAACCCTTAATTTCTTTTTTTTGTTTTTCTTTTTTTTTTCTTTTAAATGCTCTCCACAGTATTTTAACACGTTAAACCAAAAGGTGCTGGGGCAGAGGAGCCTTGCTGTGGGGAATGGTGAAAAGAATGAGAAGGAACTCACTGGTGGTAGATTAAAAATAGACACGGTGGCACAAATATGTATTTAAATGATTTAAATGCCCTTTTCCAATGATACAATGCTTGTTAAATCCAGGGATGTCAGGAGGTTAAATATAGCACCTGGGATGTCAGGACATTTATCCATCATGCCCTGAGTGGCTCCTGTAGGATAAGCAGGACTGACTGAACTCAATGTTTAAATACGTTAAGTACAAGAAAATATTTTTTTGCTTTAAATCTTGGTGACTGAAATGCAAAACAACCTCTTTTTCTGCCCGAGTAGTTTTACAGTGTTCTGTCTTTAGCTCAGAACTGCTGAGCACGTGCTCATTTGTGTGTCGTGGATAAATCTGGCCTGGTGCATTAACCTGGGGCAAAGCTGCCAGGCTCCACCCAGGGCACAGTGAATGCTTTGGAAATATTTCTCCTCCAGAAAGTCAAATTTGTATTTTCATACAAAGTCAAAAGCTGGACTTGATGATCTTGGAGATCTTTTCCAGCCTTAATGATTCTATGGTTTTGTGAATATTCCGTCAGAATATTCCATCAAAAATCAGACATAAGTTTTCACAACAAAGCAAGTGAAAAGAAAATAGGAATATCAACCATTGTTATTCCCTTTACCTCATACATGTTAGGAACAGGGAGATTTGGAGTCGCCATCCCTGGAGGTGTCCAAGGAATTCCTGGAGGTGGCACTCAGAGCTCTGGGCTGGGGACAGGGTGGGCTTTGGGCACAGCCTGGACTCCATGGGCTGACAGGGCTTTTCCAGCCTCAGGGATCCTGGGATTCTCCTTGCCCACACAGTGGCTACAATTTTCTCAGAGATTTGAACCTGAAGGAGCAAAGCAACAAAATGCAGGAATTGAAATATTTTCTCAAGTGACCCAACAGCACCTTCCTCCCCTCTTTGTACTCTGATGGCAGAGCAAAAATCTTATCTCCAGTTCAACTTTTCATTTCACCAATAATCCTTTTGTTCTCAACCTCCTTCTGTAAATTCCATTGGTTACTCCATGCTTTTTTCCAGCCCTGAGCTGTGCTGCTGAAGATCTGCCACACTAAAAGACAGCTGCATTTCAGGGGCAGAAAAAGTGGTGCTGGCACCCTGCGTGTAATTCCATTTTTGTTCAGTGTCTTTCTAAACAAGATGTCAAACAGCAGTGTAAAATCTGAAGGTGATGTTCCAGTAACACAGGGCTTGCAGAGTATCACTGAGGGAGAAACTCTTTGCAGGAACTTCCAGGATTGGGCTGGAATGACAATAATGAATTATTCAATAAGGAAAGCTGGCCCTTCACTCCATTAAGGTTTGTTATTGATAATGAAGATGTCATGTGTGGCATCAAATCTATTGAGAAGCAACTCTTGGGAGGAAAAGGAGCCTGTGAGTATTCCTGGAGTGCACATGGAGGATCAGGAGCAGAGACCCCAACAACATGCTGTGATAATTTCTAGACAATTTCAAAAGAGGTTAAGAATGTTAAATAAACAGAAATCAGATTAAAAGGAGAAGGACTGCCTAGTAAAGCAAAATGGAGAGTAATTGAAAATGGCTCGGCCAAAGGAGACAGGGAGGGGTCTGCAGCTCTGGGCAGAGTCTAAAATACTTGGCAGAAGTGAATGAGATATGATATTTCATCTGGATATAAATATGAACCTCTGGAAAGAGTTAAGGAAAAAGATGTTTCTCAAGGGCTCCTGAGAACCACTTACTGAATTATGTGGTCTAGCACATGGAAAGAGATCATTGTTGATATTGGCTTTTGAATGCACCTTGTTGAAGAACCAAAGTCAGCTCTATTTGTCAGTTGAGTGATTCCCTAAGAAGTCACGTCTGTTATCATCACCCTGGTTCTGCTCCATGCACCACGGCATTCCTGACCTTCCAAAATACCAGGGTTGCTCCCCGTCACTTGATCTGTTTATCAGCTCTTCTTGGGCTTCCTTCACCAGGGATGTTGGCTCTTTGTTGGGTTCCTTCCCTGCAAACAGTCGCTTTTCACACATTCCTGGGTCTGTGTGATCAGCCACGAAACACTTCATAAGGGATAAAAACATTGACACACGATTTGCATCAAGGTGAAAAAGCACTTCAGGTGTCCTCATGGGGTGAAATTAGACATGTTTATACTAAAATTTACTTTGCAGTGTGGACTCCTCAAGTTCAGAGATTCTTAAATTTGGATGGTTATTCAGGCCTCCATCAGCTGAAATTCAATGTCATTATCAACTCTGATAATTGTGTTTTTTCCATTGGGTTTGCCTGGGGCTCCATCTCACTGAGCCTGGTGAACTCCAGCCGAGCTCTGGTGTGTTTTGGGTTTCCTGAGGAGCACGGAGCTGCCCAGCTCCCTTTCCCTGATGCTGCTGAGAACAGGTGCCCTCCCTCGGGGTCACCGAGTATATTTAGGGATGAAACTCGAGCGGGCTGGAGCCAGATTGGCTGTGTGGGCCACACGTGTCACCGGGAGCCACCAAACCCCCTTGCTCTCGCCCAGTGCTGCTCAGGAGGGAAGACTGGAGAGCCTTTGCTCCAAAGGATATTTACTGGATGTCGCTGGTAAGGACATTTTAAATGCATTTCTCTTCTTTTCTTTAGAAGAGGCTCTTGAGCTGTTTCCCCATTCTGTAGTTTTTTGGGAATATTTGTTGTTCTTTGCCCATGGAAGTCAGGTTTTGTGTCTGAACAACCGGCTGTGGGTTGGAGGAGGAGGAAAAGACCTGGAATGGGGTTTGGAATTGTGGCTGAAGGTTGTAACAGCGACAGGTTGAAGAGATTGTGTTTAAATGCGAGCCCCACTTCTTGAGTTTATTCACACCCCTCTGCCTACTGCTTCCCGTGACTCGTCCCTCGTTATTTCAGTTATTCTTCATTTATTTTAATAGAATACAACATGGTTTTCCCAATTAATTTTTGGCCATTTTTCTCAGCCCGTTGGGACTAAAAAGGGTCAGTATTCCGTGTTCCTATATTTAACCTGCATGACTTGACTTCCCTTGCCTCAGAAGGAATTGCAGTTTAGCCAGCTCAACCCAAGTGCCCCATCAGTTGGCAGGATTAGCTTACACGGCAAATATCCCTGGACTCAGGAGCAGCTGTTCCAAAGCCTCATCCCCTCCCAACATTAGAAACAGGGCTGCAGACTCTGGTGGAAAATTGCAGCTTTGCCTCACAGCAAAATCAGTGTGTTAATTAATTAGTTCAAAGGGTCTGGCAATAATCTGTGCTTTGTACTTCAGCCAACTCTATGGATTTTCATCTTTTCCAGGTCTGAAGAAACAGAGAGAAAAAACCTGCAAGAGTTTAAAAAAAAAAACAACCCCAGAGCATCTCTGTAGGCTGATGCTGGGAAGACAGAAATTGCCTCATTAACCTAAGGTCACTTAAAAAAATATTTAAAATATTTTTCCACATTATGATCTTACTTATGAATGAATATAGTAGAATATTAATCTCCCACTCAAACAGGAGCTTGAATGATATAATGAAATAGTGTAGAATAGTCACAGAGAAAAGAAAAACCGCTTCAAATAATTCTGTTGTAATGAAAATATCACATCATGTTTCAAGAGATCTCTTCTTTATCTCTTTTATTTTATTTATCTCTTTTATTTTATTTTCATTGGATCCAGTGTTGGTGTTATAACTGGAATGAGGTATTTGTCCAGAATTGTGGTTTATATCTGAAATATTTATATATTTATATAATATATTTATATATTTATATTTGAAACTTAATCCAATGTTTTTTCCTTAACAGTCCAAGTAATGCCAGATCCCAACTTTATTTAGGGTCTGACTAGTTACTAACCATGACCCCAGGTGCTTTATGAGCTTGACTTGTACTTTCTCATGGTACTTTCAGTCATGGGCTAATACTATTTATTCACATTTTCACCTGCTGCACGACCAGTGAGTGGGGGAGAGACAGAAGCAAACCCTCAGAATGGAGGAAGAAGAATATGAGGAAGTTGTGGAGGTAAGAAGAAAATGTGAGAGTAGAAATGTTTGTTTCCTGCCTTGTGACTGAATCCATTAATCACCTTACTGAGATGCTGCTCAGGAGCAGAGGCTGCTGTTTGCTCTCTGAAGATTAGGGATGATTAGACATCTATTAAATGGTTTCATCACTAAAACAACAACAACAACAACAGTTGCTCTCGGAGGAGCAAAGCCTCCTGGCTCCTGTCATAGTTTCTCAGTTTAAATAAGGACTGGAACCATCCCACACTCACAGTGCGAGGTTTTCTGATTACTCCCTGCGTAATTATAGATGCACTGGGCCAGCTCTTTTCCCTCCTGGCTTGCCCTCTGTCACCCAATCCATGCTGGAGATGGCTTTGGAAGCCCCTTTCTAGCCCTGCCTCTGCAGAAATGCAGCAGCTTTGTGCCACCAGGGGACCACAGACCAATTTAGCCTGAGACCTTGCAGGGATGGAGCCAGGATTAAGTGACAGGACTTTAAACTGGCAGAGGGTAGATTTAAATTAGGTATCAGGAAGGAATCCTGCCCTGTGAAGGTGGGGAGGCCATGGTGGGAGGGTGCCCAGAGCAGCTGTGGCTGCACCTGCATCCCTGGAAGTGTCCAAGGCCAGGCTGGAGCAGTTTGGGATAGTGGGAAGAGTCCCTGCCCATGGCAGGGGGTGGAATAGAGGATCTTTAAGGTCCCTTCCAACCCAGGGCATTCTGTGATTCCATGATTCTATGTCCATGGAGGTGCATCATTAATTAATTTGCCAGTCGGTCATTTAAACTCAGGAAACGGAATAAAAAATCCCCCAGGAACTGGGCAACTTACAGCTGGAACAACTTTGTTACTGAAACAATACACGAAATTAACAGTGTGGTTTTACTTGGTGCATTGCTACCGCTCTGAAATGAACTTATGTGTTATGAAATACAAAAAGTCTTGTAAAAAGTCACTCAGTGTTTGAGGAAAAGGAAACTATAAATGTAAACATCATACAACTCACTTCCACTGCTGTGTTCAGTGGACTGGTGATTTCAGGTGGTGTGAGGGCACTGCCAGCTTTATATATTTCAAATAGTGAATGAAGTAAAGACAAATTATTTGTCAGTCAGAGTAGTTAAATGCATTTTGCAAAATAGGTGTCATCACTCATAAAGCCGATTTTAAAGACATTTTACTACCTAGCTACAATGACACCAACTCTTCATTAAATTACTTATTCTGTGTTACTTACAATCGCTTTTATGGTTCCTGTGCATTGTGTGCTCTCTGTAATGGATATTTATTTTACTCTCATTGTTTATTTATTCCAGCATGGTATTTGGGGCTTTTTGTTCACACAGCCCCATTTAATCCTTTGTTTTTAATTTTCAAAGACCACCTTGCTGTAACCACATCCCTTGGGCTGAGGCGACACTGCTTTAGTAGCTTCCCTTAGGATACTTGTGGTGAGATGCTAAAAAAAAGAGAAACAAAAGCATCTGGCACAATTCTAAGTCTTTCCACAATTTTCTTAATTACTGTATCAATCCAAGATTTTAAACCTATCAGAAATTCATCTTCTGAAAGAGAAGGACATGATCATTGAATATTGAGTGGCTGAGGCATCGCCAAGGATTTTAAAATGCTATTTTTTAACTTTCTCTGGAATTACGAGCCATTACTTGATGTTGTAGCTATCTTGGGATGTGCAAAAATCCACAGCGAGCGATACAAACATTTGCTGCCGAGTTACTTGAGCTTTTTCGGAAGGTTTTGTAGAAATTTTGTGGAAGATTTCGCAGGGGGTTTGTTGAAGGTTTTGTGGAAGGTTTTGCAGAGGATTTTGTGGAAGGTTTTGCAGAGGATTTTGTGGAAGGTTTTGTAGAAAGTTTGTGGGAGGTTTTTTGTGGAAGAATTTGTAGGAAGTTTGTGAAATGTTTTATAGAAAGTTTGTGGATGGTTTTGTAGAAAGTTTGTGGGAGGTTTTTTCTGGAAGAATTTGTAGGAAGTTTGTGAAATGTTTTATAGAAAGTTTGTGGACGGTTTTGTAGAAGGTTTGAGGAAGGTTTTGTAGAAGATTTATGGGAGGCTTTTTGTGGAAGAATTTGTAGGAAGTTTGTGAAAGGTTTTATAGAAAGTCTGTGGGAGGTCTTGTAGAAAGTTTGTGGGAGGTTTTTTTGTGGAAGGATTTGTAGGAAGTTTGTGAAAGGTTTTATAGAAAGTCTGTGGACGGTTTTGTAGAAAGTTTGAGGAAGGTTTTGTAGAAAGTTTGTGGGAGGTTTTTTGTGGAAGATTTTGTAGGAAGTTTTTGTAGAAGGTTTTATAGAAAGTCTGTGGACGGTCTTGTAGAAAGTTTGTGGAAGGTTTTGTAGAAGGTTTGTGGGAGGTTTTTTGTGGAAGAATTTGTAGGAAGTTTGTGAAAGGTTTTGTAGAAAGTCTGTGGACGGTTTTGTAGAAAGTTTGTGGGAGGTTTTTTCTGGAAGATTTTGTAGGAAGTTTGTGAAAGGTTTTATAGAAAGTTTGTGGACGGTTTTGTAGAAAGTTTGTGGGAGGTTTTTTGTGGAAGAATTTGTAGGAAGTTTGTGAAATGTTTTGTAGAAAGTTTGAGGAAGGTTTTGTGGGAGGTTTGTGGAAGGTGTCAAAGGCGGGTCCAGCATGGAAATCACCTCAGAACATCCCAGTATGTCACAGCTTGGGCAGTACGGCTTGGTCCCTTGAACCAACTTGGAGGAAAAGCCCTCAGAAAGGGGCTTAAATTTTAACAACAAATTTTTTTAGGTTCAAAGAGTTTTCCATTCCCGCAGCTGCGGTAAATGACCCCAAGCAATTACCGCTCGGAGGAGCCTTTCCAACACAAACCCCGCATTTTCCCATTTCCTCTTGGCGCAGGTGAAGCACATCCCGCAGACAGCGGCTGCTGTTCGTGCAGCAATGTCTTTAAAAATCGATTTTCCGTCATTTCTGAGCGGCAGCCGCGGCCCCGGCCGCCCCCTCAGCGCCGCCGCCATTTCCGCGGGACGGCGCCGCCGCGCGGCCGCGGGCGGGAAGTGCCGGACGGGGAATAAATATTTTTTAAAAATTTCTCAACAAAAACCTCCCCTGGCACAACCTGCGCCTGTTTCCTATTGTGCTGTTTCCATTATTCCCTGGGAGAAAAGCCCGATCTGGCTGCACGTCCTGGAAGGAGCTGTGCAGAGCCAGGAGGTCCCCCCTGAGCCTCCCCTCAGGCCGAGCCCGTTCCCGGCTCCCTCAGCCGCTCCTGGGGCTCCCGATCCTTTCCCAGATCCTTTCCCAGATCCTTTCCCTGATCCTTTCCCTGATCCTTTCCCAGATCCTTTCCGAGATCCTTTCCGAGATCCTTTCCCAGGTCCTTTCCCAGATCCTTTCCCAGATCCTTTCCCAGGTCCTTTCCCAGATCCTTTCCCAGGTCCTTTCCTAGGTCCTTTCCCAGATCCTTTCCCATATCCTTTCCCAGGTCCTTTCCCAGATCCTTTCCCAGGTCCTTTCCCAGATCCTTTCCCAGATCCTTTCCCATATCCTTTCCCAGGTCCTTTCCCATATCCTTTCCCAGGTCCTTTCCCTGATCCTTTCCCAGGTCCTTTCCCAGATCCTTTCCCAGATCCTTTCCCAGATCCTTTCCCAGGTCCTTTCCGAGATCCTTTCCCAGATCCTTTCCCAGATCCTTTCCCAGGTCCTTTCCCAGGTCCTTTCCCAGATCCTTTCCCAGGTCCTTTCCCAGGTCCTTTCCCAGATCCTTTCCCAGGTCCTTTCCCAGATCCTTTCCCAGATCCTTTCCCAGATCCTTTCCGAGATCCTTTCCCAGATCCTTTCCCAGATCCTTTCCCAGGTCCTTTCCCAGGTCCTTTCCCAGATCCTTTCCCAGATCCTTTCTCTTATCCCGGCTGGAAAAGATGCTCCACTGGACGTGGTGCTCACAAATGTGGGAAATGCAAAGATCGAGGGCTGCAGTGACCATGAAGGTACAGGGAGCAGTGAGCAAAATAAATGGAATTATCCCAGAGTTTCAAAGAGCAGAATTGGGGCTGCTCGAGGAAAATCCCATGGGAAGCAGCAAAGGCACCCAGGGTAGTTGGGTGATCCTCCAGCGTGATTTTCCCTGAGCACACAGCTCAGCCCAAAGTGGAGGAATCAAACAGCAGAAGGGTAGAGGAACACAGAGCTCCTGACTGCGAAAAATGACAAAAACAAACAAACAAACAAACAAACAAAAAACGGAAGGTGAAAACAGGAGCAGGCAACGTAAAGATTTAAAACATTACAAACGCCACTCCTACATCCATGGGCAATGTTCAGCTGGATTTGGTCTTCAAGAAAGGCAAGAAGGAAGATCCAGGAAGCTGCAGGCTCGTCAGCCTCACTCGGTTCTTTGGGAAGGCTGTGGAGCAAATCCTTTGAGAAGTTATTTTTAAACACGTGAAAGACATGAAGGTCGTGTGGAGAAGTGAACACTCAGTTATCAAGAGCAATCTATGGCTGATGAACCTCGTTAATTGTTATAATGAGTTCACAGCTGCTGGACAAGGGGAGACCAGTGAAGGTTGTGTACCTGATCTGCTTTAGGGACAAGTCCCATTGTGGTTTTAGGCCAGATTTATGATATTATAAATTATGGGGGGATAATGGGCAGTAAAATAGGTGGAAAATCAGCAGGCTCGGAGTTGTGGTCAGCAACAAAGTTTAATCGGCAGCCAGAAATTATTGGTGTCCTTGTAGGAGCAACTCTGAGGACAGCAGTCATGAATGTCACCAAATTAAAAAAACAGGAAAATCCTGGGGTTTAAATGCTCATTCTTTTAATGTGGTCATCAATGTCTTCCCTTTTGTGGGTAAAATTAGGTAACAATCTTTCATTAATTATCTAGATGATTATTAGTTGGGGAATGTATGGAATTAAAATCCAATAATTAATGGAAAATTTGAACAGATATTCAGAGTTACCAAGTGACGCCATAAGCACCTGTGAACTAAAATCCTGTTTCTCCAGAAATGTGTTTTAAAACAGCTTCACAGAAGCTACAGTTTGCTGATCTGGCTTAACAATGATGTTTTTTCTCTTCTTTTTTTCAAAGTACTACATTGAGGAGACAGTTATTGAGGAGGGTGAGCCACATGAGGTAAAGATCCCTGTCATGCTGCATGTAGCACATAAATGCATGTAATTAACACAAAACACTAAATTAGCAGCATTTTGTATTATGAGGTTTAATTTTTCACACTAAGCACACAAATATCAGTGAACAATTGCTGCTTAATATTTTATTTTTGCTTCAAGTCCCTGCTGTGTGATGATCTAAGATCAGTTTACATGTATCAGTTCTGTTCCTTCGTCTTGTGTAATTTCACCGAAAAATTACAGTTTTGCAGATTTTTCATTATGTAGTGGCAACAAATATTTGGGCCACCAAGGAATGACTGCCATAATTTGAAATTCTACCTCTGAAACAGATATAACCCAACTCTCTGCTGTGTTATCATGAAATATTCTTTATGGCAGGGGCTTATGCAGAAGCAGAAGTTATTAAATCTTGATGCATTTTCAGCTCTGTCTCATTGATGCAATTAACTCTCAGAACTCTGACCTTCATGAATTCCTTTTTAAAGGCAATTTTTTATAAAGCTAATTGATACAAAATAAAACCTGACACTTATTTGGGTGGGTTTGGGGTACATTTTTTAGTTGTAATAATTATTTTTAGATGCTTTTCATTAGAATCTTAGTATTAATACTAGGTATAATATCCTTAATATCTTAGTATTAAAATTACTGCTTGCAGCATGACTATGTTGATAAGCAAGTGTATAAAGCATTTAAATTGATTGGAAATTAATGCATGTAGAGCAGAGGCAGCTGGAGCCCCACTCTCCCAGACCCTCTGGAGAATAATTCCACGAGTTTGATGCAGGAACCAGCCAGGGAGTTCATTCCTTGTGGGTTTTTTTAGGGTGGGTGATATATAGGGAGCACAATGGTAATCCCAGTAGGAAAAGTGTCCCTGATTTTCTGTCTCCATGTGGATCTGGATGAGAGCAGAGCATCCTTTCACCATCTCAGGGGGGTGAAAAACACGCATCCTAATGAACTTCTACAGCTGTAAAACAAGTGATTATTGATTTTTATTGATTTTTCTTGATCCCCAGGTGGTCACTGAGACCATCAGCACAGACTACTCAGTCCCTGAGACCATCACAACCTACACAGCTGAGCACACCCAGCTCAGGGCAGTGAAAAACACTTAAGATAACAAACTTTTACAGCTGTAAAACAAGTGTTATTGAATTTTTTTTGATCTCCAGGTGGTCACTGAGATCACTGAGACCATCAGCACAGACTACTCAGTCCCTGAGACCACCAGCACAGACTACTCAGTCCCTGAGACCACCACAACCACCACCTACACAGCTGAGCACACCCAGCCCTCTAGGGAGGATGCAGCCCCTCCCATCAGGAAGAAGACAATCCGGACAAAAGTGGACCCATCCAAGTTTCTGACACCTTACCTGGAACACAGCAATAAAATGAAGGACTTATTCAGCGAGGTAGGTTGTCCCTTATCTCTTATTTCTTGAGGAAGACCAGCTTTAAAAATGTTTTACATAGGTTGTTTGATAGTTATATTGCAAATATCTGGGTTTGTCAATACTAAGCTCATGGGGAGAATATAATAAATTAGAGGTGATCCAAGTTAGAGATGGATTTTTTCTGTTGTGTCAGATGGAATAAACTCAGTTGGTTAAAGTAAGCAGAAGTGCAAATGTAGTTGAATGATTTTAGTTTATATTATTGAATAATCTGTCCCAAATTCCTGTCCTAACCAGGTAAATATGGCAATAATTTATAATACAGTTCTGCCAGAGCTCAGGGATATGTCTTAATTATTTTTATCATTTTTTTTCCAGAACAAGTACAAGGAAAAATTTAGAAAAGAAAAAGGAAAGCCATATGCTTCCACAGTTGATACCCCAGAAATCCGGAGGATCAAGAAAGTGCAGGACCAGCTCAGTGAGGTGGGTAACAACTGCATTTCTCAGTTCATCCAGGTGCTGGGTGTTTATATGAAGGGTTAAAATGTCATTATTCTGGGTTTTTTTTTAAAAATCAGTCAGTTTTGCTGTGGAATCACTGGGTTTTGTTGTGCTCCAGGTTAAATACCGCATGGCTGGGGAAGTTGCCAGAACCATTTGCCACGTGGATGAAAAAGCCATGGATATAGAACATGCAAAGAAAGTGTCACAGCAAGTGAGCAAGGTGAGTGCTTTCCCAACACTGGTGGAGCCTGAGGTTACTGATAAGGACAATGTTTTGAGCTCAGGGTGCTAAAGCAACATTTATGCAACAGTTTAGAAGCACAGGAGGGATAGAAGAGAAGTTGGTAAGGCAAATATAAATATAATGTGAAATATTTCCAGTTGCTCTGTTCAGATATTACTACTCTGAGACTTTGATTTTGAAAAAAAAAAAAATCATTAAAGCAGGCAGTTTATTCACAGAAGTAAATATTTTTTAAATGATAGAGTGACCAACTTGCTGATTTTTCCTTCCAGGTATTATATAAACAGAACTGGGAGGAGAATAAGGACAAGTACCTGCTTCCCCCTGATGCTCCAGAGCTCGTGAATGCAATAAAAAACACAGCTTTGTTCAGCAAGGTAAGAAAAGCTAACCACAGATCTAAGCAGCTGAAGTAAATTAAGCTTTCAAAGCCAGAAATTAATTAATAACGAGCATTCTGGAATTTTTCTTGTAGAAACTGTATACTGAAGACTGGGATGCAGACAAAACGTTGTTTTATCCCTACAATGACAGTCCAGAGCTCAGAAGGGTGGCACAGGCTCAGAAGACTCTGAGTGATGTGAGTATCATAGCAGGGATTTGCAGGGGTCTGTGGTGTCCAGGGGACCCCAAGAGTGTAAAAGTTCTCTTTTCCCAGCCTGTGCAGCCAAAGGAGAAGTCTGAATGTGTAGGATCATCTTCTCAAGGTTATTTTCCCTTATCTAGAACATTCTTTCTCTGACCTGCTGAGCTCTGGCCAGCAGGTCAGAGATACCAAAACCTATGTGTGCTATGTTTACAATAACGTGCCAATATCTATCTCATATATATATATATATATATATATATATATACACCAATAGAAAAGTGTCACCATCACACCAAGACATGGAAGGCAAGAAGGAGGTCAGGACATGCCAAATCCCTCCATTTTGTCCACTTGAACCCCATTCTAAAAACCCCAAAATTCTGCTTTTTCACCTTGTGTTAACTCAACCACCACACTACTCAAACCCTTATGGCTCGTAATTCCTCACACAAAGTTGGCAGTTTTTTCCACGGGCTAAAACAGAAGCCAGAGGTGGTTTTGACTTTGTGCCAAGGTTCCTGAACCCCCTGCCAGGGTCTGGAGCCAGCCAGGGCAGCCAGAGGGATGTGCTGGACTCCCACAGGTACCAAAGGCTGTTGGGCTATGGTGTAACCTGGGACATGCTATAGACTTTGATTAGATAGAAAAACTTCACAGTGGAACAGAAAAAAGGGTGAGTGTGCACTGATAGCTCTGATAGTAGTGATATTTCATAGAAAAATATGTACTTGGTGTTACAAAGTAGAGCATATTGGAGTATAAATCCATTGGCAATTTGATGCTGGGTTAGGAATGAATAAAATAATTCATTTATTTAATCAGCAAGAGGACCTTGAGTAACTCCCCAAATGCAGAAAATCTCAGGGTTGTCTACAAGTCCACTTCACTCTTGTGGGTCTGCAAAAGTGCCTCTAAGGCAGTGACAAGAAAAGTCAGGAACTGGTGGGACTGGGATTTGCTGATCTTTAGATACACAGAACTCTTCAACAGGGGATTGCAGCTCTCACTTGAAGATTTCAGTGAATTTTGCAGAGGTTCCAAAGTTTCCTGATAATACACAGATTAAAGAATTCCTGCTGCAGGGGCTGTGGGCAGAACTCCTTTTATTGATGTGGTGGTAGCGGAGTTCAGTGCTGTCATGCTCAAATAAATGTTTATTTCTTCCATCTTTTCAGATTGTCTACAAAAAGGGGCATGATGAAAGGAAAGCAAAGTTCACCTCTCTGCCAGATCCCCCTGATGTGGAGCAAGCCAAGAAGGTGACACGGCAGCTGAGTGATGTGAGTAGAACTTCTGCCCAAACCCTACTCCTGCAGGGAGAGGGGGAAAAGAGACCTAAGGAAAAGGAAAAACACACAGGAAGGCCAATTTTTGCTGGAGAAATTTGGGCCAAATTGCATAATCTTGTAATGCAGATGTCAGGTTTTAATTCCATTCAGAATTTAACTATTCTTCTTCTTTTTAAAATTTTTTTTACTGTGTATTGAAAATTATCTACATTTTAAGATTAGAGAATTACAGTATTCACTCATGGTGGAGAAAACACTTTGAACCCATTTGTAAGGTAATATAATTAACGTAGAGAAAATTTCTTGAATCTTGTACTTCCAGAATTTAGCTTAAAAGCTAAATTGTCATCAAGAAAATGTTATAACATGGAAAAAAAAATCAGTAACATAATTCTTTGAAATTAATAGAATAATAAGCTTTGTAGGTATCTCCAAAACTATAAAATATAGATTAAAAAAATATATTATTTTTGGCATATATGTTCTTCAGCAATGTTAGAAAAACATTGGAGGAGTTTTATTTTTTATGGAAAGTAATGCAACTGTGGCTGAAAATGCACCTGGACCACTGAGTCAAAACTCAGGCAGGTGTTTTGTTGTTAGACAAACTCTTTAAACTTTTAATACTTATTTCTGTGAGCTTGAATAAATAATGAAAATCACAAATACCAGGTAATTAAGAGGGTTTGCTCGTAACCAGTTCCAGCAGCAATCCCAGTAAATTCTGACTTAATGGGCAATATCCTAATATTACGTGACCAGGGAGAAAACAGAACTAAAGAAATATGTTAGAGAGGATTTATTAACCTTTTTAGGTCAGGGAAGGTACTAAAGGAAATTACTTAACACTGAAATGGTTTGGCTAAATAATATTTAAGGTGTTTTTGACCATAACTGCTAAAATAGTTATAAGGCAGGTGTCAAATATGAAGCAGCTTTAAAAAGACAGCTTTGAAAAATGAATCTGTCAGGTAAAAATGGAGCTGTGTCATGGAGATTCAGTTTTATTGTTTTGTTTGCTTATAGGTTATTTACCATGAAGACTATAAAAACAAAATCAAAGGCAAGTGGAGTCAAACTCCGTGCTATGATGTGGCAGTTGCAAAAATGAATGCAGAAAATCTAAGTATGGTGAGTGAATCCTGCAGAAAATCTTCAACAGTTTTATCCCTGTTTATGCTCATTTGGAAAATACTGAGGCTCCATTTGTGGCATTGCTTATTTCCTAAATAATCCCTGTTGTAAGTGTCTAATTTACAATTAAATGTAATTAATGTGTTGCTTTCTGTCTCTGTTCCTAACAGAGGAAATACCAGGAAGACTTTGAAAACATGAAAGACCAAATCTACTTCATGCAGACTGAAACTCCAGAATATGAAGCCAACAAACGAGCTTCAGAAAACATCAGCAAGGTGAGGGAGCTGTGTGCCACCTGCTCAGCTTGGGAGCACTTCTGAGCTCCCACAAGTTTGTGTTGACATTATTTTGGCAAGACCTTTCATGGTCCTTTGCCACCATAAATTAAATAACAGGGGAATTTTTCATGGAAAGCTGAAGATTATATAATAGAATAGATTCATGTCACCAATAGGATGGTTTGGGTGGGAAGGGACCTTAAAGCCCACCCAGTGCCACCCCTGCCAGGGCAGGGACACCTTCCACTGTCCCAGGGTGCTCCAAATCCCATCCAACCTGGCCTTGGGAGTTTGATGCAGGAACTCATCAAACATCAAACAAATCCCTGCCCCGTGCTGGGGATGGGGCAGCCACAGCTTCTCTGGACAATCACACAGGTTAGTGAGCATTTGGCTTTTAATAGTGATTTTTAAAACCTCTTTTTAAATTTTTATTCTTTCAAGTTCAAATACAGAGCAGACTATGAAAAGAAGAAAGCTGTTGCAGATTATAATGTGCTCCCTGCTACAGAGAACCCATTGCTGAAGCAATTAAAAACTGCAGGAAATATTCTGAGTGATGTGAGTATTATCAATGTGCAGCTACATCATTTTCAGTCATGTACCAGAAACCACACTCATAATTTCTTCACAAGGCTTCTCCTTTGTAGTATTTTTAGTGTTGTAGACCCATATGTGTCATGAGATAGCATCAGCCAGAACAATTCAGGAAAAGAATTGAATTCTCCACAGATGAGTGGAGTAGCAGCAGCAGTGGCACATGGATGGCTAATTAGTGGATAGTTCATTTAGATCCTTGTGGATAATGAATCACAAAATGACAGTTCTTGCCTTACTGTTTTAAGGAGTTTCAGCTAATAATGATAATATATATGGTGCTTTTACATATTTTTATATTCTGGTTATTCACTGTAACAGTCTTCTCAATTCCTCTTTTGTATGAAAAGAGATTGACTATTTCTTAGTGTCAGAAGTTCAAGAACCATTAGCCAGACCTTTCTGTCTTCCCTTAGAAACCTAAAAAAAGTTATTTTTAAAGACCATTGGGAAAACACTGCCATCTGTTTCTCAATCCTGTGGGAAAGCTTTTCTTTGGAACTGTTTCTCTGTTTTACTCTTGTAATTTTTAACATGGTGGGGGCGACTTGCAGTGAAATCTCCTGCATGATCTGGTATTATTTGATTTGCAGAAATTATACAAAGAAGCCTATGAACAGTCCAAAGGAAACAAGATGAATTACTGTGAGACACCCAAATTCCAGACTGATGCTGCTCTGAAGAACTTTAGTGATGTAGGTATTTCACGTGGAGTTTGTTCTAGACTACTGACCCTCTTGATTACTTTTGCTTCTCAACTCGTGGTTATTTTGGCAGATTAAATATAAAGATGCATATCAGAAGAATATTTTGGGGCACTACTTGGGCAGCTTTGAGGATCCTCATCAAATCCACTGCATGAAGGTTGAAGCTATGAAAAGTGATGTAAGTGTGGCAATTGTTCCGTTTTCCCCATCACTCTGGCAGCTCAGACAAAGCTCAGCTGTGGTTCCTTACTGAATGTTGCTCTTGTTCCTAGAAAAATTACAAAGCAGATTATGAGGAGGAAAAGACAAAGTGCTACTTCCCTCAGACCATAACTCAAGAGTATGAAGCAATCAAGAAGTTGGAGCAATGTAAAGATGTGAGTACAGGACAGCAATTGTTCACCACAGAAAAATTAACTGGGTGATCCCTGGTAACATCAGTGATAATGAGTTTGGTCTCTCTGCCATACGTGGCTTTAAAAAAAAAAAATTCATCTCTATTTTAGGGCCTTTTGTGACATCTAGTGATCAAAACAGATATAGCACAATCCTTTTTATAACAAGTAAACTCATAAAATGAGAGCAGTAGTACTAAAATGAAGAATGAACCTCAAGCAGTCACCTGCTTAAATCAATATTTTTTCAAATTAATACTTTAAAAGTTCTTAATTTATTAGTAATTTTATTTGTTTTATCAATACTTGGAAAATACTTTATATGTGTTTTCTACAAATCTTTAAAATCTTCTTTCAGTACACCTACAAAAAGCATCCTGATCAAACCAAATTCACTTCAGTGACCGACTCTCCAGTACAGAAGCAAGCAGAAATCAACAGCAAACAGCTGAGTGATGTAAGTAAACTTTGGAAACACTCTGAAATTCCCAATTTCTGCCCTGTGCCCACCTTCACTTCATCCTCCAGCTTAAGGAGCACTCCTGAAACAATTGTGTAGGTGGCTATGTGTATTCACAATTTTATTCAGCAGAACATCACCTGGAAATCAGATTTTTAAAATATTTTTTGAATTCACAGTCTATAAATTGGGCTGCTAAATATCTTCCTTTCTTTTTCTTTGCAGATATTGTATAAATCAAAAGGGGAAGAAATTATTCACAAGTACCACCTCCCTCCTGATGTGCCCCAGTTCATCCAGGCTAGAGTTAATGCCTATAACATCAGTGATGTGAGTATATTTTGAATTTCAACACCGTGAAGATCTCCACTGATGGTATCAGTTTTATTGCCTTTGTGATGTTAAATTTTTTGGTGGCATTTTCATCCTTCCGGGAATGAGATAAAAGCTGACATCTCCCTTAATAGCCTTGGAATTTTAATAATCTGGCCGGACTGATAAAAAAACCCAGCCAGGCTGCTTTCTCCAGTTCCTTTGGAGCACAAGTAGTGAGCTTGAAGCTAAGAGGAAAAAAATTCTGAAGGTTGAGTCAAATGAAAAAGGGTTTTGCATAAGAAAGGCCAAAAATGCCACTGATAGAGTTGTTCTAAATTAAAAGTAAAAATGCTTGTGGAATTCATTATTATCTTTGTAGTAGATTTATTCATTGTAATAGAAATGTAGTTTGTGTACAGGTTACCATTTTTCCTTGAGAGTACATGGATGAAACTGGGTATTTAAATTCCTGTAATAAAATCTCCTGTAATAAGAACATGGGATTAAAGTCTTTTATTAGAATTGCCATTCCTGACACTGCAAACTGTTCCCTTTTCCCCCTCCAAGGCTAACTACAAAGCAGACTGGAAGAAAACCCTTGCCAAAGGCTATGATCTGAAACCTGATGCCATTCCAATTATTGCTGCTAAAGCTTCTCGGAATATTGCAAGTGATGTAAGTAGGATTTACATCCAGTGGAACACACACCCCTGCTGCATTTCATTAGTTACTATAATTTACCTGTGCTGGACACCTGTACTCCTGCTTTAGCAAAAGGTTACAAGTGACTCTTCATTCCTCTCTTAAACATTATCAATTGAATATTGGGATATTGAATTGTTTGGTGAGGCAGTTCAGTAATTGATTATTATCATAGTCTTAATTAAAAGCTTAATGTCCCTGGCACTTGCAAGCCTGTGTCAATGACAATGGTGAGGGAGAGCTTGCAGCTACAGGTGTGGGTTGAGATATGTACCAGGTGTCAAGACAAGCTGAAAAATCCAATAATCTTCTTCTTTTTTGACCTAAATGATCCCGTGCTGGCATTAAAACCATTTATTAGGTTCTAGAATGAACTTCAGCATTAGGATTAAAACTCAGCGTTCTAAACCCATCCAAAGTGTGTTTTCTCTTTCCCAAGTGGGAAAAGCTGTTTTTCCTTTGTCTCTAGTACAAGTACAAGGAATCCTACGAGAAAGACAAAGGCAAACAGGTCGGGTACCGGAGCCTGCAGGATGATCCCAAACTTGTTCACTACATGAACGTGGCCAAAATCCAGTCGGATCGGGAATACAAGAAGGATTATGAGGTCACCAAGACCAAATATCACACTCCTCTGGATATGTTCAGCGTGACAGCTGCCAAGAAAGCCCAGGAAGTGGTGACAAACACTGGCTACAAGCAGCCAATTCACCATTACACCCTCCTGCCTGATTCTGTGAACCTGGAGCTCTCCAGAAATGTGATGCAGCTTCAGAGTGATGTATGTCATCAATAATCAGCTCCATTTTTAATTCTCCTCATGACTCTGTGACATCATTAATCTTTTAAGGCTAAATAATTAATTTATATAATCCAACATATATTATATTGGATTAAGAGTAGGTTGGGATGTAAGTGACTGGTCTGGAGCCATTTGTTTTCCAAACATTATCCAAATTATGTGCAGCAATTAAGCTCTAGAAAACTTACCTAGGAAGTACAACTTTTTTTATATCTCTCCATATTTGGCATATTCCCAGAAAATTAGCGTGTTTTACTAATTAATGTATTTCTGTAGTAAGATTTTAATTACTGTAATTTTATTTCTCTTAAATACTGACTCTATCATATTTAAATTTTAATTAAATCTAAATTGCCCCTCAAAAATGAATGTCCAGGGGAAGTTTTAAGGCTTCACCTGTTTTATGTGTATAGACACTCATTTTTCTTGCCTCACTGTGTTTTTGTTTTTTATTTTTGAAAAGAATCTGTACAAATCTGACTTCAATAACTGGCTGAGAGGAGTTGGCTGGGTCCCGATTCAGTCACTGGATGTAGAAAAGGCCAAGAAAGCCACGGAGATTCTCAGTGAGAAGAAATACCGCCAACATCCCGACCAGCTCAAGTTCTCCATCCCCATGGATGCCATGGAACAAGTGCTGGCAAAGCAAAATGCCAAGACCATGAACAAGGTGGGAAGTTGTTGGATTTGGATCTTTGTCTTGTGAAGTTGTGGGGCAAGGTGCATTCCCACTGGAATTATTAAAATTTCCAGTGGGTGTGGTAATTCCTTGGTTAAGACTGGACACTGAGAGATCATGGTAAGCCTCTGACTGCATAATGAAGGAAGTTTCATTTTCTGTTTCTAAAGATTAAAGAATTCTTCTCCAGATTTATAGTGCTTTGATGATCCTTTTTTTTGTAGGATGTATTCACAATAAGTGAGCTGCAGAAAACCTGGAATTCTGTCAGTTTTGTACAAATGTCCTGGAAAGTGGAGTTCTTTACACTTGTCTCTAGTTATCCAGGACACCAGTGATCCTTATTCCTTGTTTTCCATGAAAAGAATGTCTGTGAAAATAAATTCTGCTTCCCATTAATGCATGGAAGAGCACAGATTGGAAACTTCCAGCTTCAATATTTATTAATTATTAAAACATACTTCACAAATTTCTTAAAATACTAAAGAAAGGAGGAAGATAATGTTGCTCCTCAGCAGCTCTCTGAAGGCTATTTCTGGTGCTAATAATATTTCTAGGAAATATTAATTATTGCAAATGAGCAGAACAAAAGCAAACTCTTATTTTATGAGTTCAGTACCTTTTCAATCCTAACAATTCCTCTGTAATTGCAGAGACTGTACACAGATAAGTGGAACAAAGAGAAGACCAGCATTCATGTGATGCCAGACACCCCAGAAATTCTGCAGTGCAAAGTGAACCAGATGACCATGAGTGATGTGAGTTGCTGTGCTCACTGTGGGCCTCCAGTGCCTCGCTGTCATTTTACTACCTTGTTTGAAAATATTGAACTTGAGAGTTCTGCCTTCATGACACCTGTTCTCTTTCACATCTGAACTTAGAAACTTTACAAAGCTGGCTGGGAGGAGGACAAGAAGAAAGGTTATGACTTGCAGCCAGATGCAATTCCAATAAAAGCAGCCAAGAGCTCCAGGGACATCGCAAGCGACGTGAGTCTGGTTGTGTGATGACATTCTGTGACTTTATTTAAATTAAATGACTAAACCTGAGATCTTGTGATCTATTTTTTTCAGTGATTAAACAGTGCTTAATATTGCATTTTTTAACTGAGGTTTTTGCTGTTCTTTCTCTTTCCTGCTCTCAGTATAAATACAAACTGGCCTACGAGAAGGCCAAAGGGAAGCACATCGGCTTCCGCAGCCTGGAGGACGACCCCAAGCTGGTGCACTTCATGCAGGTGGCCAAGATGCAATCTGACAGGGAGTACAAAAAGGGTTACGAGAAGGCCAAGACTAATTTCCACACTCCAGTTGACATGGTCAGCGTGGTGGCAGCCAAGAAAGCTCAGGAAGTGGCTACAAATGCAAACTACAAGAACTTAATCCACACCTACAATGTCCTGCCAGATGCTATGAGCATTGAATTGGCCAAAAACATGATGCAGTTACAAAGTGATGTAAGTAAGATGTTCTTCAGCCTCTGCATTGTGAACTGAAAGATGCTTAGCTTATGAAAAAACACTGTAAGATAAATAGTATTATTTTGTTAGTGGAATCAGGTCAAGTGTCTGTGAAAATGTAGTAAATAATACATGTTTTTCAACAATTACAGCAATTTTATTTTTCCTAGACTCTGAAATATTTCATTAATGAATTTGAGCTTAGAAATAAGCAATTTTATGAATATTTACTCCACCAGGCTCTTCAGGAACAATAGTTACGTGCAAACCAAGACAGGAAAAGCTTCACTTTTCCTTAATACATTTTGTCTTGTACTTCCAAATTTATGAACTATTTTATCCTTCATATTGGTTTTTATCTACTTTCTGCCTGCAGAATCAATACAAAGCAGAGTATGATGAAACTATGAAGGGTGTTGGGTGGCTCCCACTGGGCTCCCTGGAAGCTGAGAAGAACAAAAAAGCCATGGAAATTGTGAGTGAGAAGAAATATCGCCAGCATCCAGACAAATTGAAGTACTCTGTTCCTATGGATTCCATGAACATGGTCTTGGCTTTAAATAATGCCAAAATCATGGATGAGGTAAGAAAGTGTTCATCAGAATTCATTTCAGAAGTGGACAACAATCTATATCTGATTTAATAGTCAACCTTGTTGTATGCAGAGCTTTAGAAACTGTGATTTTGTTTTGTAGCTAATGAATGTGCTTTAAGTGCTAAAATAAAAAGATAAACGTTGCTGTTGTGGTAGTAATACATCATTGTCAAGGCAGTTTGGATTTCAAGTGGAAAAAGTATTTTAAAATGTTTTATTTGATAATAACAGCAGATGTTCAGGTCTCTCATTTTTTTTTTAATCCTTCCAGCACAAGTACAAACAAGCCTGGGAAGAAGACAAGAAGAAAATTCACATCACCCCAGATATTCCACAGATCGCTTTAGCAAAAGCAAATGCATTCAATTTAAGTGAAGTGAGTATTGTTTGTAAAGCCATGACCTTGTTCTTAGTTTTTGATTAGGAATAAGTGAGATGAGAGCGTGCAAAAGTCTCACATTGCTAACCTGTAGTAATTTCACAAAACCTATTAATTTTCCTTTTCCCTGCTTCCTTCCCCAAATTAGATATCCAGCATTGCCAAGAAAAAGCCATGTTTGTAGTCAGGTTGTGAAGTGTTCATGAAGACCATTAAAATATAACTATTGCTAATAAAATACAGTAGACTTTGAGTACTGTTCATGTTTATTACAGGATTTATTATTTTATTATTGATTATTTTATTTCTCCATGCACAAAGTTTTGTACAAGGTTCAAAATTGTAGGTAGCACCTGGTTTTTTCTGGTAAAAGATGACATTACAGACAGATTTTGGTAGCCAGTTGTTAAATTTGCATATGCTAAAAAAAGTACTGCTTGTAATTATGCACATCTGCCATGTGGGCAGAAATAGACATTTTTATCTCTTTTTATTTTTTAAGATGACATCCTTATAGATGTAACTTTTCACCAATATTTGTGCATGTGGAAAACACATAAATTTTTGCTTTTTTAAAAGATGCTTCTTGTTCCTTTTGCAGAAAATGTACAGATCTTCATTTGAGGAAACCAGGAAGAAAGGATATGATCTCAGGGCTGATGCTATTCCTGTCAAAGCTGCCAAAGCTTCCAGGGATATTGCCAGTGATGTAAGTTCTGGGGAGAAAAAATGGGCAGGGACAGTTTCCACTATCCCGGGGTGCTCCAGCTGGCCTTGGACACTTCCAGGGATCCAGCCAGCCACACCTTCTCTGGGCACCCTGTGCCAGGGCCTCAGCAACCTAATAAGGAAGAATTTTCCCCTTAATTTCAAAACTAAATGAATCAAAATCTCTGTTTCTATTCTCTTTCAGTATAAATACAAATTAGGGTATGAAAAAGACAAGGGGAAACTCGTCGGCTTCCGCAGCCTCCAGGATGATCCCAAACTTGTCCATTGCATGCAAGTGGCCAAGATGCAGTCGGACAGGGAGTACAAGAAGGCCTATGAGGCGAGCAAGACTCATTACCAGACACCTTCTGATACCCTCAGCGTGGTGGCAGCCAAGGAGGCCCAGGACCGTGTCACCAACACCAACTACAAGCGCCTGATCCACCAGTACATGCTCCTGCCAGATGCCATGAGTCTGGAGCTGTACAGAAACATGAATCAGATCCAAAGTGATGTAAGTTTTCTTCTTGTGACTTTTGTTTTTACGTCGTACCCTCAGTTTGGAAAGGACAGGATTATCTTTTATGAGCTGTCTTCTTTTTGTGCCTTTTGTTTTTCCATCACAGCCGTGTTTTGGAAAGAACTGGATTGTTCTGTATGGGCTGTTTGTACATTGTCAGCTTTGCTTTTGTGTCCTGTTTGGCAGAATGAGTACAAGCAGGATTACAAGGAGTGGTTCAGGGGGATTGGTTGGAGTCCCATTGGTTCTCTGGATGTGGAGAAATCAAAGAAAGCCACGGAGATTGCGAGCGATCGGAAGTACCGCCAGCACCCCAGCAAGTTCCCCTTCACCAAACAGAACGATGCCATGGACCTGGTCCTTGCAAAGCAGAATGCAAACATCATGAACAAAGTGAGTATTTAGGGGAAAAGCCAGGTAGGCATTCACATCTCATCCATTCCAATAACCACTCAGTAAATCTCTGTCACACCTTTATGTGGCAGCGTTCCCCTGAGAAAAACAACTGTCACAGGCTCCTCTTCTTTCATCTTTTTTTCACTCAATGAAACAGCATTGCTTAAAGAAATCTTTTCTCATTTTCCTCCAGCCTCTATTTATCCCATTCTTACATAGAAAACCTTGATAGTTTGCTTTCATTAGAAGCAAGACTGGACAATAACTCAGGTGATTTTGGATTAGATCATTAATTCGTAAAATAATCTGAGTCAGCACCTTCACCTTTTCACTCATTCATATCCAAATGGAAAGGTGAAAACCCTGGAAGAACCACCTTTTGTCATTTATGTAATTTTTGTCATTTATGTAGTTACACATCTGATGTAACTTTCTGTCCATAGCATGCTTATACCCAAGCCTGGGAGAAGGATAAAACTCAGGTCCATGTGATGCCAGACACACCAGATATTCTACAGGCCAAACAAAACAAGACAAACTACAGTCAGGTAGAGTATTTTGATACATTTTATCAACATTTTAAATTAATATCTACTGGACATTCAGAACACAGGCAAGAATTTCATGTGGGTAATATTTTCAGAGGAAAATAAGTACCAGCTTCAAGCTAGCAAACTAAGAGACTAAATGGCATTATAACGTGTGGAAAATATAAGTCCTGCTTTTGAAGTCTGGAAGTGCATAGTCCATACTCTATGCTTTGCATAGAATTCAGTCATGTTAAAAATTCCTTACTATGAAATTACAAGTTAATTATGTATATTTTTAACCTAACCTATGGGAAGAAGTAGATGCAGTTATCCCAGCTTTTCTCTCTGCTTTCAGATAGGAGAATTGTGCCAGTAGAAAACACTCAGGTTTTGCTTTGCATCATTGCTCAGAGGCAAATCTTTAACTTAAGAATGCCTGTACTTAAAATCAAATGCGGACAAACTGACTTGACTGTTAAGTGGCTTCATGAAAACTTTATTAAAATGTTGTTAAGGCAATCAAAAAGTGTTCTGTTATCTCAGGTGTATGTGTTTCAAATTCTCCAGATGGGTTTCAAATCAAGATCAGCTATAGTAGAAAGCTGCTGAATAGTGAAAAACTATTTAGTCCCTCTCCTAAGCCTCAGAAGACCAGTATTCCTTGTTTATCAATTTCCTATTTCTCAGTTCCCATTCTAGCAGCCCTTCTCTCATAACTGAAGCCTGTGATGTGACCAGAATTTGAATCATTAGTGTATCTAAATAGCAGGTGACATACATATTACTGGTTTTAATTAATATTTTTTTCAATTTTAGAAACTCTACAAACTTGACTGGGAGAAAATGATAAAGAAAGGCTATGACCTCACGCCTGAAGCCATGTCAGTGAAAGCTGCCAAAGCTTCAAGGGACATTGCAAGTGATGTAAGCAGCATTTTAACTCAGTGTGACATGCACTGACCTGCTTGTTACAACCTACAGAGTCCCAGTAAATTGAGATAGATACACCTCTCTGCTAAAGTGTGGCTTGGAGTCAAAACCAGCATTGCTGACAAAACTCCTTCCTGAGCTGTTTCTGTCCACTTTAACAAGGGTTTCTCTGTCATCTTAACAAGCCCAAAGTTTGGTCCATTCATGGCTGATCATAAAAAGGGAGGAGTTTTCTGGTCTTTAGGCTGCTTCATTTTCAGAGCAGCAGCAAATTTGGCCCAATTAGCCAAGCCCAGTGCCTATCCAGAGAAATCCTCATTACAGCTCTGAAACAGATGTGGTGACACATGGACTGCTGTTACCATAACTTGGTACAAATACAACTCCTGCATTTGTTTTATTTTTAGGGATAGAGAATTTATTAATTCTCAAAGATATTTTATTAATCATTAGGAAATGTTTCCTGTGCCTAAGTATCTTTGTATTTCATAATTTTTCATTGTTGATGATGTTATTAATCAAAATATTTCAGTGTGTCAGTATTAGGGAGCTCTGGGTCAGTGGGCACAGGAGACCATTCCTATTGCCACACTCTCTTCCTTTCCAAGGACTCTTTCTAGTCAAGGGGCTGCTGAAACTTTACATGAGAGGCCAGAACAAGTTGCTTATTTATAGAATTATGGAATCACAAAATGCTTTGGGTTGGAAGGGACATTAAGGATTATTCAATTCCACCCTTTCTGTGGGCAGGGCCACACTCTGCTATCCCAGGTTGCTCCAAGCCCCATCCAACCTGGCCTTGGACACTTCAAGGGGTAATTTCATGAGGAACATTAAGATGAGGGAATATACTGGTGTTGTGTCAGTTACATGTTTGTCACTGTGGTTTGTGGTGCCACCTTTGCCACTGCAGTTCAAGTACAAGGAAGGATACCGCAAGCAGCAGGGACATCACATCGGATTCCGCAGCTTGCAGGATGACCCCAAGATGCTGTGGTCCATGCAAGTCGCTAAAATGCAGAGTGAGAGGGAGTACAAGAAAGACTTTGAGAAGTGGAAGACCAAGTTCAATATGCCTGTGGATATGCTGGGCTTCCTTCTGGCCAAGAAGTGTCAGGAGCTGGTCAGTGATGTGGACTACAAACACATTCTGCATCGCTGGACTTGTCTGCCAGACCAGGTCGATGTCACTGAGGCAAAGAGGGTCAATGAGCTGCAGAGTGAGGTAAGCTCCCTCTGGGTTTAATTCACTTATTTCCATGTCAAATAATTACTGCTGATTGGAAGGTATCTTTGATGACTCGCATTTGATATCAGTATAGATCAGATTGGAGCTAAACTGACATACTTTTCAAAGGGTTTAATCAATGAACAGTGAAATAATCTGCTATGGTTTTGATTTTCACCCTTAACAGAACCTGTATAAGTCAGATCTGCAGTGGCTCAGAGGCATTGGATGGAGTCCTTTGGGATCTCTGGAAGCTGAAAAGAACAAGAAAGCTTCTGAAATACTGAGTGACAAGAAGTACAGGCAGCACCCAGACACTATTAAGTTCACAAGTATCCCAGATGCCATGGATGTTGTTTTGGCAAAATCTAATGCCAAAAATAGGAGTGATGTAAGTTGCCTCTAGAGACAGAACGTGGGGATTCAATAAATGAATACATTAATATACATTTTTAAAAAGGATATCTGGTTCACAACATGCACTTAAAATATCCAGATAGCAGGCGTTTATATTCAGGGCCTCACTGCTCATTGTGCCTTGTTCAGAAGGTGAAGATCTTGAGCGCTGATGATTTACTTAGTATAACTGCAAATAAGACCTTTAGTAGGCAGTATGTAAATATGTTGTTTTAATGCTGTTTCCTTGGCATTACATGGATGTAAAGAAGAAAAAAAGACTATTTCAGTAAGAAGTCATTGTATTATTTGATTTTACTATCTTATCTTGTTTACATCCCTAATTCTTGCTTTGTACCTTTTTTCTTTGGTAATTCAGAGAAAAGGTGAACTGAAATTACTGCTGCGCAGGTGAGTCTTGAATCAGACCAGGTTTTTGTTCATGTGTCTTCCAGATACTCTACAGGGAAGCTTGGAACAAGGACAAGACTAAGGTTCACATCATGCCTGATACACCTGAAATTTTGTTGGCTAAATCAAACTTGATTAACACAAGTGATGTAAGTTTGCATTTGAACCTGGGTATAGAGAATCACAGGGTTGTATTACTCACCTCTGTAGAAAGCTCTGGGAATAATTCAATTGATGTATTTGCTAAAAAAATTTTTTGATCTTCAATGAAATAGTCAGAAAACATTTAAATTGTAATTTTAAAATATTTTATATCCAAGGGTACAAAATACCTGTCATTAATAGCAGGGTATAGAGTTTAATTAATTAAGCTTTGTTTGGAAACCCATGTTTTCTTTTCAGTAGTGAGAGGTGGAAAGTTGTAGCATTGAAAAACTCTCTAGAGTGTTTTATCTGCATGAATTCCTTTCAATCCGTCTCTAATAGAAACGTTACAAGGTAGGATATGAAGAGCTGAGGAAGAAAGGCTACGACCTCCCTCCTGATGCCATCCCCCTCCAGGCAGCCAAGGCATCCCGAGACATAGCCAGTGAGGTGAGTCTTGCAGAGGCAAAATCAGAATGGGGCACAGAGTGGGCACAAAATCTTGGATGAAAATAGTTTCTATTTAACAGGAGTAGATATGTAAAATGTTAACACTGTTGTGTTGCTGCCCACCTCAAAGGTTGTGTAATTTTTAATGGTGTAAAGTTAATTAAATTAAAAACAGTAATATAAAGATGACCGTATATAACCATGAAGAATCCTATAATATCTCCTGGACGTTATAACAAATGCTAAAAACTTGGGGAAAAAACAGAACCAAATTAACTACTGCATTAACAACATAGAAACTGAAATGGCAGCTTGGAAAGAAGTGGTAATTGTTGCTTCTGTCTTCAATTAGTACAAGTACAAAACCGCATACAGAAAACAGCTGGGCCACCACATTGGGGCCAGGAACATCGAGGATGACCCCAAGATGATGTGGTCGATGCACGTGGCCAAGATCCAGAGTGACAGGGAGTACAAGAAGGACTTTGAGAAGTCCAAGACAAGGTTCAGCAGCCCTGTGGACATGCTGGGAGTGGTGCTGGCCAAGAAATGCCAGGAGCTGGTCAGTGATGCTGATTACCGTCACCCTCTGCACCGCTGGACGTGCCTGCCGGACCAGAACGATGTTGTCCATGCCAAGACGGTGTACGACCTGCAGAGTGATGTGAGTTTTCTTTACTGGCTGTCTGACAGCCTTGGGTTGTCTGTCCTCTGTTCTGTTCTAGATTTGAAGGAGGAGGCTGTGTGGCAGGGAAAGGGCAATGGAGTCAAGTTTTTTCTTGTGGAGAACCAACAGTTGGGAAAGACAAATACTGAGAGCAGTGGAGAGTCTTAGGGGATGGGTCCAAATGATGAATGTGTGGCTGGTGGGTTGACTCAGTGGAATATGTTCTATTCAGGAGAATATCCATTGGTAGGAGTTGGGATTTCTTGCAGTGAGGAGGTTGCTGAGCTGTTTGTGTCCTTTCCTATTCTTCCAGAACGTGTACAAGTCTGACCTGCAGTGGCTGAGGGGCATTGGCTGGTCCCCAATTGGATCACTGGACGTTGAGAAGAACAAGAGGGCGAGTGAGATCCTGAGTGACAAGAAGTATCGGCAGCACCCAGACACCATCAAATTCACGAGCCTTCCTGACTCAATGCCCATGGTGTTGGCAAAGAATAACTCCAAAATCATGGATCAAGTGAGATTTCCTTGTGTTTGCATCTTGATGAGCATCTTCCTTTCCCAGGATGTTGTTCTATGTCCTTCCATGGTCTGAGTTCTGCATCCTCTTACAGGGATTTATGTTCCTTGTTTGAGATAAAACACTTTTTTTTTGTGGTTGGAGAAGTAATGAGGTGCAATGTGGAAAAGGGTGAAGCATTAGAAAGGTTTGGAGAAACCAAAGGTGTTTCTGGGGTAGTGCAAAGAAGTGGCCTCTTGTTTTGGTTCACTGAGCTGATTTGCTCATTGAGTTTGAGTAAAACTAAACCTGTGTGCTCTTGTTTCCTGTTGTCCTCTTCCAGCGCTCGTACATCTCAGCCTGGGAGAAGGACAAAACCAGCATTCACATCATGCCAGACACCCCTGGGATCCTGCTGGCCCAGCAGAACAAAGTGAACTTCAGCGAGGTGGGTGGTTGTTGAGGGTGCAGAGGGTGTCCCTGGGCGCTGCCGTGTCTGGGCAGCAGCGTTGTCTGAGGGCCTGGTGGTGTCTGTTGCAGAAACTGTACAAGCAGGCGATGGAGGAGGAGAAGAAGAAGGGCTATGACATGCGGGCAGATGCCATTCCCATCAAGTCAGCCAAAGCTTCCCGGGACATCGCCAGTGATGTGAGTGCACAGCAGCCCTCGTAGCACACAGGTGCCATGTGGTGGTAGTTGAATTCAGGGTTTGCAACTGAGCCAAATGGAGGTAACAGATCCATTACCTGTCAGTGCCCTTCATTTGTCCATCAGTTTTTCTTCACATTGTCCATCTGTAGCTCTCCGTGCAAGTTATGGGCATGCACTGTTGCAAGGGAAGGCCTAGGTGATGTGGCAGGGTAGCTGTGGGAGCTGGGTGATGGCCATAGGTCAAAGCAGGGTCCCTCCTGGGCTTGTGAGTGCATCTCCTCGTGCAACAGCCTAGAGATCTGAGGTGTTGGACTGCCCTCAGCATTACCCACCTGCATGGCCCTGACTCTGCAGCTACACAGTTGAGCTGTGCGTGAGGAAAGAAGTCCCAAACCAAGTTTTCATTTAAAAATTAAAGCTGTATTAAAAAAAGCATTTTTTGTTACTTGTAGATATTAATACAAAATTGCATCCTGTAAGTGTTTGCTGTCTTCCCCTTAAGTCTCTGTGTAGTTATATTTTATTGCCTCAGTAGTTTGAGTTGATTTGGCCATTGTGCTTGAATATGAGTAAATGATACTTAATGTAGGGAGTATTAATTGAACTTCAGGTCTTTAGGATAGCTTTCATGATTTAGAGAGTTTTCTTCTTCTCAGATACTGACCTATAGCTCTAAATATATAGTCCAGGGAGAGTCTTGGAAAATTACTCAGAAGGATATTGTGTGGATTCTTTTCTAGCTATACACTATAGGTCATCAGCTGAGCACTTTCACACTTAAACTCTCTGTGGTTTCAGTTGAAAAATTGGCTGGAGATGATGCCATAGGGGTTGCTAGTAATGTGAAACAAACTAAAATAGTACTCAGTGGATACTCTTTCTTCCTGCAGTACAAGTACAAGGAAGGGTATCGCAAACAGCTGGGCCACCACATTGGGGCCAGGAACATCGAGGATGACCCCAAGATGATGTGGTCGATGCATGTGGCCAAGATCCAGAGTGACAGGGAGTACAAGAAAGCTTTTGAGAAGTCCAAGACCAACTTCAGCAGCCCTGTGGACATGCTGGGAGTAGTGTTGGCCAAGAAGTGCCAGGAGCTGGTCAGTGATGCCGATTACCGTCACCCTCTGCACCGCTGGACGTGCCTGCCGGACCAGAACGATGTTGTCCATGCCAAGACGGTGTACGACCTGCAGAGTGATGTGAGTTTTCTTTACTGGCTGTGTGACACCATTGGGTGGTCTGTCCTGTATTTTTTCTACTGTTGGAGGGGAGGTGTGTGTGTCAGGGGAAGGGCAACAGATTAAAACCCTCATTTTCTGAAGAAGCAAGGATTGGCAAGTTATGGGTGCAGATGAAAATTATATGAAGAGCCCTACGGGATAGGTACAGACACTAAATGGGTGGCTGGTGGGTTGACCCAGTGGAATGTGCTCCATTAAGCAGAGTTTCCCGTAGCAGGAGATGAGGTTGCTTGCAGTGAGGAGGTTGCTGAGCTGTTTGTGTCCTTTCCTGTCCTTCCAGAACGTGTACAAGTCTGACCTGCAGTGGCTGAGGGGCATTGGCTGGTCCCCAATTGGATCACTGGATGCTGAGAAGAACAAGAGGGCGAGTGAGATCCTGAGTGACAAGAAGTATCGGCAGCACCCAGGCACCATCAAATTCACGAGCCTTCCTGACTCGATGCCCATGGTGCTGGCAAAGAACAACTCCAAAATCATGGACCAGGTGAGATTTCCTTGTGTTTGCATCCTGAAGGAAATGAGCATCTTCCTTTCCCGGGATGTTGTTCTATGTCCTTCCATGGCCTGAGTTCTTCAAGGGGTATACTGCATCCCCTTACAGGGATTTATGTTCCTTGTTTTAGATAAAAGTCTCTTTTGGAGCAGTAAAGAGGTAGATTGTGGAAAAGAAAAGGGTGAAGCATTAGAAGGTTTTGGAGAAAACAAAGGTGTTCCTGGGGTAGTGCAAAGCAGAAGCCTCTTGCTTTGGTTTGTGGACATGATTTGCTCATTGAGTTTGTTTCCCTAAACCTGTGTGATCTTATCTCCTTCTTTGCTCCTCCTCTTCCAGCGCTCGTATATCTCAGCCTGGGAGAAGGACAAAACCAGCATTCACATCATGCCAGACACCCCTGGGATCCTGCTGGCCCAGCAGAACAAAGTGAACTTCAGCGAGGTGGGTGGTTGTTGAGGGTGCAGAGGGTGTCCCTGGGCGCTGCTGTGTCTGGGCAGCAGCGTTGTCTGAGGGCCTGGTGGTGTCTGTTGCAGAAACTGTACAAGCAGGCGATGGAGGAGGAGAAGAAGAAGGGCTACGACATGCGGGCAGATGCCATTCCCATCAAGTCAGCCAAAGCTTCCCGGGACATCGCCAGTGATGTGAGTGCACAGCAGCCCTTGTGGCTCCCACTTGGGCTGAGTAGTTTCGTTCTTTAAAATCTCTGTGGCTTCAGCTGCTATGTTTTCTGGAGGGGCTGTCACAGGGTTCTTGGTGACATAAAATACCCTAAACTAACCCCCTGGAACATTTTTTTTGTCCTCAGTACAAGTACAAGGAAGGATATCGAAAGCAGCTGGGCCACCACATTGGGGCCAGGAACATCGAGGATGACCCCAAGATGATGTGGTCAATGCACGTGGCCAAGATCCAGAGTGACAGGGAGTACAAGAAAGCCTTTGAGAAGTCCAAGACCAACTTCAGCAGCCCTGTGGACATGCTGGGAGTGGTGCTGGCCAAGAAATGCCAGGAGCTGGTCAGTGATGTTGATTACCGTCACCCTCTGCACCGCTGGACATGCCTGCCGGACCAGAACGATGTTGTCCATGCCAAGACAGTGTACGACCTGCAGAGTGATGTGAGTTTTCTTTACTAGCTGTGTTGCAACCACAAGCCTCTCTTGTGTTCTGTTCCTCTACTGGAAGAGGTCCTTGTGGGGATAATAATTCTTGGCAGATTCTGAGGGTCTGAGGTAATGTTGTGGCACTTCTTGTCATGGACAGTCAGCGATGATGTTTGTGGGGGCTCATGCTCACAGAAAAATCATTTTTTGCCATGCAGATTTTATGGGGAGAGTTGTGGCTGAGATCTTCAGTAGAGTAAGGCAGGGGAAGGGCAACAGAGTAAAATATTGCCCTTTGGAGGACCAACAGTGGCAGTGGCAAGCTCTGGGTGCAATGGTACATGGTAGAGAAGGTCTTGGGCGATGTAAGGCACCTCCCATGCCTCTGCCAGCTGCAGAATGCCAAATGGAGCAGGTCTTTGCTGGCGATACTGAGAAGATGGAGAGGTAGGGTTGTGGATTACTTGGCAGGGACCTGTGCTGTTGCAGGGGTAGGGAGCCATGTATGGGGAACTGATCTTCATGGGAGTCCTATTCCTGGTGTCCAGTGGGGTGACCCAGGGAAACATGTTCCATTTGGTAGAGCATCCGGTGGTAGGAGATTAGGTTGCTTGGAGTGAGGAATTTGCTAAGTTGTTTCTGTCCTTTCCTGTCCTTCCAGAACGTGTACAAGTCTGACCTGCAGTGGCTGAGGGGCATTGGCTGGTCCCCAATTGGATCATTGGATGTTGAGAAGAACAAGAGGGCGAGTGAGATCCTGAGTGACAAGAAGTATCGGCAGCACCCAGACACCATCAAATTCACGAGCCTTCCTGACTCAATGCCCATGGTGCTGGCAAAGAATAACTCCAAAATCATGGACCAAGTGAGATTTCCTTGTTTTTGCATCTTGATGAGCATCTTCCTTTTCCAGGATGTTTCCTATGTCCTTCCATGGTCTGAGTTCTGCATCCTCTTACAGGGATTTATGTTCCTTGTTTGAGATAAAGCACTTTGTGGTTGGAGAAGTAATGAGGTGCAATGTGGAAAAGGGTGAAGCATTAGAAAGGTTTGGGGAAAGCAAAGGTGTTTCTGGGGTAGTGCAAAGTAGAGGCCTCTTGCTTTGGTCCACTGAGCTGATTTGCTCATTGAGTTTGAGTAAAACTAAACTTGTGTGCTCTTGTTTCCTGTTGTCCTCTTCCAGCGCTCATATATCTCAGCCTGGGAGAAGGACAAAACCAGCATTCACATCATGCCAGACACCCCTGGGATCCTGCTGGCCCAGCAGAACAAAGTGAACTTCAGCGAGGTGGGTGGTTGTTGAGGGTGCAGAGGGTGTCCCTGGGTGCTGCCGTGTCTGGGCAGCAGCGTTGTCTGAGGGCCTGGTGGTGTCTGTTGCAGAAACTGTACAAGCAGGCGATGGAGGAGGAGAAGAAGAAGGGCTACGACATGCGGGCAGATGCCATTCCCATCAAGTCAGCCAAAGCTTCCCGGGACATTGCCAGTGATGTGAGTGCACAGCAGCCCTCGTAGCACACACTGGGGCTGCTTAGCTTCTTTCTTTAAAATCTCTGTGGCTTCAGCTGCTAAGTTTCTTGGAGGTGGTGTCACAAGGGCTGCTTGGGTCATATAAAAACCCTAAAACCCTAAATTAACACTCACTGAACATTTTTTGTCCCCAGTACAAGTACAAGGAAGGATATCGCAAACAGCTGGGCCACCACATTGGGGCCAGGAACATTGAGGATGACCCCAAGATGATGTGGTCAATGCACGTGGCCAAGATCCAGAGTGACAGGGAGTACAAGAAAGCTTTTGAGAAGTCCAAGACCAACTTCAGCAGCCCTGTGGACATGCTGGGAGTGGTGTTGGCCAAGAAATGCCAGGAGCTGGTCAGTGATGTTGACTACCGTCACCCTCTGCACCGCTGGACGTGCCTGCCGGACCAGAACGATGTTGTCCATGCCAAGACAGTGTACGACCTGCAGAGTGATGTGAGTTGTTCTTTACTGGCTGTCTGACAGCCTTGGGTTGTCTATTCTACTTGTTGAGGAGGTTTGTGTGGCAAGGGAAGGTCAAAGGAATTCAAATCCTTGTCTTCTGGAGAACCAAGTTTTGGCAATGGCAAGAAATTTTGCAGCTGAGAATAGTACATGGAGCCTTAGGAGATGGGATAAAAGGCTCCTCCAGTGTCCAAGGCAGATGCAGATTCACAAATGGGGTAGGTCTTTGACAGCAGTACAAATAAGATAGAGGAAGAAGATTTGTGGATTGCTTGATAGCCTCAGACAGGTTTCTAGGAGCTGAAATTATCCAGAGTCACTTTTATGGCACAAGCTGGTGGGTTGACCCAGTGGAATGTGCTCCATTAAGCGGAGTTTCCCGTAGTAGGAGATGAGGTTGCTTGGAGTGAGGAATTTGCTAAGTTGTTTGTGTCCTTTCCTGTCCTTCCAGAACGTGTACAAGTCTGACCTGCAGTGGCTCAGGGGCATTGGCTGGTCCCCAATTGGATCATTGGACGTTGAGAAGAACAAGAGGGCGAGTGAGATCCTGAGTGACAAGAAGTATCGGCAGCACCCAGACACCATCAAATTCACGAGCCTTCCTGACTCAATGCCCATGGTGCTGGCAAAGCACAACTCTGAAATCATGAACCAGGTGAGATTTCCTTGTCTTTGCATCCTGAAGGAAATGAGCACCTTCCTTTCCTAGGATGTTGTTCGATGTCCTTCCAAGGCCCAGGCTGTGCAAGGGGAGAAAATCCCTCTTGCCTCAGAGATTTGTGTTCCTTGTTTGTGATGAAATTTTCATTTGCATGGTTGGAGCAGTAATAGGTTACAGTGTGGAAAAGAAAAGGGTGAGGCATTAGAAAGGTTTGGAGAAAGCAAAGGTGTTTCCTGGGTCAATGCAATGTAGAGGTCTCTAGCTTTGGTTTGTGGACATGATTTGCTCATTGAGTTTGTTCCCCTAAACCTGTGTGATCTCTTCTCCTTCTGTGCTCCTCCTTTTGCAGCGCTCGTACATCTCAGCCTGGGAGAAGGACAAAACCAGCATTCACATCATGCCAGACACCCCTGGGATCCTGCTGGCCCAGCAGAACAAAGTGAACTTCAGCGAGGTGGGTGGTTGTTGAGGGTGCAGAGGGTGTCCCTGGGTGCTGCCGTGTCTGGGCAGCAGCATTGTCTGAGGGCCTGGTGGTGTCTGTTGCAGAAATTGTACAAGCAGGCGATGGAGGAGGAGAAGAAGAAGGGCTACGACATGCGGGCAGATGCCATTCCCATCAAGTCAGCCAAAGCTTCCCGGGACATCGCCAGTGATGTGAGTGCACAGCAGCCCTTGTAACACACACTGGGGCTTCTGGGATCATATAAAAACCCTAAACTAACACTCATGGAACATTTTTTTTGTCCCCAGTACAAGTACAAAGAAGGGTATCGTAAACAGCTGGGCCACCACATTGGGGCCAGGAACATCGAGGATGACCCCAAGATGATGTGGTCGATGCACGTGGCCAAGATCCAGAGTGACAGGGAGTACAAGAAGGACTTTGAGAAGTCCAAGACAAGGTTCAGCAGCCCTGTGGACATGCTGGGAGTGGTGTTGGCCAAGAAATGTCAGGAGCTGGTCAGTGATGCTGATTATCGGCACTACCTCCATGAATGGACTTGTCTGCCAGACCAGAATGATGTGATCCATGCTAAGCAAGCCTATGACCTCCAGAGTGATGTGAGTACTTGCTGATAAGCCCTGGGCCACTGAAATGTTTGTAACTGTCTTGGAATATAAGCTAGAATAGTTGCTCTCATATAGTATTTTTTCATGTTGTGGTTTTTTCCCTGCTCAAAACAAGGCTGTTATATTTTGAGTGAAGGTATCTTAATGTAAGGGATTTATGAAGGTTTATTTACGGCTAAACAGGAGAATTAGCTCCATAAATAATCCTTCATAATAGGAAATTTGAATATATTTAAATGCTGATTAACATATAAAGGGGAAATTTTTAACTGCTGCCTTTATATTTTGTAACAGAACTGCTACAAGTCTGACCTTGAGTGGCTGCGGGGCATTGGCTGGGTCCCAATTGGTTCCTTGGAAGTTGAGAAGGCCAAGAAGGCAGGGGAGATCCTGAGTGACAAAATTTACCGCCAGCATCCGGACACCATCAAGTTCACCAGCATCCCAGATTCTCTCCCGATGGTGTTGGCCAAGCAGAATGCAGACACCATGAACAAGGTGAGTCTGCATTTGACCTGGTAACTCATGAACAATCTCTGCCTAAACCCCTGAGACAGGACTGGGACCCTGGACTTGTGCCTGTGCTGTGGGGTTTCAGCACTGTAAGGCTGTAAAAATGTGAGTTCCATTTTTGGTAATCAGAAACTTGTTTTCATCAACAGCTGCTTTAATAATATCTTCCTAGAGAATTCCTAAGTTAATTTGTCACAATTATCAGTTGTGAATGTCTCCAAATACTCTGCTGTGTTTCTCCTGCAGCGCTTGTACACTGAGGCCTGGGATAAAGACAAGACACAAATCCACATCATGCCTGACACTCCTGAAATCACACTGGCAAGAGAGAACAAGAAGAACTACAGTCTGGTGAGTGTGGGAGGTCTGCAAATGTAGCTGCTCTGTGTCATGGCTGGATCAGGAAGGTTCTGGGAAAGCTTCTAGAGATGGCACTATCAGTTTCCTAAAGTAACTCCCATATTCATCCAAGATATTGTGACTTTAAAAACATTGTGTATTTCTAGTAGTTCATACATAGAACTGTGAGCACTGGTGAGCAGAAATTCCATAAATTCCACACAAGTTTCCACTGAATTTTTCGAGAGTCAGTCCTGCCAGTGTGCATAATGTTGGCGAGGCAAAAATTATTACCAGAAAGATAATTACCAGCATAATTCTGAAAACGTGTGATGCCAGTGTTCAGCATTATTTTAGGCAAACAAGTTCACATCTGTAAGCCATATCAGTGGTTTTAAAAAGTAAGTTTTACTCCATTTGTATAGAAGAAAAGTTTAGCTCTAAATTTTAGTCAATGTTACATTATTTAAAGCAGTACAATAAAAATTAATTAATAAATGTATTTAGCAAAGATCTTCCTTTGACATGAATTTGTATCACCTACTGATCTGAGGTTTTGAGTTTAAGGTAGATAAAACTGGGTTTAATAAATCTAAACACAATTATTAGATCTACTTCCAAGAAGTTTGTTTTGCTTAGAATATAGCATATGGAACTTACATGAGTCCCACTGTTTAATTCTTCATCTAGAAACAATACAGACAGGCCATGGAAGATGCAAAGAAGAAAGGCTATGATTTGAGAGCTGATGCCATCCCCATCCAAGCAGCCAAAGCATCCAGGCAAATTGCTAGTGATGTAAGAATCTAAATTTTTGTTCCTTTCTATGTTGACATCTCTCCTCTGAAACCTGAAAATTATCCGCTGGATCCTGTAAAAGGCACTGCAGTTAAACTGTGAGCTTAAGTAGTAGATTTTTGCAAGAAAATTATCATGTATGCTAAAAAAAAAAATGATAGCTATAAGAACAATATAATGCTGCTATCATGATAATTGTATAGCTTATAGCCCTGTATGTGTAAATAAGTATTTACAGTATGTGTACCATTATATGTAATAAGGATTAAATGCATTTATTAAGACCAGGATTATTTCTCACTAATATTAGTAAAGCACATTTCTTCAAATAGGAAAATGATAAAAAATTTCTGTTTAGGGTTCTAACTCAAATAGCAAAAAACTTTAGTCTTGGAATATAATTAGCATGAGATGTGATCTGAATTTTTGGGATTTTTTATAATGGTAGGTTAGATAAGTTTGGAAAGGTAATTGTTAGAAATATTTAATATGAGTAACTGATATTTATAGTTGATACAGAAATGTAATATCTTGGTTTGTGTTTCAGTACAAGTACAAGGAAGGATATCGAAAGCAGCTGGGCCACCACATTGGGGCCAGGAACATCGAGGATGACCCCAAGATGATGTGGTCGATGCACGTGGCCAAGATCCAGAGTGACAGGGAGTACAAGAAGGACTTTGAGAAGTCCAAGACAAGGTTCAGCAGCCCCGTGGACATGCTGGGAATTGTGTTGGCCAAGAAGTGCCAAGGGTTGGTCAGTGACATTGACTACCGGCACTACCTGCACCAGTGGATCTGTCTGCCTGACCAGAACGACGTGATCCACGCCAAGGAAGCCTACGACCTTCAGAGTGATGTGAGTTCTCTGGCATTTAAGTTTTGCTGAGGAATATATTTGATATTTTACATAGTTGGATCAGGCCATCTTGTTCTGATGTGGTAGAACTAACTTCTAGAGATTTATTTTGAAATTTTGTGGCTGATTGAAACGAAGCACTCCAACAGGATGTGTTTTCTAATTGATGCTTCAATGAAATCCTCTAACTCCAGAATTGCTATCTATCATTTACTATTCTGTGAAAGTTGGATAATGGTTTCACCCTCAATATAGTGGAAATGCACTTGTTTTTTCCATATTTTCTCTTGTACTTTGAATTTATTTAAATTAATTGTTAAGTTGATAGAGAGGTTACTTACTGGTGAACTCTTAACCATATAAGTTGCATTATTATTATTATTATTATTATTGATAGAATAACCTGTGTGGGTGATTTTTTTTTTCTATTTTTTAACAGCACTGCTACAAATCTGACCTGGAATGGCTGCGGGGCATTGGCTGGGTCCCAATTGGTTCCTTGGAAGTTGAGAAAGCCAAGAAGGCAGGGGAGATCCTGAGTGACAAAATTTACCGCCAGCGTCCGGACACCATCAAGTTCACCAGTGTCACGGATTCCCTGGAGATGGTGTTGGCCAAGCAGAACGCAGACACCATGAACAAGGTGAGTCCTGATCCCTCAGGGAGACACATCAGAGGTGTCTGCCTCATCCCTGGAGGCAGGACTGGGAATAAACTGAGCACAAGCAATGCTCATTTTTTAAATTCTCCTCCTTAATCAATATGGTGTTTTTTAAGTGTTACATTTCCACAAGTCAATCCTCCTTTTGTTAATACTGTCTTTTCCTAATTACCTAACTGATTATCCCTGTTACATTTCCTGTATTTTCATTTGGTATGGTCTATGTTTTCCCTGATTATTGAAATAATAACCTGGTTTTGAATGCCATATCAATCTCTTAATGTTTTGTTTTTTAGCGTTTGTACACTGAAGCGTGGAACAAAGACAAGACCACGATTCATGTCATGCCTGACACCCCAGAAATCCTGCTGGCCAAACAAAACAGAGTGAACTACAGTGAGGTGAGTGCAACTGAAATCCGAGAAAATTTACTTGTACTTCTGACAAGTACACTTTTTTCATCTTTGATTTTTTATTAATTTAAAATATTGTCAGGTTGTTTATTTTCACAAATAGTCCGTTCCCATGTTGAAATCAGAGTTATTCCGGAAATTGAACTCTTGGATATCTAACTGGGCTATTGAAATATATTATGCCCCATAAATTAGAAGTAATTTCTACAACAAGGTATGGAAATAACTAGTTTTGCTTTGCTTTTCCTCAATGATTCCCATTTTCCAAGTGTCTACAATAAAATTAGAAGTTCTTTGAAATCCACAGTTTATTTTCTACTGAATGTAGAGCTGCGCTGAAGATGTTAAGGTTGACTGAAAATCAACACTATTGTTTAGGAGCTTGAATAGTTTTATTACTCAGATGTGCTTAACTGTAATGCTATTTTGTTTTTGAAACTCAATTGTGAATTTTTTTCTCACAGAAAATGTACAAACTGGCCTTGGAGGAGTCAAAGAAGAAGGGCTATGATTTGCGTTTTGATGCCATTCCCATTCAGTCTGCCAAAGCCTCCAGGGAGATTGCCAGCGAGGTGAGCAGGCTTTGTTCTCATGTCTCTGTGGATCTGGTAATGGAAAAGAATCAGAATGTTTGTTACTGTCATGCTTCATAGAATAGATAATAATGAAATATATTTTCATATTGATTCGTTATAATGATTCCAATACATTGCCTTTAGTGCATGGAAGAAAGGGGGAGCCAGTATTTTTATTGTGAGGAATATATCACTGTAATAGATAAATATAGTAATGTGAAGATTATTAATATGCCCCCTGCACTACTTCTGTTGATGTCCATGGATATTCAAGCAGCATGATCAGAAAGGTGTATGAACCAATGATAGTTTGTCAGCTTAATTACTGATTCAAACAATATTTCTGTTCAAGTGTCATAATGAAATTCAAGATGTCTGAACATAAAAACAGGGATAAACTATACAATGGCTGTGATAACTTGTGCTTCTGGTAAGGAAGCATCACTTAGAGATGGATGATAACTGATTTTTATGTTCCTTGTCTACTCTCAAGTTGGGTATTTCAACTCTTTGTATTCAGAGCAAGTCTTATGGTTTTAATCAAGGAGTTTTATAAAAAGTTTGTAAAGTAATATAATATTTACAATTTAATCTTAATAGTAAAAGAATGTGTAGTACTAAACTAGTTAGAATGTGACATTAAACATTTAGTAATAGAAAGCATGTTATATAAAAACTCTTAGGTAACTATATCTAATAAAAAAGCTACTTATGTGAAAATAATCCCAGAGCAGAAAGGCTTACATCATATTTTTATCTTTACAAAATAATGAGTATGTTAAACTGTTAGAATTATTTATTAATTTGTCAATACACCAAGTGATTTAAATATCTTCTGATTCAGTACAAGTACAAGGAAGGATATCGAAAGCAGCTGGGCCACCACATCGGGGCCAGGAACATCGAGGACGACCCCAAGATGATGTGGTCGATGCACGTGGCCAAGATCCAGAGCGACAGGGAGTACAAGAAGGACTTTGAGAAGTCCAAGACAAGGTTCAGTAGCCCTGTGGACATGCTGGGAATTGTGTTGGCCAAGAAGTGCCAGCAGCTGGTGAGCGACGCCGACTACCGGCACTACCTGCACCAGTGGATCTGTCTGCCTGACCAGAACGACGTGATCCACGCCAAGCAAGCCTATGAGCTGCAGAGTGATGTGAGTACTCTGGAATTAAAGTTTTGTGGAGGAATAAGTTTGTTTTACATAGTTGGATCAGGACATCTTGTTCTGATGTGGTAGAACTAACTTCTTGAGATTTATTTTTAAGTTTCACAGTTAATTGATGCTAATATAGAGGTTATATTAACTAAATGATATTTAAATGAAAATCCGTAATTCCAGGATTTGGAGCATCTATCATTTACCATTCTGTGACAGCTGGATAATGGTTTCACCCTTAATGTAGGTGAAATGCTGTCATTTTTTCTACAGTCTTCTTTACAGCTTTGAATTTGTTTGAAGAGCTGATAGGAAGGTTATTTTCCTTTGGAAAGATGCACTGTGTAATATATATTATTATGATTATTTTATTAAAATAACCTGTGTAATTTTTTCTTCTTGTACCAGAACTTCTACAAATCTGACCTGGAATGGCTGCGGGGCATTGGCTGGGTCCCAATTGGTTCCTTGGAAGTTGAGAAAGCCAAGAAGGCAGGGGAGATCCTGAGTGACAAAATTTACCGCCAGCGTCCGGACACCATCAAGTTCACCAGTGTCACGGATTCCCTGGAGATGGTGTTGGCCAAGCAGAACGCAGACACCATGAACAAGGTGAGTCCTGATCCCTCAGGGTGACGCATCAGAGGTGTCTGCCTCAGCCCTGGAGGCAGGACTGGGAATGAACTAAGCACAAGCAACGCTGCAGTTCAGGCATGATGCATTCTCAATCAGTGTGCTCTTATTATTTCACTCATAGCTCTAAGATCAGGTAATGGAAGGCTCAAATTTGTGTAATATTCTGCATTTTGCATTTAAATCTTTTCCTTGGCATGTGTGTGTGCATTGGACACTAATAATGCTTTGGTTTATTCATTATTCTGAAGCAATGTGGCAGTTTCCTGAATGTTTTTAAACTCCCTCAGATAAATTATCCTTTTGTTGATTTTACTTTTACCAGATTAACACATAACTGAATATCCATACTATATTTTATAGTGTCATAAAATGGTTTTGGTTAGAATGGACATTAAAGATCATTTTGTTCCAACCCCCTGCCATGGGAAGGGACAGTTCCCACTAGACCAGGTTCCTATTATTTTAATTAATGTGTTTTCCACAATTAATGAGATATTAACCTGGTTTTGAATGCCATATCAACTTCTTCCTGTTTTCTTTTTTAGCGTTTGTACACTGAAGCATGGAACAAAGACAAGACCACGATTCATGTCATGCCTGACACCCCAGAAATCCTGCTGGCCAAACAAAACAGAGTGAACTACAGTGAGGTGAGTGCTACTGGAGAGCTGAGATAGTTAAAGGGTTTCTGATAAGTACATTTTTGCCACCTTTGATTTTTTATTAATTTTAAGATATTGTCAGGTTGTTTATTTTGCTACATGGCCAGTTCTAGTGCTGAAATCAGAGTTGGTCTTCCACAAAAATTTATCTTCTTTTAAAATATATTTTCCCCCATAAATGAGAAATTGAAATTATTTCTATAGCAAGCTGTGTAAATAAGTGATTTAATTTTTAAAATTTTCCAGTCTTTGCCTTCCCTAACCATTTTTCAAACATCAAGAATAAAATTACAAGATCTTTTAAATCTGTTTTTTAATTTTATTTTCTGGAGACCCATATTTAAATTATCTGAAAAAAAACTATATAGTTTAGGGACTTCATTTGTTTTACTGCACAGTTGTGCTGAACTGAAATACAATTTTGAATTTTGTTTTTTGAAACTAAGATGTGACTCTTTCTCACAGAAAATGTACAAACTGGCCTTGGAGGAGTCGAAGAAGAAGGGCTATGATTTGCGTTTTGATGCCATTCCCATTCAATCTGCTAAAGCCTCCAGGGAGATTGCCAGCGAGGTGAGCAGGCTTTGTTCTCATTTCTCTGTGGATTTGGTAATGGAAAATAATCAGAATCTTTGTTCTCTTGTTTACTGATGTCACATTTCACAAAATAAATAATACAGAAATCTGTTTTCATAGTGATTCTACCACGTGCCTTAAGTGCACAAAAAAAAAATGGATAGCCAGTATTTTTTGCATGAGTTATGTCTCACAGTAATGAATAAATATAATAACATGAAGATTATTTATATGCCCCCCATTGCTATCCATGGATGTTCGAGTAGGATGAACAAAAAGATGTAAGAGTCTATGCTAGAGTTTGTCAAATTAATTTCTGATTCAAAATTGGACGTACTTTAAAATTTGTCCCCAAAAGCGATATGTAAGTAAATAAATTCTTAAAGTTTAAATGCATGTATTTTCTGGAGGAAAGAAATAATTCTGTTTCAGTGTCACATTGAAATTCAAAACATTGGACTACAAAAACAGGGGAAAAAAAACTCTGTAATGTCTGGGAAAGGTTTTATTTCAAGGATTAGGCAATATCACTAAGAGACAGATGGCAGCAGATTTTTATGCTCCTTGTTTTTCTATAAAGAAATCTATTTAAATGCTTTGTGTTAAAAAATGATAAAATATATAAATATATACATGGATTTTTTTTTCCTGCAGTACAAGTACAAGGAAGGATATCGAAAGCAGCTGGGCCACCACATTGGGGCCAGGAACATCGAGGATGACCCCAAGATGATGTGGTCGATGCACGTGGCCAAGATCCAGAGCGACAGGGAGTACAAGAAGGACTTTGAGAAGTCCAAGACAAGGTTCAGCAGCCCCGTGGACATGCTGGGAATTGTGTTGGCCAAGAAGTGCCAGCAGCTGGTGAGCGACGCCGACTACCGGCACTACCTGCACCAGTGGATCTGTCTGCCCGACCAGAACGACGTGATCCACGCCAAGGAAGCCTACGACCTCCAGAGTGATGTGAGCAAATCCTTAAATTTGTAACTCAGTATTTCTGTAGTAAAGTAATTCTGTAATAGAGTAATTCTCTAAACAGAATGAAGTCTTTCAGAATCTAATTTTTAAAATATGGATAACAGGCCTCTAGTTGCTTGCATCAGACTTGTTGAAATGTTTTCATTCTTTCATTCTTTCAATTCTTTCATCAAATAGATGTTTAATTCTATTTTTTCAGTCCTTAACCTGAGATATAATTTGTGTGTTAGTCCAATACTAGCATTGTTATGCTAGTATCCCTCTGTTATTTCTCTTATTTAATAATTATTTTACTTAATCTTCAACAACAGTTGTTTTCAGAATCATATCCTCAGAAACAAACCCAGTTGTTCATATTGTATGTGCTTCCTTATATTAATTTAATATTTGATCACACTTGCCCATATATAACAAATTTTCACTTTTTTTCAGGCTGTTTACAAATCAGACCTGGAATGGCTGAGAGGCATTGGATGGGTTCCTATTGGTTCCTTGGAAGTTGAGAAAGCCAAGAAAGCTGGAGAAATCCTCAGTGACAGGAAATATCGGCAGCCTGCAGACAAAATCAAATTTACCAGCGTGACTGATTCCTTGGCCATGGTCTTAGCCAAGCAAAATGCTGAGATCATGAACAAGGTGAGGGTGGTATTGCCAGTTAACAGAACTTGTTCATGAGGGGAAAAATTCAAAATACAAAGTAAACCCAAAAACTTGTGGATTTAAGAGAAAGTTGATGTCCAAATTCAGCCATTGTACAGGAAAGCTGTTCTCTCAGGGCTCAGTCTGAAATGAGCAGTTGGCAAAAATGTACAGACAAAAGTCCTTTAATTCACATATTTTCCAAGAGTAATACTGCATGATGAACAAGTGATGAGGAAATACCTGAAGTTCTCTGGCTGTGAAACGTCTGCAACTTATCCCAGATCTGGAGGGTCTAAGTCACTCCTTTATAACAAACATGATCAAACAACTCATACAGAACAATTAATACACTTTTCCTCCTATGACTGTTTCTCCACAATCCAAGATCTATCCATTGCTGCACCAGCTTTACCTGCGAAATAATGAGGAGGGACAAAGTTTTCCTTCTTGAGCTGTTCAGAGAGAAACTTTGCTGTGTCAGGGTATTAGAGCTTACTGGAACTATCCCTAGCAGTTTGTAAAATAATTGTAATTGTAAAATAATTTCATAAAGAACTGTTTGTAAAGGGCTGTTCTCCTCTCTTGCAGCGCTTGTACACGGAAGCCTGGGATGCAGACAAGAAGACCATCCATGTCATGCCTGACACACCAGACATTCTGTTAGCAAAGGCCAATGCAGCCAATGTTAGCAATGTAAGGACATTTAAATATTTACTGAACTAGTGTAAATTTAGAGTTAAGTCAGCATTTCTTTAATCATAAAGATGTTCTCAAACACAATTTCATGAAAATTTTGATACACGGTTATGAAATGTAGAAATCCCATCTTGCAGAATATTGATAAGCCATTTTCTGTCTTCTCTTGTGTAGAAACTTTATGTCCAAGCCTGGGAAGAGGCCAAAAAGAAGGGTTATGACATGAGAGCTGATGCAATTCCAATCAAAACCGCAAAAGCGTCAAGAGACATTGCCAGTGACGTATGTTCTTCCTTTATACTTATTTTCAGTTACATTCAAAACAAGAATATGTTTTTTTTTTGATCAGTAGCAATAGGAAATGATAGGATCTTCATCCCAGATTCACTTATTTTTGTATTTCCAGTACAAGTACAAAGAAACCCACGAGAAGGAGAAAGGCCACTACATCGGGTGCCCCAGTGCCAAGGACGACCCCAAGCTGGCGTTGGCCGCGCGCGCCATGGCCCTGCAGAACGACCGCCTCTACAAGAAGGCCTACAACGATTCCAAGACCCAGATCCACATCCCTGTGGATGCCCTGTCAGTGCAGGCAGCCAAGGAGTGCCAGACCCTGGTCAGTGACATTGACTACAGGCAGTACCTGCACCAGTGGACCTGCCTTCCCGACCAGAACGACGTGATCCACGCACGGCAGGCCTACGACCTCCAGAGTGACGTGAGTGGCAATCACTGTAGGAAAGCTTTAGGGCAGCTGTGTGAGGCTCTGTTTGTTAGTGACTGGCAAATATACGTTCAAATGCCCGTGGTCTGTCCTGGTATGTTTATTTTATCCTTTCTGAAGGATTTCAGCCTGGGTGCCAGAAATATTTGGGGCAGTTCATAAGGAAGCCATGTTTTCTTAGTCTTGGAATGTTTGCCTTCAGACTACTTGCAGCTTATGCCCCTGGTTTGAATGCAGTGTATTAGAAGTATCATTGTTTTGTGCAAATCAGGGGTGCTGTGTCTAGAAAGGACCTGATACAACAGAGCATCACTGCCTGCTTGTTGTGTAAGGCGTGTGTGAATAAGTTGGGGAAAGGCTTATGAAAAACTTTCTTGCAGTTAGAGTTAGAGCTGCAGAATCCCAAAATGGTTTGGGTTGTAAAAGGTCATCTTATTCCAACACCCTGCCATGGACAAGGGACACCTTCTAGTAGACCTGGTTGTTCAGAGCCTCATCCAGACTAGTCTTGAACATCTCCAGGAACTGAGAGTCCACCACCTCTCTGAGCTACGAGTTACCTCTGCCGTGCCAATAACCCTTGGTTTGTTTGTAGAACGTGTACAAGTCCGACCTGGAATGGCTGCGAGGCATTGGCTGGCTGACAGAAGGGTCTGTGGACGTGGTCAAAGCCAAGAAGGCCCAGGAGCTCCTCAGTGACCGCCTGTACCGCACGCGGCCGGAGCAGATGAAGTTCACCAGCATCACTGACTCCCCAGACGTTGTCCTGGCCAAGACCAATGCCATGCAGCTCAGTGATGTAAGCTCCCCTTTCACATTTCACTTCTTTCTGGAGGAGAGTAGAATTTCTGGGGTGGGAAGGATGAGTTGGGAAGTTTTGTAAATTGGAATTACTGAAGAATTCCTCTCGGTGTTTTGTTCTCACCATACTGAATTGCCACTGTTGTTCCTTTCTCCTCAGCGTCTGTACCGTGAGGCCTGGGATAAAGACAAGACCCAGATTTCCCTCCCTTCAGACACTCCTGTCATGGTGCAGTCCAAAGTGAATGCTCTCAACATCAGCAATGTAAGAGAATAACATGAGATGTTTGTGAAATTAGAAAATGAAAGCTGGCAATTGTTCTTCCAGTTTTTGCTGTAAATGGTGGTGCACAAACTGACCTTCTAAAATGTGCTTGTGTACAGGAAATTACATCCAGAGCTTTTTATCGCCTCTCAGCCTATCAACAGGTTGTGTGTTCATGAACAAACTCCCAAGCTCAGTGTGCAGTTCCACACAACTCCTGCTCCCTTTGGCAAAACCTGCCAAACACATTCCATAGAGGAGTTGTTGGAGTCTGCAGACATAGTGGTCTGTCTTCACAAATATTTCTGCTGCCTCTTTGTGTTTTAATTTTGCACCTTCTTTAAATCATGAGTTTTCTGTTGAGACGCTTACCAGGATCATTATAGTAACTCTGCCAGTTCCAGGAAGCAAACAGGGCTCCCAAGCTGGTCATTCCAAGCAAGTAGGTTTTTAGGGAAGGCATTTCACTGTGTTTAACGAAGGGGTTTAATTTTCTTTACAGAAACATTATCAGAAAGCCTGGGATGAGGCCAAGGCAAAAAGCTACGACCTAAGAGCTGATGCCATTCCCATCAAACAAGCCAAGGCCTCCAGAGACATTGCCAGTGAGGTACAGCCTGATCTTCGTGTGGTACTTGTGTTTCAGCAGAACTGAGTGAAGCAGAACTGGTGGCTGTGTCCAGGTGAGCAACACACATTCTGTTCTCTCTGCATTTCCAGTACAAGTACAAAGAAACCCACGAGAAGCAGAAAGGCCACTACATCGGGTGCCCCAGTGCCAAGGACGACCCCAAGCTGGCGTTGGCCGCGCGCGCCATGGCCCTGCAGAACGACCGCCTCTACAAGAAGGCCTACAACGATTCCAAGACCCAGATCCACATCCCTGTGGATGCCCTGTCAGTGCAGGCAGCCAAGGAGTGCCAGACCCTGGTCAGTGACATTGACTACAGGCAGTACCTGCACCAGTGGACCTGCCTTCCTGACCAGAACGACGTGATCCACGCACGGCAGGCCTACGACCTCCAGAGCGACGTGAGTACCCATAGAGATGTGTAGTTTTATTATTTAATAGATTATAGCATTATTCTAATTGTTCAGTGCTATACAGTCACAACAGATTTATGTTTAGACCATTTTCTTAAATTTTTTGTTACTGCTATTTTGTGCTCTTTTACACCCTTAAAAAGCATTAGTTTTATCTCTAAATTTTGTAAAACTTTAGTTGATAATACGTTGCATAATGCTTTTGGACAGGTGTGATTTGGAGAGGCTGAAGGATTTGCCTTTCTTGCTTTGATGTGACTTAGGAATAAGAGCTGTTTGCTGCCTTGGAATCAGGTGGCTTGGAAAGTTATTGAATTGGAAGAAAACTCTGTGAGGTGGCCAGTGAGAGATTTAGTAACTGAATGCAAAGCAGGAGTCAGTGCACCTGATTTCCTGACCTGTCTTTGCTGCTCATCAGTTCCTCTTCCACTGTTTCAATTACAAGCTTTGGAGATGAGATTCCTGTTCCTTGCTGTTTGTCCCTTTTCCTGGTAGGCAGCTTGGGGTTTTGTTAGGACTTGTAAATTGTTGAAATGACTAGAGGAATAAGTGTTTTGGAAGGGACACGAAGACTCTTGTAAGCTTTTAATATTAATCATCTTTAACTGCAACTCCTTCCAGTTGTTTCTCATTACAAGGTTTAGAATGTGTTGTGTAAGAACTGAACTACTTAAAACCTTGTTGCCAGATTTAATTTTACTCATGACACTGAGCATCTCCTGTCTATAAAAAGGATTCATCTAACTCTAGCTAAGTTTATTTAACATAATCTGCTTTGCATAGCTTAAAATTATTAAGACAATAATTTTAAACAATATTTTCCTTTTCTGACCATCTCGCCCAGGCTGTGTACAGGTCAGACCTAGAGTGGCTCCGTGGAATTGGGTGGTTGCCCAACGACTCTCCAGAAATTAAGAGGGTGAAGAATGCCCAGGATCTCCTGAGTGACAACGTGTATCGGACCCCCATTGACAGCGTGAAGTACACCAGTATTGTGGATTCCCCAGATGTTGTTCTGGCCAAAACCAACGCTGAACAGATCAGCATTGTATGTTCCAACCTCCTCAAAGCTACTTCACACTAGAAACTAAAGCTAAAGAGAATTCTCACTGCTAAAATATAAACTGATCGGTGGTATTTTAAGTTTAATGCTTTTCCAAATATTTTGCTCTTTAGAGATGTTAGTTCGGGAGAGATTTTTGGGGTTTTATGTTATTGATATGTGAAATTGCATAAGTCTGATGATATTATTAAATGACTGTTTTAACAGCCAAAATATAAAGAAGCCTGGGAAAAGGACAAGACTATGATCCACATCATGCCAGACACCCCTGAAATCAACCTAGCCAAGGCTAATGCTGTTAATTACAGCCAGGTAAGTTTATAATTCTGTTTTCTCTAAAATAGTATGTGGATTATATCATTCTAAAATGTTGAATCTCTTTGAATCTCATTGAAGTCTGTCCTCATACTGGACTTATGACATTCCCTTCCCTCTACTGACTATCCTTAAAATATTCAGCCATTTTAAAATAAATATTTGCATTCAGCTATTTAAAAATTAATATCATGCCCTGCTGAGGGGATATTTTATTGAAATGGATGAGAGTCCAAGGCATAGAAATATTTTCTACACTTTTACAAACACCCTTTTGTTCTTTATGGGTTGCACAACTTATAAAGTATTGCATGCAACCATAAGTCCAAGATCTATCCATTGCTGCACCAGCTTAACCTGAGAAATAATGAGGAGGGACAAAGTTTTCCTTCTTGAGCTGTTCAGAGAGAAACTTTGCTGTGTCAGGGTATTAGAGCTTACTGGAACTACCCCTAGCAGTTTGTAAAATAATTGTAATTGTAAAATAATTTCATAAAGAACTGTTTGTAAGGGGCTGTTTTCCTCTCTCATTGCATGTTTCAGAGGCAACTGCATTTATGGCTAGGAGCAGGAATAAAGCTCAAAAAAGTTCATGGTGTTTCAGCTAATAAATGGTTGGAAACTCTGCTTCTCTAATGGCAAATACCAGAGCATTCAGCATGTGTGTGACATTTTATCTGTCTTTTCAGAAACAATATAAAGGAGCTTGGGACGAGCTGAAGATGAGCTACGATTTGAGAGCAGATGCAATTCCAATCAAGACAGCCAAGGCTTCTAGAGAGATTGCCAGTGATGTAAGTGCCAAAAGAGGCATCTCCCATGCTCCAAGAGCTCTTTCATGCTAGCTGTTACTGATGGTGCCCTCTGCTCTTCCCCCAGTACAAATACAAGCTGGAGCACGAGAAGCAGAAAGGACACTACGTGGGAGTGCCGAACGCAAAGGGAGATTCCAAAATCCAGTTTGCCCTGGACGTAGCCAAAGTTCAGAGCGAACGAGAGTACAAGAAGTACTTTGCCAAGCAGAAGACCCAGTGCCACCTGCCAGTGGACATGATGTCCATCGTGGCAGCCAAGCATGGGCAGGCGCTGGTGAGCGATGCCGACTACCGGCACTACCTGCACCAGTGGATCTGCCTCCCCGACCAGAACGATGTCATTCATGCCAGGCAAGCCTACGACCTCCAGAGCGATGTAAGTTCACCTGAAAACACCCCTTAACTTAGTTCTGTATTGCCTCTTCTCACTCTGCTTCAGTTCTAAGGAGTGGCAATCTGTTCCTGAATTCAGGGAACTCACCTTACTCTTTGTTAGAGTTGCAAAGTGTAGGCCACTTATAAATTGTCGTGGTTGGAGGGTGAGAAATTCAGATGTAGTGCTCATGTTGAACTACTGCTCCCCTTTTAACCACTGGATTAAATGCTGTTTTTTTATGAATCTTGCTGGATTGTCCAGGGAAGTGTAGGTAAGAGCATGGACCCTCTTTTGTTTTCCCAGGCTGTTTACAAAGCTGATTTGGAATGGCTGCGGGGAATCGGATGGTTGCCAAATGATTCCCTTGGAGTCAAGCATGTCAAATATGCTGGAGATCTCTTGAGTGAGGTAACCAAATGTTTTTCAATACTAAAATTTTCTTCAGGGGTATTTGTCACTCAAAGTATTTTAAGTGATTCAAACAATGAGGGTTTTTTCAAGTGAAAACGCACCTGCAGTATATTCACAAGATTTATTGTGTATGCAGAGGTTTTTCTCCATGAGAACGCCCTTGTCTTGTGTATCTATTCAGAATTACTGTATTAGATATCAAATATTCCAGCATAATCTGTTCTTCTCTTTCTTGTACAGAGGAAATACCGCACAAAAGCTGAAACTCTCCCCTTCACTCCCGTGGCTGACAGAGTTGATTATGTCACAGCAAAGAATAGCACTGAAATCCTCAGCGATGTAAGTTTGCTCTCAGTGTCTGGGCTACATTTGACTTCTGTGATTCCATATTTAATGTGCTTTGTCTACTAGCCTTGACAATTCAGGGGTTGATTTGTTATTTTGTGTGTAAATTATGGTGTTTTTCCCAGTTCTGTGGTGGTGCTACAAGGCAGACATTTCTTTCTGTGTCCTAGATTAAATACCACAAAGAATGGAATGAGGCCAAGACAAATTATACTCTCACAGATACACCACAGCTGGATATGGCCCGAGAGGCAGCCAGAATTCTAAATCAGGTGCGTGGTCTCTCCTTGACAGCTTCTATTCCCATTTTTTGAGGTATTTAGGAAACCTGCCTTACTGGTAACAACCTGAAGGAAGGATTCGTTATCCTTATACTTCCGTATAAATTACATACGGAATTTGTTATTGTGTTTTTATCATTGTAATAGTGTTGAATTCCTCATCACTTTTTATTTCCCACAGAATTTGTACAAGGAAAGTTGGGAGAAGGAAAAAGCCACTGGTTACCTCCTGCCTCCTGACACAGTGCAGATCACTCATGCCAAGCACTCGAGTGATGTCCAAAGTGAGGTAATGATTCTTCTCATTAGGAAGATGAGTGCTTGGAAGCCTGAAATGTTATAGGCCTTGAAAGTTCCCAAACAGACTTAAAAAGCTTTCCATCTGGGGTAACATCCAGACTTTTCATGGCCTATGAATTTCACTGTCCTCCAAATAATTCAGCCATCTTTGTGATTATGGGGTTTGGAGATACTAGTGCTGAAGGTCAGATTCCTTCCACATTCCCTCTCTCCAGAAACAGTCCTTTCAAAATCAACTGAGCTGGACTTCCATATTTTCTAAGTGTTAAATACTTGAAGTGATACTATGATTATAACATATATGGCTCTGATTTCACTTTTTGGCCTATCAAAACATGTAGGTCAGGACACACTTTACATTTAAATATTTGCATAATGAATCTTGAAATTATTACATGACTCTTACTTGGAATAAACATTTTCTCAAAACAGTTTGATGTAAATACCAATAAATAAATATCCACTATTCAGACAATCTCAAATAATTTGTTGCCAAAATGAGACTAAAAGCACTTGTTAGAAAACATTTTCTAGCAAGTCTTTCGTCTTGTGTTAAAAATACATTTTACTAAAAATGGGGAGTATATTAGACTAGAAAATGCTATATTTTGAACTGGAAGGCTTATACAATATAATTATATTGTTTGGGACCAGATTTTTATCTGGTCATGTACTGAAAACCTAAGGCTGCATTTAACAACTCCCTGTCTCATCTGCTTTTTGTGTTGACAAAGCTGAAGCTGTTCCCATGTTAAAACCAGAGTGGGTACAGCCAGAGCTGATTTTCTCTGTATTTCTCCCCTCTCCCACCAGCTGAAATACAAAGCTGAGTATGTCAAGCAGAGAGGTCACTACGTGGGAGTTGCCAAGATGAGGGATGACCCCAAGCTGGTGTGGTACGAGCACGCGGGCCAGATCCAGAACGACAGGCTGTACAAAGCAAACTACAACAAAACCAAGTCCAAAATCCACATGCCTTCGGATGCCATGGCAGTTGTGGCAGCAAAGGAGGGCCAGAACTTGGTCAGTGATGTTGAGTATCGCCAGTACCTGCACCAGTGGACCTGCCTTCCTGACCAGAACGATGTGATCCACGCACGGCAGGCCTATGACCTCCAGAGTGATGTGAGTGATGGTGCAGCCCTGAGAAGTCCTTTCCACGTGGTCTGGCCTAAGGATATTGCCCACAGCACATCATCCATCCTGAGTTCAGTAATTTCTGTCCTTTTGCATTGTCTTTCTGGTTTAGAATGTATATAAAGCTGATTTGGAGTGGCTCCGTGGCTGTGGTTGGATCCCTCTCGATTCAGTGGAACACAAGAAGGTTAAGAATGCACAGGAACTGATAAACAAGGTAAGAGAAAATATTTCAGCAGTTCCACAATTAGCACTTCTTTCTCATGCACAGTGTTTAAGACATTATTTCACCTCTTTGCAGAGAGCATACACAAAAGAAGCTGTGGAGAACTTTTCCAAGTACACCACCGTGGTCGACACTCCTGAGATCACTTTGGCAAAGATGAACTCTGTCAATCAGAGTGATGTATGTACCTTTTTTTAAAGTAAAAAAATAACAGAGAATAATTAGGAGATGATTTAATTGCTTTTGCTAACTTAGCCTTATATAGTTGTGTGTGCACCTCAATAATAACAGGCTTTCCTGGAGTAAACAAGTTTAGTAAGAAGTGATAGGAATGAACAACACAATATTGCTGTCCAAATAATTTAACATTTTCCTGTAGAAGAATTTGGCATGTCCCTGACTTAGAGTTGGTTAGATTTCTTTTACCGAAGACTGAGCCTGTTCTTGAATAGTTCATGAAGTTGGTGGTGTTGCTAAACTGCATTTGCTGATCAGTATCTTAAATTTTTCATGAATACCATGTGGATTTTGAGGTGGCACAGTAACATTTTCCTGTGTACTACAATGTCATATTGAATTATGACACAAGAGATAAGTAATGTCTACTACTAATAGATGGACTAATGGGAAAAATTTATTTCTCCTGTGGAATTAACACTGTGCTTGATTTCTTTTGTAGCTAAAATACAAAGAAACATTTAACCAGGAGAAAGGCCAGTACATTGGGTCTGATGATACTCCTGCTCTGCACCACGCCAAAGACATGTCCTTGCTCCACAGTGAGGTGAGATTCCATAAATATGGAATGTGGGGTGGACTTGAGGAACTGTTCTACTCTCAGTAGTGGCAGTAGGGAGGTTATTTGATCCCTTTTTTTCTTCAGTTTTCCTGTTTGGTTCATCCAGGAATCAGGATGATTTCTTTCCTTATTGAAGTGATCTCAAAGAACAGCTGTGTGGTGCTTGGAAGTTGTAATGGTGTGATAAAACCAAATATAATTCCATCCAATAATATCTTCTGAGACTACTGATACATTTTACATTTACTTTTTTATAATAAATAAAAACTGTAGATGATTTACATAATTAAGCAGTTATTTTTGAGTAGTCTCACTGATTTTAATGAGAAACCTCTATTTTTTAAAATATAAGTGATTACTCATTTGTATGAGGAGGCATTCATAATTTAATCTGAAGGTGAATATATTTAATATTTAACAAAAAAGTATTAGGAAAGTGCCATTGAGGCTAATGTTTCTTTAATAAACACCAATATTTCATGAAGATTTTTTCACAATTTTGATAATCTATAAAATTATCAATCCCAATTCTATCCTGCACTTTTAAACCAGAGCTCATATCTATATTTTGGATATTTTTATCACCCTTCTGGTATAAATATAATAAAGAAAGTAGAAATCGACTCAAATCTGTGCTCAGGTAGCTTCCTGAAGTGAAACATGTCCTGTTTGCCTTATTCTGAATGACTGTTCAAAGTGAACATTCTCCATTTAATTTATTGGGAACCACTCTGTAAAAATGTTCCGTATTCCATGTTATATCCCATGTGTGTATAAATGGGAATTTTTCATCAAAATCTGTATGTGCTTTGTTTGTCTAGAAACATTACAAGAAGGCTTGGGAGCTGAGCAAGCCCATTGGGTACACTCTGGATGAGAAATATGTTCCACTTGTGGGAGCCAAACATGCAAACCACATCAACAGTGAGGTCAGGAGGGATTTCCCATTCTTTCCCTTTTTTTCACCAATACGTTGTTAAGAATGAACATTAAAGTTTCCACATGAATATTTTTTCAGCTTAAATATAAGGAAATCTATGAGAAGCTGAAAGGCCATTACCTGGCTGGGAAGGATATTGGTGATTTCCCCAGTGTCACTCACTCCCTGGAATTCCAGAAAATGAGGAGCGCGGTAAGGAATGAACGACCCTGGAATATTTTCCATTTCCTTCATTTCACCATTTATTTGACTGATGAAATTCACTACTCCAAAACTTAAACATAAATAGTGCAAAGTTTAATAGAACTGTAGAATCACAGGATCATCAAGGTTGGAAAAGACTTCCAAGATCAAGTCCAACATTAATATAAATCCACAATAGTATCGGTAACAATTATTTCAACATGCTTATGTTCCCTGAATGCTTATTTTTATATGTGAGTTGAATAATTTGAATTTAAAATTATTTAGGAGAATGAGAAGGGATTTGTTTAGCTGTTAGAAATACTACAGTAAGGAAAAAAAAAACTCTTTTTCTGTTTCAGTCTAAGGATCTGAGCAGTAAAAAATATCAAGTGGGATTCATTTCCTTTACAAATAAAAGTATAAATTTTGAGTTGAAATAGGAATTTAAGAACTGGAAAAGTAAATGCACATTTGGTGTGTTGCTATTGTCAACACTGCACAAAATCAGAGTAATCCCAAATATTCTATTTTTAATTAGATTAAAACCATGTGTGGTGCATGAGTTTTTTAATCCTGAAAACTGGTTAGTTTTCTTATCAGCTATTATCACCAAGTGAAGGTAATGGCTGTCCTTCCAGAACATTGTCAGAATAAAAGGTGATTAATATCCAAGTTAAGATTTCTATCCTCTTGAATCCCATGGGAGTTTAGCTACTAAATCCAGGAACCACATCTCAGACTATGCTGCAACCTTTTAGTCCAAAATCCAAAGTTATACAGAGAATCACTCTTATTTCCTCTCACCTTTTCCCCAACTTTTGCTTTTCAGCTGGCTTACAGAAAGAACTATGAAGACACCAAGAAAAATGTCCATATCCCAGCTGACATGATGAACCATGTCCTGGCCAAGAAGTGCCAGTACATCCTCAGTGACCTGGAGTACCGCACGTACTTCCATCAGTGGAGCTGCTCCCCTGAGGAGAACGATGTGATTCATGCCAGGAAAGCCCAGGAGATCCTCAGTGATGTATGTTTGTCATTTATTCAGAGCCATAGATTAGGCTGGCTTGGAAGGGACCCATCAAGGTCATCCAGCATCTCAGGGTCTGGGTGTTGGGATGACCCCAAGAGAGTAAAAGTTCTCGTTTCCCAGCCCATGTAGCCAGAGAAGGAGTCTGAATGTGTAGGATCAGCTTCTCAAGGTTGTTTAGTTTCCCTTATATAGAACATTCCTTCTCTGACCTGCTGAGCTCTGGCCAGCAGGTTGGCCATGGCATTCTGTCTACCCTCAGGGTGGTGTTTGCATTTTATACCAAAAACTACCTTCTGCTATGGTTACAATAACGTGCCAATATCTATCATCTATGTTAGACAGTGTGTCTCTACTTTAAACCAATAGAAAAGTGTCACCATCACAGCAAGACATGGAGGACAAGAAGAAGGAAAAGAAGGCTAGGACATGCCCAAATCCTTCCATCTTGTATCCCTGAACCCCATTCTAAAAACCCCAAAATTCTAATTTTTCACCCTGTGTTAACTACCACACTACTCAAACCCCTGTGGCTTGTAATTCCTCACACAAAGTTGGCAGTTTTTTCCACGGGCTAGAATTGAATCCACAGGTGTTTTTGACTTTGTGTCAAGGTCTCCGAGCCCCCTGCAAGGGTCTGGAGACAGCCAGGGCAGCCAGAGGGATGTGCTGGACTCCAACACCAGCACACCCCCAAAATCCCACCAGGAGCCTGAGGGCATCATCCAAACCCTTCTAAACTTATGTGAGCTTAGTGAACCCATTTGTTAGACATTATAGCAGCCTTTCCCATCATTTTTCCCCAAGTATCTTCCATAATATTTAGATATGAAATTAAATTAATATTAAATGTAATATTAATGAAACACAAAAAATCATATTTGCATATTATTATGAATTAATTGATTCATTAATATTAATCAATAACCATGGCCTTGGATTCTTAGTACCAATCACTGCAGTGATCCTTATCTCTTGTAATTGGGAATGCTGGAATTAGCACAGGGCCAGGACAGCATCCAGCATCCTTCTGGATCCAGTGGGTCTGGAAAAGAATTCCCCTTGTTAGTTGGGGTTTTATCAGCCCACAGGTGAGAGAATGGGGCTCATATTCTGCAGCCATTGGTGTCCCAGCTTGGGCCAACCAACCTTCCCATTAAAATCTGAGGCTGTGTGAATTGCTTGCCTCAGTAGGACGCAGAATTCCTTGGTTTAATTGGCAGAAGGTAAATTTCTTCCTAACCTAGTGTTCTGTTCACTTCCATGCAGTCTGTGTATAAAGATGACTTAAACTGGCTGAAGGGACTTGGATGTTATGTCTGGGATACTCCACAAATCCTCCAGGCTAAGAAATCTTATGACCTGCAGAGCCAGGTAAGTTTTCCTTAAATAAATAAATATTTATGTGTTTTTTTTCTTCCATTTGTGATTCACTGGGTTGACATGTCCTAGTCCAGAGCTGAATGAAGTAATTCCTGTTATATCAGAAATATTTTGTTTAAACTGTGAAAATACAGTCTTGGAGTTGCTTCTGGAGAGACATCACTTGTGTTATTGGAGGAGGAGAAAACTTAGGAGACTGTAAATTCATCTGTGGTTTTTAATTTCATTATTCCTTAGTTCATACTGGCGGTATATTAAATATTTCTGTTTTATGACCTGTCACTTTCAGAGTTTATCTTAACTGAGCTGTAATCTTTGATTTCAGCTGTGATTTTGAAGGGGGATTTCCAGGTGATTTTCAGCACTAATGAGTGTTTTGTTGGTTTTGTGTCCTTAGATAAAATACACCTCTGCAGGGAAGGAGAACTTCCAGAACTTCAGTGTGGTTACGGACACCCCTGTCTATGTGACTGCTCTGCAAAGTGCTGCCAATGCCAGTGAGGTGAATCCCCACCTTTTCTGCTCAGGATTGTCCTTCTGAGCATTGAAACAATTCACTAAACCCAACTTTCGTCCTCCAGGTGAAGTACAAGGAGGAATTCCACAAAACAAAGGACAAGTACACAACTGTGCCTGACTCAGTGGATTCAGAAAGAGTTCAGAGTTTGAAACATCTCTATAGTGATGTAAGTATTTATGCACAATTATTTTTCTCTTAAGGACCTTTAATGTGGGTTTTTTGTTTTATTTTGTTTGTTCATTGTTTAAAGATAAACATCCAGACCAGGAGCTTCTCAAAGCCAGTCCTGAACCACTGCACTGCTTGAGCTTGGGAGAGATATTGTATTTCAGGCAAGGGCCGTATTTTCCACTTGTAATGCCAGTCTTGGCAAAACCAATGGATTAATAAATAGATTTCCTGAATAAAATTACACCTGAACAAAATTAAAACCTCATATGAGAACAGAGACATGAATAGTTAGAAAGGATTTTTATCACCCTTTACATGCACTTGATATTAATATCTTCTTTACAATACTTTGGTATCTAAATAAAAGCAGAAGGGCTTTTGATTTCTGTTGGTTGTTGGTAATTATTTACAAGAATTATTTTTCCACTCACACAAACTTTCTATTTCCTCACAGAATCTCTACAAGAAGGCCTGGGATAAAGTGAAGGCCACCAGCTACGCACTGCCCTCAGATACTGTAGCCTTGGCACGTGCCAAAGAACTGAAGCACAATGCAAGCATTGTAAGTGAATTAAATTCTTTATTTTTTTTAATAATTGCAGTGATTTAAAAAATTCTAACAATTAAATACTTCATGCCTTGCATCTGCTATAGATATAAATAATTTTTAAACCTTAATTTTCCTTCCCTTTTAAATTGAGATATAATATGTATCTGTAGAGAATGATTTTTCTCTGATAGTCATTTGGTTAACAGTCCTTTGTGGCTTCTTGTCATGAAAAAAAAAAAAAAAAAAAAACCCAATTTTTTTTTTAGTAATCCAAACTGAAAATGGTACGTTTTTTCCAGTCTAAGTTTCATGAGCATCCAGGTCAGAAAAATACCAAAAATCTTTAAATGATGCTTACTAAGTATATAAAACATCTTACGCTTTATGAAATTAAAATTAAGAGACCACTCCACAAATCTCTTTAAATCAAACAGCTGGAAGGATAAATAAGTGCCTTATTCTACATCTATTAATTTTTAACACCCTCTAGTCAGCTGTTGTTTTACAACCTGCTTGTTATTATGTGCTTTCGTCTCCATTTAAGACAAAACAGAAAATTAAAATCCTGGTTTAAAACCTTTCTCTGCTTGTTGGATTCACCTTTTTTCTTAATGTTGATGAATTTTGTTCCAACCCCACAGCTGAGTCATTGGAGTCAGTTAATTGTTGGATTTCTTTGCTTGTGCTCAGGTCAAATACCGTGAGGAATATGACAAGTTCAAAGCCCTGTACACCCTCCCCAGAGGAGTTGAGGATGATCCCAATACAGAAAGGTGCCTCAGAGTTGGGAAGCTCAACATTGATGTAAGTATTGGTTCTGGATGTGTGTTTTCCTGACAAAGCCATGCTCATCTCAGAAGGAGCCACTCACAGAATCCCCATGCCTTGATCAGACATCCCATTCCCACGTGCATATGGCAGTGTGCAGTATTTGCTAAATTCTAGAACACAGCCATAAATTTAAGTTTTAATTCAATTACTGCATTGCCTGCATGGCCAAACCTTTAGGGTAATATAGGTAAAATCATCATCTGCCTCCTTTTAACTCATCAGCACAATGAAAATTGAACAAATCACATTTCACCTCCCTTGTTGAGGTTCTGCAAATTATTTCTAGAGCAGGCCAGATGTTAATTTTAGTCAGGACCAAAGTGATCTCTCTCCCACTGACATCCCATTAAAATAGCAATGGTTTCCTCCAAATTTATCAACAATTTATTCTTCTGCTTTAACTCCACAGCGTCTGTACAAAGAAGCCTATGAGAAGACCAAAGCCAAGGTGCACATTGTCCCAGACATGATGGACATCATCTCAGCCAAGGATGCCCAGAAGAAGGTCAGCGAGGTCGATTATCGCACGCGGCTCCACGAGTGGCTCTGTCTGCCAGACCTGCAGGTCAACACCCACGTGAGAAGAGTCACCGACCAAGTCAGTGATGTGAGTGCCCAAATCATTTGTTCCTGGCTCACTTTTGAGAATGTTCCTTCATTTGTGATCTGTTGGAGGAAATTGTTTAGCAAAAATATGGCTGGAGCGCTCTGAAGTTGCCACTTGACTTCATTTCTGTGACACTTGGCAATAAATGGGTCATTGAGATAGGGCTTTGATTTGACTAGAAACAGGAAATCCCAGAGTGGTTTGGGTTGGGAAGAACCTTAAAGCTCATCCAGTTCCATTCCCTGCCATGGAACACCTTCCATTATCCCAGGTTGCTTCAAGCCCTGTCCAACCTGGCCTTGGACACTTCCAGGGATGGTGAGTCCACAATCTCTGTGCAGCAGTTTCAATAATTCCAGTGTTAATGGTGTAGGCATTTGGGTCATTGCAGTTCTACCTTGTCTTTAAATTGTCCTTTATTTGGTTGCATGAGGTGTGGCAACTTTGGAAGTCTGAGAAAATCCTGGTTGGGCAAAGCTTCAACACATTTGGCTTGAGCAGGTCAGCCCAGGAGTAGGGTCTGGCAGTAAATCAGAGCCCAGTAGGATGTGCTGGTGGTTTGGGTTTTTTTTAAATCATTGCATGTTTAATTTATTGCCCAAATTGAAGAAAATTGAACAAAAATTATTTAAATTCTTGAAGGAATTGTTTTGATTTTCTCAAACAAACAAAAACCAAAACAAAAAAATCAAAGTAGTGGAAACATTCCTTGCCATCATTTGACAGTTGTGTTTTGGAGCGATTTAGAAATAAGGGATTAGGTCCTGGTGGAATTCTGACAGGTTCCTTCTCTGCTTCCTTAGGTTATCTACAAGGATGACCTGAACTGGCTGAAAGGCATTGGCTGCTTTGTCTGGGACACTCCTGAAATCCTCCATGCCAAGCAGGCCTATGACCTTCGCAGTGATGTGAGTGCATAACTCTGGGTTTGCTTCTTTTTCACTCCACTGTGGCTTTACTCCACTCCAGGTGTAGTCTGGAAAATGTTATTTATCCCTTTTGGTTGAAGGACTCAATAAATAACAAGCCATAGTTCCAATATACTTTCAGTTTTAATGCTGGTTCACTAATAAAATAGCTCAGTGATGAAATAGTGAGGATAGTAAATATGATAATACAATAAAATAAATTAACAATTACTAGCCCTAGTAATTAGAGCTGTTGCTTTCTCTCTGCAGATTAAGTACAAATCTAAGGCAGAAAAAATGAAGAAGGACTTCACTGTGGTCACAGACACTCCTGTCTATGTCCAGAATGTGATCAGTGCCTTGAATTTAAGTGAAGTAAGTGTTTCTCTCACCTTCCAGTCAATATTCCAAATTCTGTTACCTCACCAGCTTTAGAAATGGGACTTTTAATATGTTTTTAATAATTTAATTGTAATAACTTTGGGTTATCTACACCTCATTGTAGACGCTAAATCACTAAAATCATTGATTTCCTGAAGGCAAAAAACTTTAATCCAGTTATTTAGGAACAATTCCCATTGTACGCAAACAAAACATTCTGCGAGAGAATGTGACAATTGTGACTTTTTCTCTTTCCCAGGCTGTCTATCGTGGTGATTACAAGAAGAATGTCCAGGGCAAGATGATCCCCACTGATAAAACAGTGGATCTGGAGCGGGCATACAATGCAAACAAAATACAGAGTGAGGTAAGTACAAAACTTCAGGGTCCACAGAGTTTGTGACACTGAAAAACTGAATTGTCTGCTTTTAGCTTTTCAGGTGAAGCTGCATGTCACTGCTCTGTGGGAAAATATCCTCCTTTGAGCTATAAAAATGCATTTTAAATATTTTTCCCCCAGGAATGGGGAAAATCTTTAGCCAGTTGTGATGGAGAGATTTCCAGGATGGAGGGATGTTTCCCTCAAGTATTGCTGACAGTTGTACAGAATCTTTCTCTCTGCTCTTGCAGAATTTGTATCGCTGGGCTGGTGTGAATGCTCTGCCCACTGGGTACAGCCTTCCCACGGACACTCCCAACTTCCAGCATGCCAAACACGTCCAGCACATCGGCAGTGATGTAAGTCAAGCTCTAAATCCTTCCAAATCATCCTTCTACACCATGGCAATGATCAGCAGCCCCAGATAAGGGAGTCTCAGCTTGGGCCTTTACTATCAAAATAGAAATTTCCTTAGCATTATGCAAATACCTTACTAGATGGAAAAAAAAAAGTATTATATTACTAATTTTGGGCCTTATGCTAAAGGGAGAAGTAATTATGATGTGTGGTGTATTTAACTCTGATACAGCTACATCTGACTTGTTTTATCTCTAAAAATCTGTCTCTTTATACAGCATAAATTGTTGTCAGAGCTGCAGTGTAGCCAGAATCATAATCTAATTTAGTTTCTGTGGGCTTTTGCACTTCTTACAGCTGAAATATAAAGAAGCCTATGAACACATGAAAGCCAAGGGCTACACTCTGGGACCTAAAGATGTTGGCTTTGAAAATGTGAGGAAGGTCAATCAAGTCATTAACGAGGTAAAGTAAATATATGTATTTGCTTTCAATTGTATTTGCAGTGCCCAAGATATGTATAATGAGAGTATATTGACTGCTGAGTTGTAGGATCCCTCTTCTTTGAGTTTTTTTTCATTATTTAGAGAAGTATCCATCAAGAATGGTGAGGGATCATTGATCCAGGCTGCAACTGTTACTGTAATAGAAAACTGCAGCCTGATTTTATTAGCTGTGATTAAAGTTGAATAGAAATTATTTTATCTGTATAAAATTGGGTCACAGTAGTTTTGGGTTTTATATATCTTTACTCACTTCTTTGATCATTTGCTTTAATAGCATGATAATTAAATAGATGTATTTACATATTTTTAGGATTGCAGTCTGAGATTTCCAGAATTTATTGAAAACAATTAATGGAAAATCTTTGCCTGGGTAGAAAACAATAATTTGTGTAAGAAGTGCGTGCGCTGTGCTGAACTTCTTTGCCATTTCAAGGTTTTGAGCTGTGTTAAAATGCAGAATGTTGTCTCTTGTGACAGAGGCTGTACAGGGCAACCTACCACAAGAACAAGGACAAGATTCACACTACCCCTGACACGCCTGAACTCCGCCAAGTCAGAGCCACCCAGGAGGCTGTCAGTGATGTAGGTGCCTTCCTAACAAAGCAACTGAAGAAAGTGAGATTATCCCCTGAGCAAACAGCTGAAATGCTTTTTGTTCCTTGTTTTCCAGCTGATCTACAAGTCAGATTTCTTCAAGATGCAGGGCCACCTGATCTCCCTGCCCTACACCCCTGAAGTGCTGCACTGTCGCTACGTTGGGGACATCACCAGTGATGTAAGCAGCTGCAGTGAGGTCAAAACCTCTCTGCTGGCAGTGGGGCTGGGTTTCTCTCACTTCCTTTCTGTTCTGTAACAAAAAAATACTTTCTCACTGTGCTGGAGCTCACCCTCGGTCAGGGGTGGCTCCGTGTGGTGGAAAAGTCTCTCCTCCAACCCGTGCTTCCAAAGAAAGGCTCAGCAGTCTCTTATTGTTCAATCTCAAGGCACTTTATCGCAAGTTATCTAAAAGATTTTCTCCTGGAGCTGCTGTGGTTTGCTCAGCAGTTCAGGCAGAGGCACACACACACCCTGACATCCTCTCTGTCTGTGTTATTATTCCCCCCGCCCAGGGCTGCTGCTGTCTTTCATATGGTACATTACGTGTTACATGGTTACAGTTTTTCCCCAATGCCTATTACCTATATTAAATGGTGCTTTTCTATCTTTTATATGGTACATTACGTGTTACATGGTTACAGTTTTTCCCCAATGCCTATTACCTATATTAAATGGTGCTTTTCTATCTTTTATATGGTACATTACGTGTTACATGTTTACAGTTTTTCCCCAATGCCTATTACCTATATTAAATGGTGCCTTTCTACTCTAAACCAATCTGTGAGTGCCAACATCACCAAGAACATGGAGGTGAGGAAGGAGAAAGAGGAGGAACAGGACCGGCCCAAATCCCTCCATCTTAAAACTTCTGACCCCCATGTACAAAACCAAAACCCCCTTGTACAGCACTCAAAAATTCTTCCCTTTACTTTGTGACTGCTTCTACTATAATGTCTAAACTTTTGTGCCTTCTTGTTCTTCCTGCAAGGTTGGTAAATCGTTCCATGGCTCAAACCCAAAATCACAGCTGTTTCCAGCTGCCTGCCAGGGTCTCAAATGCTTCTGACCTGGACCTGGAACCTCCAAAAATGTCTGAGGGGCATTTTGAATTTTGACATCACTGCATTTAAGGACTGGAGATTGAAATGATCCCAAAAGTCAACTGTTGATTTTAATTTCTCTCACAGAATAAATACAAAGAGGACCTGAGGTGGCTGAAGGGCTTGGGTTGCTTCCTGTATGACACCCCTGACATGGTCCGTGCCCGTGAGCTCCGCAAGCTCTGGGTAAGATTTTTCCCCTGAGAATTGAGTGTGACAACAGTGGATTTATTTCTGTGCATGCAGGAAGTGAAACAGATTAAAATGAGCAAAGAATGAGAGAATTTTGTGCTGTGCAGCCAATTCGTTGTTTCAGAGCACTGTAAAATTTCCTTTATTAACACTGCTTTTCCTTCCCAGTCCAATTATGTCTACACAAGTACTGCCAAGAAAATGTGGCCTAAAATCCAGGTGGTGTTGGATACTCCTGAGTACAGAGCAGTGCAGGAACTAAAAACCCATCTGAGTGAGGTAAATTCTGTTATTTCTGCACAATTGTGCAGCTGTAATTAACCCCTCCCTGTAATTTTTACTGGACTAGATGAGATGTTATAATTGCAAAGCTGTGACTGTGCAGCTTCTAAACAATAGCAGAAGAAATAATTCCTGGATCTGTCTTTTTCCAGCTGGTTTACAGAGCTGCAGGCAATGAGCTGAAGACAAAATACACTTCCATCCTTGATACACCTGACCTCATAAGAGCCAAGACAGGACAAAAAATACAGAGCCAGGTGAAGAAATTGTGCTGATATAAAAATCAATCAATGGGTCCTTCTTAATATATTGTTAAAGTACAGCAGAAGCATTCCAGGCCTTTTCCAAGCAATGTAGGATTCCTAGAAACTGGTGGTTATGTTTGTATTGTGAATTTACAGCTGCTTTTCAGAGACATAAGGTAGAATTTAGTAGAAGTGTGGCTTTTTCTTGATTATTTTCTTCTTGCTGCAGTACTTGTACGTGGAGCTTGCCACAAAGGAGAGACCCCACCATCATGCTGATGGTCAGACTCAGGCCTTTGCACATGCCAGGACTGTCAAGGACATGATCAGTGAGGTAAAATCTTCTTTTCTAATTTGCTGCCACTGTGCTGAACTCTTCAGAAATTTTATTTCTAATTTTAGTGATAATTTCAAGGCTCAAATCTGTTTAGCCTTCATTTATTTTTCACTCTCTTATACATAAATTCCACATTTCCTTTGTAAGTTCTGGTGAAATAAAACACTCTGAAAATGTGCTTTAGCTTTTTTGCAGAATGGCAAATGCTTCTAGTATTGCAATGATGACTTTTCCTTCTTGCTGCCTCTCTTAGAAAAAGTACAAAAACCAGTATGAGAAGATGAAGCACAAATACACCCCTATCCCTGACACTCCAGTGCTGATCAGAGCCAAGAGAGCCTACCTGAATGCCAGTGATGTGAGTACTCCAGGAACACCCCCTGCTGCCTTTCCTTGCATTCTGCATGAAAAGAATAGGAAAAGGCTGTGGGGAGCAAGCATGCAAAGTACAGAATATCTCAGTGCCCCCCATCAGGGAAATCTCCTTATTTACATGTCCATTTCCATTTGAAATTAGGAACATTATTAAGTTTTGATTTGATTCTACTGCAATGCCTTTTTTTTCTCTTCCAATTTTTAGAATTCGTTTTTATTTCCCATTGCACTGAAGTGTGGCCATACAGCAAAGTAAAAACAGAATTAAAATAATTTGCTTACTCATCAAGTCTCCAAATAGAGCAGACTGGAGTGAAGTGATTGATGCTGGGGCCAGGATAAAATAACTTTTATCAGCTTTTCCATCTCAGTTTTGTGTTAGAAGTAAACTGCCCTGTCACTGGGAATGTGTTCATTTTTCAAATTCAGAAGTAGATTAGAGAGAAAAATTACCAGAGCTGCTGCACAGGAGGTTGTTAAGGTGAAATTGATTTTTTCAAGCGTGGAATAGTTATTTGTGATTTAAGGCAATTTAAAAATGCTCATTTGTGAGAGCTTTTCCATATATTTCAGAAGCAGCAGGATGTGAAAGGATATGTGCAGGGCCAGTGCTGTGTTCTAGAGCTTATTTAGTCTTACTTCTCTCAGAGTGATTCTTAAATACTGCCAAGGAGCATCCCAGCTCTTCTGCACGTGAGAACTTCTCCTCTGGGATGATCTTCCTGCTTTCTTCTAGAGGAGGGCAGGGAAGATTTTTCTGCCAGAAGTGGTCCCTGTGCTGTTTTAGAGAGCACTCCTGTGATGCAGGGATGTTTTTTCCTCAGTCTGAAAGGGAATTGGGTGAAATTCTCTGTAATTTTCACCACAAGTCTCAGTGAAATTACAACTGGTTGTAGGCAACTGCAGCCTCCTAAAATTCTTCAGGGCTTGGGGAATCAGACAGCAACATATCCCTGGGTATCATTCCTGAGAAGTGAGAAATTTAACTGGAACAGCTCCTGGCACATTAATCCCTTCTTTTGTGGCTTTTTTTTTTCCTCCCAGCTGCGCTACAAAGAAACCTTTGAGAACACCAAGGGCAAATACCACACCGTGAAGGATGCTCTGGACATTGTGTACCACAGGAAAGTCACTGATGACATCAGCAGTGTATGTAAAGCATCTTCATTCCTAATTAGTGTTTGACACTCAATAACCTCAAATAGGCCACTTAGCCTTTTGTTCCATTTCATTATGTCAAATAATTAGGAAAAAAATCAGTATTATCAGTGTTGATTTCTCTCTTTCTCTGGAATATTGATTGCTGTTGGTGTTACAAGTTCATCTTATTTCTACTTTTTTAGGTCTGCTGTTTCGGGGAGGGGGGGGGAAAGAACTTTTGTGTTGTCTGGAATGTTCTCTTTGATTGTTTTACTTAATTCTTCAACTGTCTCTGTAGGTGAAGTATAAGGAGAATTACATGAGCCAGCTGGGAATCTGGAGATCCATCCCAGACCGGCCCGAGCACTTCCACCACCGCCTGGTCACGGATGCCATCAGTGATGTGAGTCCTGCATGGCCCCCAGTGAAAGGTCAAAGTGCTCTCCAAATGAGCCCAAACATCCCTTCCCAACAAAGGGAAAGCAGCTGAAGTTTTTCAGTCATTTACAATTTGCCCTGGGAACTGACACAATCTGATGGCTAAAACTGCAGCACACCCACCCTTGTCAAATTAGCAGACAATTTAAATTAATTTCAGTTGTATTTGCTTAGATTTGTTTAGCCCTGTGACAACCTTTAATTGTACAATTCTGTACATACACAATAACCCCTTACCTGTACAATATTTTTAATTCACACAGGAACTGCAGCAGCCAGTGATAGATTGTGTGTGTGAATAAACTGAGTTCATCACAAAAATAGGAGAAAATAATTTATTTTATAATAGATGTAACTCTCTTTACCACACCTGGTGCTGAGGTTTATTTCAGCACGGATTATCTGCTTAAAATTGAATCTTTTTTCTTCTTTTCTAAAGGTTAAATACAAAGAAGATCTGGAATGGCTCAAAGGCACTGGTTGCTATGTGTGGGATACTCCAAGTTTTGTCCTGGCAGAGCAGAATAAAGTGCTCTACAGTGGGGTGAGTGACACACCCTGAATTGTTGCAGAATTTTTTTGGACATTTGCTGTCCATTTACAATAATTTGTTGTTGGTAGAAAAGTTAACTCACAAATGCAATAATTCCACCATTTCCCCCCCACAATTTCTCTCTAAAATCACATTTTCATTGCTTTACTCTTCTTTGGACTAACATGGGCTGGGTTTTGTGTATTTAATTTTCTTTGGCTGCAGTGTAAGTACAAGGAGAATTTTGAGAAGACCAAGTCCAAGTTCAAGTACGTGGCTGACTCTCCAATCAATGAACATTTTAAATATGCAACTCAGCTGATGGATGGGGTAAGTAAGGATTTCTGTAGGCTCAGCCTTAAGGAGTTGGTCTCTGAGTAAATACAGAGTTGAAGTAAAACTTCCTTAATTTCCTTAAAATCAGGCTTAAAGATGCTTTAAGATCATACTAAAGTCATGAAAGACAAGGGTTTGTTTTTTTTTTCTCTGAGTATTAGGACAGAACAAGTTTGCAGAGTCTAGAAAGTGAAATCCCCACCCCTGTTCATTAATTTTTCATGGCAAAGGAACTTTTCCTTTGCTGACTTAAATAATGCTTCTGGTACAGTGACCCTGAGGGTTGGTTTCCATCTCAAAAAGGTGTGGACAGAATTCCAATTGCTTTCCTAAAACATTGATAAAATCTTTATTGGTTTTAGGAAGACAGTTTTGTCTGAAGTTTCCACAGCTCCTTTAATTTCAGTGACTTTGCCTGGAATTTTTCCATTCCACAACTCAGCTTTTTCTTATTTTCCTCCTGTAGTGCTAGAGAAACAATTGACACAACCTAATAATTAATGAACACCCCTGGGTTTAGAATTCAAATCTCTCCTGGAGTTTGTAGGATAAGTGCTTTACACCTCAGGACAGATTCCATGGAAAACACCACGTTCAGGGTGATTCCCATCAGCTTGGAGTTGGAACAGCACATCAAAATCTGATGCTTTTCAGTAAAGAAGCAGATATTTAGATATTTATATCTTATATTTCATCCTTTTTCACCAGCCATTGTATCATATCATTACCTGTCAGTAACTTTATTACTGTATTACCTGCTCTAGGTAAGAAAAGCTGTTTCACAACAAATACCTGAATTTTTATGAAGGTTGTTCAGTCTTTACTATTGTTCACAGAGCAAATAAAGAAATAAATTAATATCAGAAACATAAACACATCAAATTTTATCCCTGGGCGCTCTATAGATTGAAATACTTGCTTAAATATCTTTTGTTATATAAGTGATTTATTTTAATAACATCTCACTGTGTTCTCTTTGGACTCAACTCAGGAATCTCCAACACAGAGTTGCTTCTGCAGTTTCTTTTCATGGAGAAATTCAGTCATAAAATTGCTTATTGAAGGGGTGGAATAGAGACATCCTTAAGCTGTAGGCCTTCCAGAGGCAATGTAGAAATGCATTTATGATGTGGAAATATTCTTCCTCTTCTTTTTTTTTTGTTGTTTTATTTTGATTTGTTGTTTTGTTTTAGTTTTTTGTTTTGTTTTGGGGGGTTTTTTGTTTCAGTTCTTTTTTTGGTTGGAATTTTTTGGTTTCTGTTTGTTTATTTTTGGGATTTTTTTGGTTTTGTTTTTTGGGTTCTTTTCAGGTTTTTTGTGGTATTTCTTGTTTGGGGTTTTTTGTTGGGTTTTTTAAATTATTTTTTAAAATTTTTTTGTTGGGTTTTTTCTGGGTTTTTGTTTGGGTTTTTTTTGTTCTGATTTTTTTGGTTTTTTAAAAAAATTTATTCGGGGTATTTTGTTTGGGGATTTTTTATTGTTTTTTGAGGGTTTGGGGATTTTTTAAAATTAATTTGTTTGGGGTTTTTTTTGGTTTTTTTTTTTTGTTTTTTTTTTTATTCTTAATGTATTTTTCTCTTTTGGACATGACCTTCAACCCCAGCCTGTACAGAGGCTATACCAGTGATCTCTCTGTATCTTAACCCTCTCTTGTTACGCTGTATTGTGCTATTCTGAGCAGAAATTATACAAAGCAGCCTATGAGAAGCTCAAAGCTAGGTACAGCGTTATTGTGGATGACCCCAGGAACCTGCTGGCCAAGTGGGGCAGCACCCTGAGCAGTCAGGTACTGTGGGGGCACCTCTGGGTGCCACCCTCACGCCCAGCAGTGTCACAGCCCTGTGGTTTTTGTGATGTTTCTTCACTCTTCACTCCATCTCCATCCTGCCACCCAAAAAGGAGACACTTTTTGTGTGAGCTGCTCTGTCCATCTGTCCTGTATGTACTTCCATTACTGTGCATCAATGGACATCAGGAATCCCATCCTTCCTGAAGCCACTGGAGAGGTTTTAAAAAATGCAGAATCAAGCATTTATTCTTTTATTACCTCTCTTTTCAAATCTTACTCATTTCTAGATAAAGCAATAAGGGGACGTATTTGCCTTAATCTCTAATTTACTCTCATCTCCCCCCAAAAACTCATAACTTCCTTAAACTGAGAGCAGGAAAGTTTGTTAATATTTACCTTTGGCAGTGTTAAATATCCAGATGTGAATTGTATGCACATGTGGATGACTACATGCAGCACCTTGCCTAAATCTCTCCACTCTCCAAGTGCCTGGGATCTAGAGCCGTGTCATTGTTCATGTTGTTCATGTTGTTCATGGGTCTCTCTTGTCCTTGGTTGCCATTTGCATGGACAGAAAAGCTATAAATCCTTTGCCAAGATGCTCCTGCAGCACGGATGCAATGAAATTCTGAGGCCAGACATGCTGACAGCACTCTACAACACATACCTGTGGAGCCAGGTAATCTGCAGAGCTGCTGCTCTAGGACACCTTCAATCCCACTGTAGCTGCTTGGACTTGGCATATTTACTGCTCCCTCTATATCCATGGACTTCAGACCCCAAAGCTTCCTCCATGTGCTTCATGCTGGCTGTGGTAAAACAAAACAGAATATCTGAAACAATATTTGCTGTCTCTTGGACATTGCTCTGCTCAGGCTGGGCTTGTCTCCATATCTCCTTTCATTATAAACACTTGGTATGAATTCCACATATTTGTATAAAAAAGCAATTTTCTATACATTTCAGATATTGGATGTTAGCTCTACCTGGTATTTCCTAACCCAGTTCTCATTCTGACACCATTTCTTGACCTGGCCACCTTTGATAACCCCAGTTCCTTAATTGAGGAAGGACAGGATGGATTTGCCAGGGAGATTCCAACATTTATCTCCCACTGTGCCCAGAATGGTGTCAGACACAGAACAGTTATTTCTGCTCTGAAATCACAGTTGCTGGCAGTCAGCTCACCCTTTGCAGGGGAAAAATCATTCCTCATCCTGAATTGGAATATAAATTATAGACTGGAAACAGTTCTGTCAGAGGGAATTGGAATTTGTTATTGCCTGTGCCAATAGTGACATTCTTCAGTAACAAATTACTGAAGGTCTTTCAGACATTTTTTTTTCCATTTTTTTCTGCGGATTTATATTCTTTCACTAAAAACTCCTTGCAGGTAACTTTGAGTATGTTTGAATTTAAAAAAAGAAGTGTCTGACCTGCATGTCCTCCTGAGTTCACTCCATGTTATCACTGATTATTTGTTTATCATTTTTCATATTTTGTGTGTTGCAATCCCATTTCAAATGCATGGGTTTGTTTTCTGATAAATGGTAGAGCATGAAAATTATTTTTTAAAAAATGCATTCTAACCTTTTCCAGCTGCCTTGAGGCTGTCTACAATGACTTTCCATCCTTGGTGAAACTGTTCTCACTTGGTGAACTCTGTGAAAAAAGCTTTAGAAACCTGAGCAGGGCAAGCTGATCCTTAAGAAAATCATTACCAAGGCACAAATCCTGCTGCCAAAGCCTTGAAAATATCCTGGCATTGGGATATATTTGATAATATTTTTGTCTCCTGTTGTGTGAGATGATTTACATTTCCCTTCACTCTGATCACAGAATCTTCACAGGTTGGAAAAGACCTCCAAGATCACCAAGTCCAAATTTCAACTGGATATGAATATTTAAAAATGAGATTTTGTCCATCATGAAATTTAAAAGTCTCTGCTCTGCAAGGATTGATTTTTTTTTGGCTCAGTCCTGGAGATTTTTGTTTGAAATAACCATAAAATGAGTCAGACAAACAAACAGGCAGCCTCCTGGGCAAGGAAGGGGTTTGCAATTCAGCTCATGGTGCATGTTCTGCTTTCCTTGGCTTTGTGGGAGGGTTTTGCAATTTAACCCATGGATATAATCCCACCTCTGGGAGAGGTTTTGCCCTGCTCTGTGTGATTAACTTAGAGCCTTTCCCCATCTCCAGATTCAGTACAAGAAGGACTATGAGAAGAAGAAAGACAAATACACCACAGTTCTGGATACTCCAGAGTATTTACGGACCACAAAGGTCAACAAGCAGATCAGTGACGTAAGTGTGGACCCTTTGGAATGGGACAATCACCCCCAGGGAATTCCCAGCTGACACCAAGGATTCCCAGAAATAACCCCAGCCCCAATTTGTCCCTTCAGATTATTTACAAGCTGGAGTACAACAAAGCCAAGCCCAAGGGCTACACCACCATCCAGGACACGCCGATGCTGCTGCACGTGCGCAAGGTCAAGGACAGGATCAGTGACGTGAGTGGAACCTCTGTGGCACCAAAAACACCCCAAATCCACTTTTTAACTTGGTAGCCAATGTTTGTGACTCCTGTCTAATGCTGTCAGTGAAAATCATCACCTTCTTAGACCATATTGGCCTGTAAAACTCTATCTGCATTCAGTGCTTGGAACATTTTTTTTCTGGGACAAACCACCCCTCACTAGAAATAAAAGCCATGACCTGGAAGTGGTCTCCAAATCTGAATTAATTTGGAGAGGTTTTTTTCTGTTTTTTCTTCCTCTAGTAACTAATTTTTTTTTTGAGGCTTGAATAAAATATTTCATGTATTGCTGTGTTTATTAATTTCTTATATGGATACTGTGAATATGTAAGGTAAATATTCTGATCTAAAACAAATATATTTTGATTCTGGAGCAATAGAAAAGTAAGAAGGAAAGAGAAAATAAGATAGAATTTAGGACTCCTGCTCCTAATTCCTTCTCCTATCTTTTCTCTCTGTCCTTTTTTTAGTTGTTCCTTAGGTATCCATAAATGAGGATACTGAAACTTCTGAAACTCAATGTAGTACTGTCAGAATAAGTAGCCTGAATCTCATCCAGATGCTCCATGGGTTTCTACAGGATTAGTAACTCCAGGAGGAAAAATATTTTTTTTAAATTTAATTTATTCCAGGAGGAATCAATAGTTTTTATGCAGATACTAAAGAGGATCATTGAGAGACAGAGATGTGAATTGAAGGACTTTTTTAAGCTCCAAACTGAGTGCTGAGATTCTCTGTAGGAGTTTTCAGTTAGTGTAACTATCAGAAAATATTTCTTTTGGCTGCAAAAATCTAGAAATATTCAGAATTACTGGTTGTGAATAGATTTTATTAATCTTAGTCTGTGCCTTGTGGTGAGTTAAAACTGCCTCGTTTTCTTTATAAAGAGAAGTGCTGCTGGAGAGGACCCTCCTTCAAGCAGGTGCTTGATATCAAGTTGTATCAACAGAATTTATTTTTCATGGAATCCCAGAATTATTTAGGTTGGAAAAGCCCTCAAATCCATCAAATTCAACCTGTGCCCAACACCCCCCCCAGCACCAGCCCAGAGCCCTGAGTGCCACCTCCAGTCATTTTCTCCTATTAAGATTTTATCCAGACTAGAGCAATTTTAATGAAGTTTTTCAATATTTGAATGCTTTTCTTGTTGATGCTGATCTGATCTTTGCAAACATTTTTACATCTTTGTCTTTCTTCAGCTGAAATACAAAGAAATGTATGAGAGGAGCAAATCTCGCTGCAATGTCGTGGCAGATTCAGTTCACATCAAAACTCCCAGGCACGCCTACAAACTGAACAGCAATGTGAGTTCTGTCCTGCTCATGGCTTAATTTTATTCTGGAGGGTGCTGGGAACTGGTAGTGGAAGCCACAAGGAATTATTTCCACAAGAAATTATTCCACAAGAAATTAAATTCCACTGAATTTTTTGGGCGTTGCTTCTACTCCTTATGCTGCTGGAAGAAAATGTGTTTTAATTTATTTCATACTGAAGTGCTTGCTCTGGTGAGTTGTCCTTGAGGTTCTTGTGTGTCACACATTCTGGCCTTCCAGTTGTCCCCTGTTTTCCTGGCAGAGACACATCTGCCCCAGGAATTCCATGGGATGATGCTCTTGGAGGCAAAGCTTCTTGGAAAACGTTCCTGTGGTTTCTGTTATTGGTGCCCAGCACCCATTTCAGTAGGAAGGATCTGAAAGCTCTCCCCTTCTCCAAAGTCAGGACATCATTTCAGTCCTTCCTATCCCTTTCTCCACCTTCCTATCCCTTTCTCCACCTTCATCTCCCTTTCTCCACCTTCCTATCCCTTTCTCCACCCAGCAGTGGCAACCTGCAGTGGCTGGGCTCTGCCTGATCCAGAGTAAAGCTCTAATCTGGTGTAGATCCATTTTCTTATCTCTTCTCACAGGCCAAAAGAGAATTGGCCTCTGTATGTTGTGTGCAAAGTACCAGTTTCCCACCAACTCTTCCTGTTTGTTTTTCCCTGGACACAGCTGGATTATAAGAAGAAATATGAAGCAGCCAAAGCCCACTGGCACCTGATTGCTGACAGGCCTGACTTCGTCCAAGCAGCCAAGTCCTCTCTGCAGCAGAGTGATGTAAGAAAATCAAAATACACTGAATATTCCATTTCCCCATCTCTCCTATTCAGATTTTTTTTTTAAATTGGAGAAGATCAGAGACTCTCTTACTTTATCTTTTATTTTTCCTTCCTGCAGTATGAATACAAACTGGACCGGGAATTCCTCAAGGGGTGCAAACTCTCTGTCACAGATGATAAAAACACAGTGTTGGCCCTCAATAATGCCATCCTGGCCAGTGATGTAAGCACTGAACTCATCTTTCCTCTGCAAGTTCTCTACTACCACTTTACTCACTACTTAACTCTTCTATTGCGAGTATAATTGGATTAGCAACAAAGCTTTGGGCAGTTGTTCTCAGTCTCTCAGTCTGAGAGAGACTCTCTCAGTCTCTAAAAGTTTTTAATTTTTAATTTAATTAATTTGTTAATGAAATAAATCATTATTTGATTTATTTAATTAACAAATTGACTGAATAAATTTGGTCTTGTAGAAAACACTGGCCTAATTCATGGATTAAATTAATATTCAAAGTTAACATTGCCTGAGCACCCCTAGACCTTACACCCAGGTGCATCTCTGCATTCCTGATACTGAAATAGAAGTGTCTGGAGAAAATAGCACAAAATACCTTTAATAATAACTCAGAATATCTTTAATAATTGCTAACAGTATGTTAATATTCAGTATACTAAAAAAAATCCAAGTGAGAGCCATAAGAATGTATGGATTACGCTGTAAAATATCAAAATACAGATTTTCTGCAAAATTTTGCACTCACAAGCAAACACAGCTGTACTGATTATTTTTTATTCTGACAGATGCACATTGTTTAAATTGATATCTTCCCTTCCTGCTAGATAAAATACAAAGAGAAGCACAACAAAGCCCGTGGGACCTACCATGTTGTTCCAGACACTCCTCAGATCCTGCTGGCTAAGAATGTCAGCTCTCTGGTGTCTGAGGTAAAACATTCATTTATTCTTGATTTAACTGAACTGAATTCCATCCTGGACTGCTGGGTTTGACCTGGTGTTCCCCTGTGCTGGCAGAACAAGTACAAAGAGCAGAGCAAGAAGCAGCTGCCCCATGGCTCCTTCACCACCCTGCCCGAGACCAGGGACACTGTCCACGTCAAGGAGGTGACCAAGAACGTCAGCGAGGTGAGCTCAGACTCAGCTCATCTTCTCCAAAGCTGAGCTTTTCTAATCCCAACTCCAAAAGCTGCAGCCAGCACATTTTGGGGGTGAGGTGGCTCCTCTTTGTCCACCTACAGCAGTTTTGAGGAGCTTATTTCCAAGTTTCTGCAGCGTTTTCCTCCGTGTGACGTTAAAAACTCACATGTGGCCCTTGTTCTTCTTGACAGACAAACTACAAGAAGAAGTTTGTGAAGGAGAAAGGCAAATCCAATTATTCTGTCATGCTGGAGCCTCCTGAGGTGAAACATGCCATGGAAGTTGCTAAAAACCAGAGCACAGTAAGTTTGCCTCTTTTCCCATTAATTTAGTTGGTTATGTAAGCAAATTCAGCTGGAAAACCCCAAGTTTATGGATTTCTGAATTTCCTCCTAGCCTCCATATTCAGGTGTAATTTCAAAAGATAAATGTACAAATATTTGCAAATATAAAATTGAGCTGAAATAAAGGATTTGTATTTAAATCCCATTGTAAGATTTCAAGTGATCTGGTGAAAATCACGTCTAATAATTTTTTCATCCTTTCAAATACAGACAAAATTTCCCATATTTATTTCTTCAACTGTAGGCAACTTGCAAAACCAGATTTCCTGATTCATGCCTTGTGAATTGATTTCCAAAACAAACCCATGAGCTTTCTCAGCAACATTGCTGTGTCCTTATTGGTGTATTCCCAATGAATAAATTTTCTCATTAATTTTCTTTCCTCTGTCTTCTTCCATGGATTAGATTGAATACAAGAAAGATGCCAAATCCAAACTCCACTACACACCTATAGCAGATCGACCAGACATTAAGAAAGCAACTCAGGCTGCCAAGTTAATCAGCAATGTGAGTGGCTTTAAGCCTTCTGTATAATCCTTTAACCTTAATTTAATGACAAAATCCAGTAGAATAATCAAAAGAGGTTTCCTCACTCCTAAAGGATTTATTTCTTTGGTTAGATTGAATATAAGAAGCGTGGAGCAGCAGGTGTGGGTGTGACCATGCTGGGACGTCCAGACATTGAGCTGGCCAAGGAGGTGTCCAAACTGACCAGCCAGGTAAGGGCAAGGTGAAACCTTGGTGAAACTCAAAGCAGGGAGAGAAATGAGATGTAAAATTATTTTACAGAGTGATGTCATTATTATAACTGAAATTATTTCCAAATTAGGAGGAAGGGAAAGGAAGAGAATGTGGGGAAGTAAAAATTAATTACAAATATTAAGTATTTCTTTGTTAAACTTTGATACAGTTATTAATGGATATATAAAACTTCTTAAGATGATGCTGTGACATAAATGCTGAAGTGTTTGCCCTGTTCTTTTTTAGCTCTTTTGGGTTCTTGGTAAGGAACCAGCCTTTACCTGACTCTTGTTTTCCATTCTTTGAACGGACACTTGGTTTCTTTCAGCCACTTTCTTTTTTCTTTATATCTTTAAAAGAATCTTGTGCCAGGACCTCAGTCCCTCTTGGTTCTTTCTCACTTCTTTGTGTTTGAATTCTGGGTTTTTTTGCCTTTCTGACCTTGCTTTCCTGCTGCTGGTTGTAGGCAGAGTACCTCAAACAACACATGAGAGGCCACGGAGCTGCTTCCTATGACACCCCCTGGATGAGAACCTTTAAGAAAGCAAATATGCTAAGTAGTCATGTAAGAGAATTTTAATTAACTGCCATTTAATGCCATTGTTGTGCATTTGTCTCTTGCTGGCATAATTATCTTGGAATTCTGCAGCACCATGTGAAGCTTTAAATGTCGTTCTGCCCTTCATGATGGTTTTGGAGCTTCCAGGTTGTTTTGTTGAAGGTTTCAGTGCACTAACAGAATGTGAAAACTCGCCTTTTTCACCCAAAAATCTAAAATTTGAGCTGTTATTGTCAAAAAAAAAAAAAAAAAAAAACAAACACAGGGAAATATATGTGTAAATATATGTGTGTGACCAACCTGAAAAATGGTGCTGGTAATTTTCAGGGAACAGTCACCAGAACTTAATTTAAACTCTTCAAACTTCTATTAAAACTTCATTTAAACTTCAATTAAACTATTTTATTGGCTGGAATTTCCAATGGAAGAGCAGGCTGTGACTGAATCAGTCCCACTGAGAAGTGCAGCCTGTACTGGTGTGAGGGTTCATTTTTTTCTTAGACTTCTTCCATGTCAAAACCTTTGGGAAATATCAAACCAGAGCCTGGGTTGCCCATTTGGAAGTGGCAGCAGACAGATCTGTGCCATTTCAGTTTTACACATGTATTTCCAAGCTAAAAAAAAGGGATTTTGTTTTTTCCATGTCTGTCTGGGTCTGCTGCCACGTTTGGATGTTGGAATGTCCACCACGGTGTCTGCAGGAAAACCAAAGATCTCTTCAGGAGAACCAAGGATTCCAAAGTGATCTACAAGAAAGAGAAGAAGTTCTGTTTGTTCCACTTCAGTGATGAGATCCTGGTTTTCCATTCTTTTTCCGCTCTTGGTCTTTCAAACATTCTTTGCTGCCATAATTTTGGTTCTGAGGGAAAATGAGCTGCTGGAGGGGCGGTGAGGGAGCAAAGAATGATTGGCATCATCTTTAACAGCTGTTTTATCTCTTGGACATCTCTTCTCATAAACTTTGTAAAGCATCATGTCCACTTTGTTTATCCAGTTGAGTGTTTAGTGACGTTTTGTCTGTCTGGCTTGCTTGCTTTTAGTTTTGCATTGATCTCCCAGCAATTCTCCTTTTGGGTTTAAAAAACTCTCATTCCTATCAATATCCCTGTGCTTCCAGGCTGGATCTGCTGGATTCTGATGGCTCACATTGCTGTGTTTGACCTGGCTGAAGCTGATGTGGTTTGGGAGTGTTACTAAAACTCCTGTAATATCTAATTAATTATTTATCATTAGTAATTAATCGTGTCACTGCTCTGGTTGTGATTAATGTCCTCCTTTAATCCAGACAGAACACACTGTGTGCATAACAACGGGTAGAAAAGTATTTGATGCATTGACACCTTCAGTGCTCTAAAATCTTGAAAGCTCTTATTTCTCCAAGAAGTGTATAAAAATTTCTTCTTATTACTCTTCCATATACTCTTACATTATTATATTTTATATATTATATATTAATGATATATAATATATAATATTCTTGTATTTTACTCCTGTTATTCCTGTCTCTGTTTGTCTTTGTGAAACATCTTAAATCAGTGGACTGTTCCCATCAAGGGAAAAACTCTTCACCTCCAAGGGTCAGAATTTTGGCAACACAATTCTCTTGGCTCTTTTATTTTTACAATGAGGAGGTGTGACCTTTGCACTGGATGCAAAATTACAAGTGGTATCTTGTAAATGTCAGACAGATTTAGATTTTTCTTTCCATGTCAGGTCATTTTTGAAATAATCTTTTTTTCCAGTGGACACCTTCAAGTTCCTGCACTTCCCTTCTTGTCCCAGAACAGGGCCCCTCTGCAGAATGATTCCTGCAGAGCAGCTGTGACACCTGGTTGTTCTCTGTTTAGGTGAAATACAAGGAGAACTTTGCCAAAGAGTTGGGCAAAAAGCCAAAATATGATTTGAAGGAGGCCAAAATCTACAAGACCCTGAAGGACGCGCACAACATGGCCAGCGAGGTACGTTCGCTTTGGCTTTTCCGGGGAGGAGATCCCATCCTGCTTTCCCAAATCCCTCCTTTGTGTGGTTGGAACCTCCCCCAGGCCAGGCTGAACCCCTCTCCTGACGGGTGTGACCCTCATTCCCTGCAGGTGAAGTACAAGGCAGACCTGAAGAAGCTGCACAAGCCCGTCACGGACATGAAGGAGTCGCTGCTCATGAACCACGTGCTGAGCACCAGCCAGCTCGCCAGCGCTGTAAGCTCGGGGTGATCCCACAGCTCCCAGGGTGGGAATTCCCTGGGAATTCCCTGCTAACTCCTCCTGTAACAGCTGCTCCCTGGGCACCTCCATGGGCATCACCTGGTAGTGATCTCTTCCTCTGCTTCCCAGCGGTGCCTCCTTAACCGGCGGTGCCCGCGCTCGTGCCCCGGGAAGGGAAATCCTCATCTCCTGCAGCACTGCTAATATTGTAAACACTGAGCATTTTTACTGGGCTGGTTCTTGATCCCATTTTAACTGACTGCAGAAATGCTCCTGTTTTAAATCCTCTGATAATTTTTACTGGATTGGTTCTTGATCCCATTTTTAACTGATTGCACCACACTAACAAATATATTTTTTATTGTTTCCTTTTTTCTTTGTTGATTACTATATTTAATTTTTTAATTTTTATCTGTTTTTTTTTTACTTCATGTTTGTTTAACTCTCCCCTATTGTAAATCCACATAATTATGCCTAACAGAATAATTGATAATGAGAAAACGCAAAACCTTTATTGCCTGGTACAGCCTTTTCATTACCCACTGTGTTTTTTCTCTCTTCTCTTTCTTTTTCTTCTTTTAATCCTGGTTTGGACAAAACCTTTGTTGTAATTCAAATGACCATAAAAAAATAACTATTCCCTCACATCTTTAACCTCCAAAATCAATTCTAAACTTCTTGGGTTTTGTTTTACTTCTTGCATTTCTAATTTCTCTCTGACATTCCGTTGAAGTGTTGCTTTGATTGGACCTAAGAAGTAAATTTGCTGAGGTATTTTTTTTTTTGATTGAGATGATTTTTGACACCTTCCCTTCAGTACCAGTACAAGAAGCAATATGAGAAGAGTAAGGGTCACTACCATGTGGTGCCAGATAATCTTGAACAGGTTCATCTCAGGGAGGCCTCAGAGCTCCAGAGCCACGTAAGTTGGACGTGTGTTTGTCCTCATCCCAAATCACTGAGCACCAAATTCCATCAAAATCCTCCCAGTGAATCCTCCAGGCTGGGACATTCCCTGTGCCTCTCTGTCCCACCAGCACTGCACCCCTGGGGAAGGATCCAGGGAGCAGAACCTGCACATTTCCAGGTGCAGAACACATCAAATACACAGATAAAATCTCCCTTCATTCCAGAGCCAATCCTGTTGCTCAGCTCTGTTGTACATGGATCCTTTTACACAGGATAATACATTTATCAGGGAGATTTCTCTCTGGAGAAGAAAGGACCTGGGAATCACAGAATCTGGGAGCTGAAGGAATTATGGTTGTTGCTGACAGTGATTTCCAACTGCTTCATCCATTCCACAATCCAAAGGAAAGCTCTGCTGTCCTCTCCTGCATCCAAAATGGCTTTAACCAAAACTATCAACACGCCTAGAGATTTTCCCTCTGGAATAAAACAGGGGATCACTCCAGAGAAGTTCACAGTCCGATTTGGTCTCTGATCCTCTCTGTTCCCAGTATTTATTGGCTTTAAAGCAAGAGAGGAATTACTGCAAGAACACCAAGGGGCACAGCTGATTGTTCTGGTGCTTGGCACAGAATTCCAGAAGGGTTTGGGGACATTTAGGATTATCCTGACCCACCCCTGCCCTGGACAGGGACACCTCTCACCATCCCAGGCTGCTCCAGCCTGGCCTTGGGCACTTCCAGGGATGTTCAAGGCATGGAAAGGCAAAAAGGTCCCACAGCCAAGGGCCGTAAGGAAATGGTTGTTAATCAGGCTGTTGTTAGTGAAGCTGTAATTAATTTTTAAGTCAGTCCTTGTTGCTCCAGTTTGGGATCAGGCTCTGACTTGGCCACAACACCCCCTCATTGAGCACTCTGAAAATCTGGAGAATAGAACTTGAAACAGGAATCATCTTCATGGACATTTTACTTCCTGGACACCAAATTTTACATTTGCTGGTCAATACTAGAGATTTCAGGAAGGCAAACTGCATTAGCCATTCAATTTTTATCCCAGAACGGTTGATAGTAGGCACATACTAGTCAATTAATTAGGTCTTTGGTTATTTGGGAGGGTGACTTTCTGTCTTTTCTTTTCAGGTGAAATACAGAGAAAAGTATGAGAAGGAAAAAGGAAAGCCCATGTTGGACTTTGAAACTCCCACATACCTGACTGCAAAGGAGTCTCAGCTCATGCAGAGTGAGGTAAAACCAATACTGATAGACTGAAAAGCTTTAAAATTCCTTTTTTTCTATTAAACATAAAGATTTAACAGGCAATTCTGCTTGCACCTTGTGCACGCTAACTGAAAAATTATAGAAATTTAATATTTCTTTATGGTGGTTGTTAAAAGCTGCATTGAACATTCATGACACTTTCATGTCATGAAATGAGTTTATCTGTATTTTTTTTTTTTAATGAAGCTTAAATAAGTCTTTGAGTAAGAAATCTGGTACAAAATTTATTTCACTTTTACAACACAGCAGAGGGTTTGTGCATTATCACAGAACACAGAAAGTGCTCTACTTCTTTTTTTTCCACCTCAAAACTCAATTTTTGAGAAAAATCTTTTATTCCCTGCGTGTCTCTGCTGTCAGCGATTCTCCCCTGACCTGTAATTTTAATTTTCTTTTCTTGTGCAGTTTTTTTCTGTGTTTATTTGAAGTTTATTCCTCTTCTGGCCCAGATGGAGGCTGCAAAGCAGCAGTGTTAGGTCATTAATCCTGTGGTACCTTTTAATGCTTTCTCTGCATAGATAAATGAATAGAAAAATAAAAAATAAAGGCAGGATCAGGTCCTATTTCCATAGAAAGCAATGATCTGCTTCAGAAGTTTTAGTGGGAACAGGATTTAGGAGCCCATTTAGCATCAACTGTACCCAATGACATCGATACCCTCCCAGCTTTGCACATAATGAAAATATTGTAATAAATATTTGCCTTTTTTTTTTTTTTTCCTTCTTCTTCTTCTTCTTCTTCTTGCTCTCATTAGAAAGAATATAAGAAGGACTTTGAAGAGTCCATGAAGGGCAGGAACCTCACTGGCCTGGAGGTCACACCATCCCTCTTACATGTCAAATACGCCACCAAAATAGCGAGCGAGGTACCAGCTCCTCTGGGCTTCCTTCCTCTGCCTCCTGCAGCACCTCCAGCACTGCCACTTCTTCTTCCCCACTCTCCTGCCCACCCAGCCACACTGAGCATGTTTACATCCATTTTGTGCTACCACCTAATTTGCCATGGACATTTCTTCTTTCTCCTTTAACCGTATTCCCATGTGCTGCCCCTCTCTGACTTCCCTCAGCCTAACTGGTCCATATGTGTGTGCCTTGGCAATTTATCTTCCACAGTAATCCCTATCTTTTGTTGGAGTAGTCCTTCCATAACTTTCTACAATATTCTTTCTCGTTTTCCAAATTTTCTTTCTTTTTTTTTTTTCTTTTCTTTTGGAGCTTTTGGAACTCTTTTTTTCTCTCATTCTCTTTAATTTTTTTTTTTTTTTTTACAACAAAGTTGATAGAGTGTAGAACTCCCTTTAGTCTGGCTTTGCAGTGTTTTTCCTTCTCCTGCAGAAAGAGTACAGGAAGGATCTGGAGGAAGGAGTCAAAGGGAAAGGACTGACAGCCTTGGAGGAGACTCCAGAAATGCTGAGAGCCAAGAATGCCACTCAGATACTGAATGAGGTATGGGAGAGCTGCTTGGGAAATGCCTGAGTGCATGGAATGTCCAACTGCCCTGGGAGGGACACCTTGCACCATCCCAGGCTGCTCCAAGCCCCAGTGTCCACTCTGGCCTGGGACACTGCCAGGGGTAGCCACAGCTGCTCTGGGAATTCCAGCCCAGCCAGGAATTCTTTCCCAGTCTCCCTCCCATCCATCCCAGCCCTTTGACTGGTGTGAACTCCATAATTCTCTGCAAACTCTTGAGTAGAGGGCAGGGAGGAACATGGAAGAGGGAATTAGGATCAAAGTGAACTTTTAAGGGAGCTCTTTCCTGGGTGCACAGTCACTGTCAGGAATTCAGATGGGAAACAGGAGCTGGGATCAACAGTCACTCAAGGGACTCACTAATTAATTAATCAAGGCACCACACCAAGGCTTAAGTCATGAAGCACAAACTGAAACAATCTGAAATTATATAATTTGCATGCATAATTATGAGTTGATATTAGAGATATTCCTGGTTTGGGATGTGCACTGTTCCTGTTTTGGGATGGGCTCTGTTCCTGGTTGGGATTGTCACCATCCCCATTTGGGATTGTCACTGTTCCTGGTTGGGATGGGCACAGTTCCTGTTTGGGATGGGCACTGTTCCTGGTTGGGATTGTCACTGTTCCTGGTTGGGATGGGCTCTGTTCCTGGTTGGGATTGGTGGCATTCCTGATTTGGGATTGTCACTGTTCCTGGTTTGGGATGGGCCCTGTTCCTGGTTGGGATGGGCCCTGTTCCTGGTTCGGATTGTTTGTATTCCTGATTTGGGATTGTCACTGTTCCTGTTTGGGATGGGCCCTGTTCTGGTGTGTGGCTGTGACTCTGAGCCCCTTTCCCACACCCCTGCAGAAGGAGTACAAGAGGGCCCTGGAGCAGGAGATCCGCGGGAAGGGCCTGACCGAGCTGGCGCTGGAGACGCCGGATTTCGTGCGGGCCAGGAACGCCACCGACATCGCCAGCCAGGTCTGTGGCACCCCGCCTCCCCGAGCCCTTGGAAAGGAAAATTCCCATTTTTCTGGGTAAACCCAGCAGGAGCTGTGGTGCAGAGATGACCGAGGCCCCTAAACGTGAGCTTTGCCCGACAGATCAAATACAAACAATTGGCAGAAATGGAGAAAGCCAACTACACCAGTGTTGTTGATACTCCAGAGATTATTCATGCCCAGCAGGTCAAGAACCTTTCCAGCCAGGTATCTTGAGTGAAGCAATTAATCCTGCTCATGTGGGAACTCCAGGAAATACTAATTAAACACACAAATAACCACCTCTCACAACCTACAGGAGGCACCAGGGAACAAATCTTTCCAGAGTTCTGGAATTCTACGGCAATAATCAAATTAATTTTACTGCTCTGTCAAGTGACACAATAATTTCTCTTGCTTTGCAAAGCTAATTCTTCTTTAAGCAGATTCTTCTTAATTCTCTACTCCTCAATAACCTGCTGTCTAAAATAAATCTTGCACAGAGGCATAATCTCAGTTTCTATCAGACAGAGAAGAACTCACATCTCCACAAAGATGGGCACTAGTCAACAATCAGTAACTCCAGTTTGTTTCTTGCTGCTTTTGTGTTTTCTATTTTAATCCATTTGGGGTTTTCCATCAGAAAAAATACAAGGAAGATGCAGAGAAGAACATGCCCTACTACGTGCCTGTGGCTGACACACCAGAAATGCAGAGGGTCCGAGAGAATCAGAAGAACTTTAGCATGGTAAGTCCAGAAAAAAAAAATTAAAAACCCCATATTTTTCTCATTTTTGAAGAAAACTGTGAGGGAATTTGTACAGCATAGAGTTAAGATTTCCCATTTTCCCTTTTCACAGCTTCAGTATCAGTCAGACCTACAGAACAGTAAAGGAAAAGTCACAGTGGTTCAGGACACCCCAGAAATCCTGAGGGTGAAGGAAAACCAGAAGAATTTCAGCTCGGTATGGTCACCTCTGTCTTCACTCCTCAGCCCAAAAAAATACAGTTTAAAATCTTTAATAAAATTAAATTTTTTTGGTGCTTCTCCTACAGGCACAGTAAATTTAGCTGGGCTTTATAAAGTGTTTTTCCTGCTGTTTTTGTGGGGTGATTGCCCTCTTTCACAGGTATAGCTGTGACAGAGCTCGACAATCCCTCATTAAATGAATATAATTATTGTCCCTTTCCTTTGTGCTGTTCCCATGCCAGTCCCTCCCTGTCCTGCTGCCCCTCCTGCTCTGTGTGCCTGAGTTGTTGCCCAGTTCCTGTTGCCATCAAGTCTCCTGTGGCATTTTGCCTCCAGCACCATTTGCAAAGTACAAAGTGGAAAATATTTGTATAAATCAAATAAGAGCAAATAATGATCTTCAATCCTAAAATTAGCCCACGAATGTTTTGATTATGGAATTATGGAATGGGTGGAAGGGACCTAAAGCTCATCTTCTTCCATCCTGCCACGGGCAGGGACTCCTTCCACTAGCCCAGCAATATTCTACTGAAATATATTTGATATTTTGATTTATTGAATAAATTATCTCCCACTTAAAAAACATTAAATATAAAAAATCAGCTCTTTTTCCCCCCTAATGGTGCTCACTTTGGACACCTTCAGAGAGTCAGTGACCAGAGTGGATCCTCTGGGCTTTCAGCTGCTCCATTGTGTCCAAATTCAGTGTCTGGGAGCAAGAATGTTGTGTTTTGGATGCTTAACCTTGTTGTCTTCATTCTAAACGTTAAGATTTTGTATAAAGAAGACATTGGAACTGGAACCACAATTGAAAAGACCCCAGAGATGCAGAGAGTTAAACGAACCCAGGATAATATCAGCTCGGTACACAAGGATTGATTTTTAATTCTCACTCTACTGCTGCTAATTCAACTTGAAATAATATTTTTTTTGTCTCTTTTTCTTTTCTTTACATCTTGCTAACAGTGGTTTGGCAATAACCCACCCAGTCAAGGGTGACTTTCTGGAAGTTTTTTTCCATCCTTGTTACTTTAACAGTAACCTCTCTAATGATTAACATTCTATTTCTTACTCACAACCCATTTCTAAACCACAAAAGCTCTTGCTGTCAATTTGATCTCATCCCAGATATAGTTTGGACAGAAAAAAAGAAATATTTAGGTGGGAAAGGATGTGCTGAAAACATCTATTCCAACCCTGTAGCTCAGCTTTAGGATGAGCTGAATTTTGAGTATCCCACAGGATGAAGATTCTACAATCATCAGTTCCAGGGTGGGACCATCTCCCAGGAAAATCTGTTTTACTCTGCTCAGACTGAATTTTCTGGTGGTGAATTATTTTGGTTTGTTTTGTCCTGGCAAACTTGGATGTTGTCTAAAAGGTCACAGCACTCTATTTTACCTATTAATTTTATTTCAAAGCTCCTAAACCTCCTCCATGCTTTTTTTGAATGGTGGTGTCATTTAGTGTCATGCACTAACACTGCAGCCAGTTTGTTCATGCAGAATATGTTAAAAATGTTTAAAATGTTCTCGTGAAAGGCTTTTTTTGTTGTTAGCAAAGCAGAAATGTAATGGCACCGTCGCTGCTGAAACGTTGTGCGATGATTCTCACCTTTGTTAAGGAGGAGGGATCCTTACACATCCCAAATTCTCCTTTGGTTGGTGGAAAGGCCAAGTAGTGTCAGGTTTAAAGGAATTTTCTGGTTTTATAAAACCCTTTCAGTGCCATTCCCAGTGACTCAACAGCCTTGCCATGGATCCCTTGGGAAGGCCAGGGGAAGGTGGAAAAGTCCTTTAAACTTCCCCTCTCCAGAGATGAGGATAAAGCTCTTTGTGAACCTGTGAAATCTTTCCTGTGGATCCTTTTCCCTAATTCCTGTTCCTTTGCAGGTGAAGTACAAGGAGAGCATTGGCAAAGGGACTCCCATTCCCGACCTGCCCGAGGTGAAGCGCGTCAAGGAGACCCAGAAGCACATCAGCTCGGTAATGTCCTTTCCCTGGGTGTCCCTGTTCCCTGGATGTCCCTGTTCCTGGGATGTCCCTGCTCCTGGAACGTCCCTATTCCCAGCACATCAGCTCGGGAATGTCCCTGTTCCTGAATGTCCCTGTTCCTGGGATGTCCCTGCTCCTGGAATGTCCCTATTCCCAGCACATCAGCTTGGGAATGTCCCTGTTCCTGGGATATTCCTGTTCCCAGCATATCAACTTGGGAATTGATGTGCCTGTTCCTTGGACATCAGCTCAGGAATGTCCTTGTTCCTGAAATGTCCCTGTTCCCTGCACATCAGCTTGGGAATTCTCTATTCCCTGGGATGTCCCTGTTCCTGGGCTGTCCATGTTCCTGGATGTCCCTGTTCCCTGAATATCCCTGTTCCCAGCACACCAGCTCGGGAATGTCCCTGTTCCTGGAATGTCCCTGTTCCCAGCACATCAACTTGGGAATGTCCCTGTTCCCTGAATGTCCCTGTTCCCAGCACATCAACTTGGGAATTCTCTGTTCCTTGGGAATGTCCCTGTTCCTGGAATGTCCCTGTTCCCAGCACATCAGCCCACGAATTCCCTGCTCCCTGCCCTCTCCAGAGCCTTTTCCTCTTGGGAAAGCTCCAGCTCTCCCAGGTCCCCGTGGCCAGCAGCAGGAAATTGGAATACCTGAGTTTCACAGGAATTATCCCCATCAGTCGCTGCCTGTGTTTCTTCCCTGGCCTTTTCTGAACACAGAGCCAGGAACAAAAATGCCCCAGGTTATGTGTTGAAGTTTGGGGAAAAAAGGGATCAGGGAGGCAGGACTTAGAGGGAAAAACCCAATTGGAGCCTTTTTGTATGACAATTATAAGGGAAAACAAAACCTTCCCATATCCAGTCAAGTATCAATTGCACGGCTCACTTATGGACAACTGAGTTGTTTTTCCAAATGATTCTTCATTTTTTCTAACATTTTCTATAGGTTGTTTTCCCTTGCTGTAATTGATTTATTTGTTTCAATGATGCCAAGCAGTGAAATTTTTTTGTTAGTTTGTTTTGGTACAAGTTTTGTTTTGGTACAAGGATTTCTCTACTTGCAAGAAGAGCTGTGAGTCAAAATGTGACAATACACTGGTCAGGTTGGGATTATTCCAAAAACATCTCCTTTCATGAAAAATACAATTTTAAAAATCAAATAACTACAGGTTGAATTAAACCTCATAACTGACTGGTGGCACACAGTTGTTTTTGTTTCCTAGAGAATTAAAGTAAAATAGTGGTGCAAACAAACAGAATTGAAAATCAATAAAGCCCACAATGAATTCTTTGTACACTGAACAATTCCAGAAAAGGTTAAGATGTTTATTAATCCCATAAAGACCTGCTGACTGCCTGAAAAGTAATTCTATCACATTTCCTAAACTAAAATGAAAAGTAAAATATCCCTCTCAGGGTGGGGCCAGCAGAATATTTGAATCTGTGTCCTTTAAATGACGAAGTGAAGGGAAATTCCTCTGAGCTGCTGATAAAGATCCTGAGGGGTGTGAATGGTGTTTTCCTTAGTGTACAGTCCCAGTTTGCAGTGCCAGTGCCAGTGCCAGCTCAGGGGTGTCCCCGGGGTGCTCTGACCCTGCTTGTGTCCCACAGGTGTTGTACAAGGAGGAGCTGGGCACGGGCACCCCCACGCCCGTCACCCCAGAAATGGAGCGGGTCAAACGCAACCAGGAGCAGATTAGCTCGGTATTTCCACCCTGCAGGACTTATAACAACGGGCTGTTGTTATAATCCTGTGCTCCTAACACCCTAACCTTGTTCTTCCTCAGGGGTTTAGTGCCCTGGCTGGGTTTTAACTCATTGATCTTCCACTGTTTGTGCTTTCGGGGGGTTTACACCTTCACACGCTTTTCTTCTAAGAACAAACCTGCCTGAAAATAATCCTGGCATTTTCCGAGCTAAGCTGGGCAGCAGAACATCCCTGTGGAGTTGTGGTGTTTCTCCTCACGTTTGTTTTCCCCTGAGCTTTTATCTCCTCTCTGCAGTGACCCATTCACAGAATAATCCCCCACAGCCCCTTCCTTAATCCCTGCCTCTGGAACGAGCGTGTGATGAATCCCAAGCGATCCTAACTCTAAACACAACCCCGTAACAGTGGGATCCGGTGGCTCTGGCCTGTGCTGAGTGGGGTTTTTGTGGCACTGCTGTTGTCCCTCACAGGTGTTGTACAAGGAGGGTTTAGGGGCTGGCACTGCCACGCCGGTGACGCCGGAGATGGAGCGGGTCCGACGGAACCAGGAGCACATCAGCTCGGTACTGAGGGATCTCCACCCCTTCCAAACCCAAACCCTGTAACTCCTCCACGTCCCATCCTTGGGTGTGCTGGGAGCAGTTTCCTTACCAACCCCCTGAAGGCCTGGCAGGATCCTCATGTTTCCATTTCCCCCTCCATTGAACGCGTGCCGTTGGTCCAGATGGACGATTTGAACCTCAGGAATTCAAGCCCTGGAGCAGGGCCTTTCTTTGCTTCCCAGGAAATATTCCTTGTGGGAATGGTGTCACGTTCCCACTGGTGTCACGTTCCCACTGGTGTCACATTCCCACTGGTGTCACTGTTCCTTCCAGCACCTCCTGCCAGTGGGAAAGGGACTCTCAGCCCTTCCCGAGTCATGGGATAGGGAATGATTTGGGTTGGAAGCAGTGAGAGGTCTGTCCCTGTTTCTGTCCCTGTCCCTGTCCCTGCTCTGTGCTGCAGGAGCGAATTCCTGTCTGGAATTCCCCCTCCTGACCCATCCACTGGGAGAAGCGCCATGCCACCCCTTTGTTCTGCAGTTCTGGTTGAATTTGTGACCTTTTTGGGGCCACTCTGCCCAAACCCCACCTGGAATTCAGTGCTGGCAGAGGTGACAGGGACAGGCACCTCAGCCTGGCTGCAATCCTGGCAGAACAGCTGGAGCTGGAGTAGGGAAAAGCCTTTGCCAGGGAATTTCCATATTCCAGAAGCTCTGGCCCTGGCTGAGGTGACAGCATCATCACCTGCTTATTTTCCTTGAGGGTTTTTTGCTGAGCTTTGACCAGTGCAAAACTCCTTTTTTTTTCCCCACACTTTCCAGTTTCACAATATTATTTCTCTTCTCTCTCTCTCTCTTCCCTGTCCTCCCCTTTCCTTCAATTTTATTTTATATTTTCTTTATTTTATTTATTATTTTTTTCCACACTCCTGCTGCCCACAGGTGTTGTACAAGGAGGGGCTGGGGGTTGGCACCCCAGTTCCTGTCACTCCTGAGATGGAGAGGGTCAAACGCAACCAGGAGAATTTTAGCTCGGTATCTTTTTATCATTATGGGAAAAAACTCAGTTTTCTGTAGCTATTTAACACCTGAAAACTTTAAATCCCCTCAAATTAACTCATTAAAAAAAATCCATTTTCTGCTTTTATGTTTTTAGCAACATATTTTATGTATGTGTTTTAAAAAATATTTTTCTGGATGTTTCACGTGCATTAATTTTTTTTCCTGAAGTTTAAGCAATTTTGCATTTTTAAACCTATTTTTAAAATAATTTGCTGAATTCCCTTCCAGTAATACTTTGTTCCTCTGCTGGAGCCTATCCAAGCACTTGAATTTGTAATCCCAGCTGAATTTATCACAATTAATACCTGATTTATGCTCCCTAATTTTTCCTGCTTTCTAGTATATTTAGTGGGCAGTAAATTCCAATAATTCCCTCCATCAAATGCAGATTTTTTTTCCTTGTTTTTACCTCTTTTTGACTGCCCTGTTGCCCCACAGGTGTTGTACAAGGAGGAGCTGGGGACAGGAACTCCCACCCCTGTCACCCCCGAGATTGAGAGGGTCAAACGCAATCAAGAAAACTTTAGCTCGGTATTTTTGAACTCCAAAAGCAAAAAAAAAATACCCTTTAATCGATTTTAAAATAATCTTAACCCCAGAATAATTGATTGACACAAGAACATCCCACTCCTTATGCTCAGCCTTTTTTCCTCTGTAATCCCTGATTTATTTTGATTAGATCCATCACTAATGAGTTTGGATTCCTTCTTCCCATCTTTTTCCTGCCATTTTTTTAATGATCTGCTTTTCCTTTTATTAATCACTTCTCTCCTTGGTTATTTTTGATTTCTGCTGGTTTTCCCATGGATGAAATCCAAACTATTCCCTGCCTGACCCAAATCTGTGGCTGTGATCCCTGAGCCTGCTGTGATGGGTGTGGGATGGGAAATCACTGGGATTGGTGCCTGGATCCCTCCTGCCTTGGATTTGGTGCCTTTTCCTTTGGATTTGGTGCCTTTTCCTTTGGATTTGGTGCTTTTCCCTTTGGCTTTGGTGCCTTTCCCTTTGGATTTGGTGCCTTTTCCTTTGGATTTGGTGCCTTTTCCTTTAGCAAATGTGGCAGGGATGCACTGGAAGTGTTCTGGGGCTGTTGGAATATGTGGAAAGGTGAGGGAAGTGCCACTAAAATCAGGAGAGCACTAGAAATTATGTGTATGTTTTTATGTATATAAAAACATATATAAAATCTAAAATTATATATTAATTAATATTTATTCTAAGTATTATATATAAATATTTATAATATATAATATAGACTATTATTTTTATATAAATACATCCTTTTCCCCCAGTATCCCACTGAAATCCACCCTCCTTCAGCCTCAGTCATATCAGAGTTATAAATGAGTTTTTATCCCTGGGGATTTTTACCCCAGGACGTGTCAGGAGCCCCTCTCTGATGCTCTGGGTGCTTTTGGTGCTGCTTTGATTTTGTTTTTTGCCCGTTGCCCCACAGGTGTTGTACAAGGAGGAGCTGGGGACAGGAACCCCCACCCCTGTCACCCCCGAGATTGAGAGGGTCAAACGCAATCAAGAAAACTTTAGCTCGGTATTTTTGAACTCCAAAAGCAAAAAAAAAAATCCCTTTAATCGATTTTAAAACAATCTTAACCCCAGAATAATTGATTGACACAAGAACATCCCATTCCTTGTGTTCAGCCTTTTTTCCTCTGTAATCCCTGATTTATTTTGATTAGATCCATCACTAATGAGTTTGGATTCCTTCTTCCCATCTTTTTCCTGCCATTTTTTTATGATCTGCTTTTCCTTTTATTAATCACTTCACTCCTTGGTTATTTTTGATTTCCCCTGGTTTTCCCACTGATGAAATCCAAACTGTTCCCTGCCTGACCCAAATCTGTGGCTGTGATCCCTGAGCCTGCTGTGATGGGTGTGGGATGGGAAATCAGCTGGGATTGGTGCCTGGATCCCTCCTGCCTTGGATTTGGTGCCTTTTCCTTTGGATTTGGTGCTTTTCCCTTTGACTTTGGTACCTTTCCCTTTGGATTTGGTGTTTTTCCTTTGGATTTGGTGCCTTTTCCTTTAGCAAATGTGGCAGGGATGCACTGGAATTGTTCTGGGGCTGTTGGAATGTGTGGAGAGGTGAGGGAAGTGCCACTAAAATCAGGAGAGCACTAGAAATTATGTGTATGTTCTACATAATATATAAAAACATATATAAAATCTAAAATTCTATATTAATTAATATGTATTCTATGTATTATATATAATTATTTATAATATATAATATAGACTATTATTTTTATATAAACACATCCTTTTTCCCCAGTATCCCACCGAAATCCACCCTCCTTCAGCCTCGGTCATATCAGAGTTATAAATGAGTTTTTATCCCTGGGGATTTTTGCCCCAGGACGTGTCAGGAGCCCCTCTCTGATGCTCTGGGTGCTTTTGGTGCTGCTTTGATTTTGTTTTTGCCCGTTGCCCCACAGGTGTTGTACAAGGAGGAGCTGGGGACAGGAACCCCCACCCCTGTCACCCCCGAGATTGAGAGGGTCAAACGCAATCAAGAAAACTTTAGCTCGGTATTTTTGAACTCCAAAAGCAAAAAAAAAAAAATCCCCTTTAATCCACTTTAAAATACTTTTTAACCAACAAAACAATATTCTTGTTTCCTTTTAATTGACTTACCCAAAATATAATATCCTGGTCCGTCTCAGAATTTTTTTTCCTTCATAATTATTACTTACATTGTTTTTATTCCCTCAACTTTTAATTACATCATTTTAGTAATTGAATCCCACCTTTTGGAGTGTGATTGCTTTTTTTTTTAACTCTTAAAAACCCAACCTGTTTTCCTTAATTAGTCCCAAAAATCCTTCTTGTACCTCTTAAAATCCCACCCTGTTGTCCTTACTTGGTCTCAAGAATCTTATTTTTTTTAACTCTTAAAACCCACCCTCTTTCCTTTATTTAGCCCCAACCATGTTGGTTTTTTTTTAACTCATAAAACCCCACCCTCTTTCCTTATTTAGTCCCCAAAATTCTTTTTTTTTTTAGCTCTTAAAACCCACCTTGTTTTCCTAATTTAATCCCCACAATTCTGTTTTTTAGCTCTTAAAAACCCATCCTGTTTTCCTGATTTAATCCCCACAATTCTGTTTTTTAGCTCTTGAAAACCCACCCTGTTTTCCTAATTTAATCCCCACAATTCTGTTTTTAACCCCACCCCCTTATTTAGCCCCAACAATTTATATTTTTTTAACTCTTAAAAACCCACCCTGTTTTCCTTATTTAATACCCACTTCAGTTTGGTCCTGTGGAGTGAATTTTCCCGATTTTCCCAATTTTCCCTTGAGAACTAAACCGTGCCTGGGTGGGATGCGCTGGGCTGGGGGAGGAACCAGAACCGCTTGATTTGTGATTTTTTTTTTGGTGCTTTCACAGTTTTTACTGCCCGTTTTTGTGTCCAGGCGTGTTCAGCGCTGGTGTTGGGAGCAGAATTCCATCTTTTCTCCCCTCCATCCCCATCTCCTGTCCCGCTGCCCTGACCCCGCTGTTCTCCGCAGGTTCTGTACCGGGAGGAGCTGGGCACGGGCACCCCCATCCCGGTCACCCCCGAGCTGGAGCGGGCCAGGCGCAACCAGGAGCACCTCAGCTCGGTACCGTGGGGACCAGGAGCTTGGCCTGGAACTGCACTCCCTAATCTTCCTTAAAAATCCACAGTTCCTCTCCTCCTTCCGCGTAATCAACTCAGAAACGCATCCTCGTAAACAATCCTCACAAACAATCCTCGTAAACAATCGTCTAAACAGATCCCCACAAACTCATCCTCATAAACTCATCCTCATAAACAATCCTCATAAACAGATCCTCACAAACACATCCTCACAAACACCACAAACACATCCTCACAAACACCACAAACACATCCACACACACACCATAAACGCATCCTCACAAACACCACAAATGCATCCTTATAAACATCCCCACACACACATCCTCACAAACACCACAAACACATCCTCACAAACCCCACAAACACATCCTCACAAACACCATAAACACATCCTCACACACACCACAAACACATCCTCATAAACACCACAAACACATCCACAAAAACCACAAACACATCCCCACAAACACCACAAACACATCCTCATAAACAATCCTCACAAACACCATAAACACATCCTTACAAACACTGCAAACACCACAAGCACATCCTCACAATCCTCGTAAATAATCCTCACATCCCCACAAACACATCCTCACAAACCCCACAAACACCACAAACACATCCCCACAAATGCCACAAACACAGCCCCAAAAACACAGCCCCACAAACACATCCTCATAAGCAATCCTCATAAACACATCCTCCCAAACACCTCAAACACATCCTCATAAACACATCCCTACAAACACATCCCCACAAACACTACAAACACCACAAACACATCCTCATAAACATCCACACAAACACCACAAACACATCACACAGACGCATCCAAACACCACAATCACATCCCCACAAACACATCCCCATAATCAATCCTATCTTCCTCACTGTGTTACTGACCTCCCACTTCTTCACTGATGGAATTATTTACAAATATTTACATTGTTTGGAGTTATTTACAAATATTTACTTTATTCTTAACGTTTTTAACCGTTTTTTTCCCTGTTCCATCTTCCCTTTATATGTGGTTTTTTTTAATATCTGAAATTCTTGGTGCATTGTTTTAACCATAGATGAGGGAGGGTGTGACTTCTCAGTGGGGGTTCAAAAGCTCCCATTCCGCAGGAAAATGTGGATTTAATGAACGCTGATGGGTTTGGATGGTTTCTTCTTGTGCAGGTGTTGTACAAAGAGAGCGTGGGGACAGGGACCCCCACTCCTGTCACCCCCGAGATGGAGAGGGTCAAACGCAACCAGGAGATCTGCAGCTCGGTACTTTGCCAAGAGCAGAACTCCCCTTTAACTCTTTAAACCCAGATTTGAAACCTTTTAACTCTTTCCAAGCTCTTTTTAACCGTTTGGAGAAGGATTTGTCCCAAAATAACGCAGAGCAGGGCTGACTGCTCACCCGTGGCTTTCTCAGGTTGAAATGTTAACTCGGGTCAGTTGATCTTGGTTTTAAGAGTGATTTTAATGTCTTATTCTAATCCTAAACTCGCTCAAACTCCTCTCCTTTTCTCTGCAGTGCTGCCATTTCTTTTAAAGCAGTTAATTGGGTTTTCTTGCCGCGCTCGGCCCCTCCAGGGGGATTTTGTGCTCTTTGGTGCAGTACTTACCCCATTTAGCAGCAGCAGCATCCCAAACCAGGCTGCCAAACTCCTCCTCTACTAAAACCGTGCCCAGGACCTGCTTTAAAGCCAGCTGTGGGACCAAATCCAAGGGCGAAGGAAAATCTGTTCTGACTGTGCCTTTCTCTGGCTCCTCTCTCTCGCCCCACAGGTGTTGTACAAGGAAAACATAGGGAAAGCCACCCCCACCCCCGTCACTCCCGAGATGGAGAGGGTCAAACGCAACCAAGAGATCATTAGCTCGGTACTTGCAGCAGGAAAAGTTCCTAAAAAGCAGAGTGGAGTGTTTAACCCGGCTGGAGCCTCAGCAACCTGTGCTTATTAACCCCTGAAATGCACCGGCTGCTCCTTAACGCTGCCCCAGGCAGGGTTTTACTAGGGAAAAAAAAATTCCTTTTTGGGGTGGATGGTGTTGTCCTGATTGATTTTTTTTTTTTTTAACACTTTATTACTCCCCCTGTGCTTTACTGCCGATGATTCCAGCCAGTTCCTGCATCCCAGATTAATGGCAAAGTGCCAACTCCTCCTCCTGTGCCCCAGCCCTAACTCGGTGTGACGGCTCCAAAGCTCTTTGTCTGTTCTTTTTGGGTTTTTTCTTGCTGTTGTTTTTCTTTTCCTTTTCAATGACATTTGGGTACTCCCTTGTATCCTGTAGGTTTTGTACAAGGAAAATGTGGGGAAGGTGACCCCGACCCCCATCACCCCCGAGATGGAGAGAGTCAAACGCAATCAAGAGATCATTAGCTCGGTACCTTCCCAGAAATTTCTGGTTTCCTTTGTGCTTCAACCTAATCAAGTAACAGCCTAACTCCCACTCAGAGCTGGTTTTAATTTAAAAAGAGATGTACTTCTTTTCTTCTGCACATTAATTGCTCATTCTAAACCCAGATCACTTCTGTGTTAACAGTGTGAGCCAGAATTTTAGCCTTTTTTACAACTTGGTTTGTGAATTTGTGGGTTCTATCCAAGACCATCTCAAGAGTTCAGATCCCTTGGTGGGGATCAGGGAATGTTTGGGTTGGAAGGGATACAGAGCTCATTTCATTCCCTTACTAGCCCAGGTTTTCCAGGGATATTCAAGCTTCTCTCTGTGTTCAGTGTTTCACCTTTCATTGGATTTTCAGGTGGATTTGACTTCAGGGAAAAACACCCATCATTACTGGGGCAGTGTAGCAACAAAACTTCCGCCTCCCTCCTAAAAAGATCAGGAATTGCTCCAAATACAGATTTTTAAAAAGCAGATAAACATTTCCTAAACAGCTTTTTAGAGCCAGAGGCACTTCCTGAGCCTCTGGAGCCACCTGGACAGATCCCAGTTTCCCAAATCCCCGTTTTCCCCTCCCCTCCTGGCAGCACTGAAGGTTTGAGGTTTGAAATGCGGTACCAAAGCGATAATTTGTGGTGCTGGGGGCTGTGTAAGAGCCCGGCTCGCTGTTGTGTCCCCCGCAGGTGTTGTACAAAGAGAACGTGGGGCAGGCGACCCCCACGCCCGTCACCCCCGAGATGGAGCGAGTCAAACGCACCCAGGAGCAGATTAGCTCGGTATTCCCCCGGGAAAACCCTGCCCAAACCGCAGTGCCTAACACCAGAGGATGGCACAGAGTCCTTCTGAGTAACCTCACTCTGCCTGGTTTTATTTAACCCTCTAATTTTTTTCTCTCAAAAGTCACCTCTTAAGTACTGTGATTCTAAAGGATCTTTTTGTCTTTTAACTTGTTAACATGATTTTTTTCTGATTTTTTTCCCCCTTTCCTAATTTTAAAAGGATTTTTTTGTCGTTTAACTTGTTAATACGATAATACAATTTTTCCTTTATTTTTTTTTCCCCCCTTTTCTAACGGCTGGTGTTGAGTGTAAACCCAGTAACAGCCCAGTTGTGAGTTCTGCCCTGTGACTGAGTTCCTTTGTGGTCTGTAGGTTGCATACAGGGAAGGTTTAGGGAAGGCCACTCCCAGCCCGATCACTCCGGAGATGGAGAGAGTCAAGCGGAACCAAGAACAAATCAGCTCGGTACTGAAAGCACAGCCAAGCACCTTGTGTCAAAAATAACCATCCTCAGCCAAACCCCCCCTAATTCAGCCTTACTTTCCCAGTCTTCCTTATTTTTGCCTATTTTCCCTTTGATTTTTTAAATTTTTTTTTCTTACCTTTTGCCAATAACGTTTCAGCTGCTTTCTTCCCCGAGATCTTTTCCACTCTGCAGGGCTGAGTTTGCTTGAACGTTAACCCCAGTGCCAGGAAAAGCTGGAATTCTTCCAGCCCGAGCTGTGTTTGTGCCCTGCAGGTGCTGTACAAGGAGCACATGGCCAAGGGAACTCCGACCCCGCTGACCCCGGAGATGGAGAGAGCCAAACGCAACCAGGAGAACATCAGCTCGGTGGGTGAATGCAGGAAAAGAACATTTCACCCCTGAAATCCTCACTCAGACAGGAGAGGTTTGGAAGGATATGGAATTCTTTAAAACTTTCTGGTGCAGTCAGGTATTTCTGTGATGAATTGGGTTCTCTCGGGGTTTTTTAAACAGTTAAATTTCAAATTACTGCCATAATACTCCATGACGTATAAAATTACGGTTCTTCAGTAAGAGTCACTTATGAAAAATTGTATGAAAATCTGGGACTGGCCCTTCTTTGGCAGCCTGGTTCTCCAGAGGTAACTCTGTGCTCCTCCTCCCCTGGCAGGTTCTTTACTCTGACAGTTTCCGCAAGCAAGTCCAAGGAAAAGCCGCCTACGTCCTGGACACCCCGGAGATGCGGCGCGTGCGGGAGACCCAGAAGCACATCTCCACTGTAAGAGCACTTCCAGAGGTGTCCTTCCCCTGGGAAGGGAGTTCAGCATGAAAACAACCCTGCCTGGCAGCAAGGACAACGTGTCCTACCAGGTTTGGGTAGCCAGGGCTTTAATGCTAAAGCGAGTCTGGGATTAGGATTGGGAAAGCCAAAGTTCAGGTGCTGGAAACGCCCCTGGGGGGAAGCAGGAATCCAAATCCTTTGGAATTGCAGGTGAAGTACCACGAGGACTTTGAGAAGAGCAAAGGGAGCTTCACGCCCGTGGTGACCGACCCCATCACGGAGCGCGTGAAGAAGAACATGCAGGACTTCAGTGACATCAGCTACCGCGGCATCCAGAGGAGGGTGGTGGAGATGGAGCGGAAACGTGTGGACCAGGACCAGGAGAACCTCACAGGTCAGGAGACCTGGGCACATCTGCTACAGGAGGGGTTTGATTTAAGCTCAGCCACATCAATTCCAATTCATCATCACCTGGAGATGTTCTTATCCAAGTCTTTTTTGGAAATATTCTCTGCCAACAGCTGTAAATGACCTGTGACCTGCTGTCCCCACATTGATAATGTCATGCTGCATTTATGGTTCTTCTATTTTGAACTCCCATCTCTATCTATTGGAGAAATACTTTGCTGTAGGTTGATTGTTAAAAAGCCAAATTTGTGCTATAGGATTGAGAAGCACTGATTTATTAAAAAAAAAAAAGGTGATTTTCCAAAGAATTCCAGACTGCTTTGGGGTGGAGGGACTTTAAAGTTCATCCAGTCCCACCCTGCCGTGAGTCCCACTATCCCAGGCTGCTCCAAGCCCCATCCAACATGGCCTTGGGCACTCCCAGGGCTGGGGAGGGCACAGCTCCTGTCCTGCCAGCCTGTGCTGCTCAGCCTCTCAGGAAATTCCCTTTTTCCTGCAGGCCTCCGGGTGTGGAGAACCAACCCCGGCTCCGTCTTCGACTACGACCCCGCCGAGGACAACATCCAGTCCCGGAGCCTGCACATGATCTCAGGTGTGTCCCACGGGCTCCAAGGGAAAAATGGGATTTGAACTCCTGCAAGAACGGGGTCTGGGTGCTAGACAGAGCTGAGGAGAAATTGGCTGTAGCTGCTCCTCACCAGTGTAACTTATCTTCAAAAAATTCATTATTAATTTTCCTATCATAAAATGATCCTACAGGAGGAGGATTGTTTATATGATCCACAGCTGCCATGATACAGCCTGTGCTTCCTTTTGGAATTACTGAACAGGCTGTTCTCAGTGACCATTTTTTTAACTCCTGTCCGAGAGGAAAATACCTGGATGGTAGAAAATTGTGGGGATGGTCAGGAAGAAAATCACAGGATAATTAGAATAAAAATTCCGTGAGCAACAAGGACTAAGGGGAAAGAGGCTGGGGAAAGGACAAAACACTGTGAATACTGAAGAGCAGAACTTCAGCATGGAATACTTAAAAAAGGCACTGGGAAATCCCACAATGGAACTATAAAACTGCACTGGGATTGTGGAAAAGAGGAGCTTAGCAGGGCTGGGTTCTACGAGGCCTCAGCTGTGGGGTTGGTGACTCTGAGAGCCCCGGGGTTGGTGGCTCTGAGAGCCCCGGGGTTGGTGACACTGAGAGCTCCGGGGTTGGTGGCTCTGAACCACAAGGCTGGTGGCTCTGAGAGCCCCAGGGCTGGTGGCTCTGAGCCCCAGGGTGGTGACTGTCCCCGCTGTCCCCCCAGTCCAGGCGCAGCGCCGCAGCCGGGAGCACTCGCGCTCCGCCAGCGCCCTGAGCATCAGTGGTGCACCCGACGAGAAATCCGAGCCCTCGGACGGCACCGACCAGCGCCTGTCCTACTACAGCAACGGGGGCTTCTTCACCACCACGGCCACAGGTACAGCCACACCCTGGGGACAGACAGGCTGCCCAGCTGCCCGTGCAGCTGTCCCCACAGCCAGGAAACCGCGCAGCTCCAGAACGTTGGGGTGTGCACAAGCAACAGCTGTAAATGTGCATTTGGAACTGACCTTAACCCACCCCTGTGGCCCATCCCTGAACTTTATCCCAACCAGCTCCATTGCAATCCCATAATAACCCCACACAATGATCTTTATCACAACCAGCTCCACCACAATCCCATAATAACCCCAATGATCTTTATCACAATCAGCTCCATCACAATCCCATAAGAATCCCACACAATGATCTTTATCCCAACCAGCTCCATCACAACCCCATAATAACCCCACACAATGATCTCTATCCCAATCAGCTCCATCACAATCCCATAATAACCCCACACAATGATCTTTATCCTGACCAGTCCCATCACTGCCACAGAATGATCTTTAATCCAAACCAGCCCCATCGCAATCCCATAATAACCCCACACAATTATCTTTATCCCAATCAGCTCCACCACACTCCTATAATAACCCCACACAATGATCTTTATCCCAACCAGCTCCATCACAATCCCATAATAACCCCACACAATGATCTTTATCCCAATCAGCTCCATCACAATCCCATAATAACCCCACGCAATGATCTTTATCCCAATCAGCTCCATTGCAATCCCATAATAACCCCACACAATGATTTTTATGCCAACCAGCTCCATCACAACCCCATAATAATCCCACACAATGATCTTTATCCCAATCAGCTCCATCACAATCCCATAATAACCCCACACAATGATCTTTATCCCAATCAGCTCCATCACAATCCCATAATAACCCCACACAATGATCTTTATCCCAATCAGCTCCATCACAACCCCATAATAAATAACCCCAATTATCTTTCTCCATCCCATAATAACATTAACCCCATAATAATCCCATAATAACTCTCTCTGCAGTGGGCTACAAGCAGGTCAAGACCATTGAGCTGCCACAGCAGCGCTCGTCCTCGGTGGCCACGCAGCAAACCACGGTGTCCTCGGTGCCTTCCCACCCCTCCACTGCTGGGGTGAGTAACCTGGGGGATTTGGGGACCTAGAGGGGTCACAGCCACTAATTAATGATTAATTAACACTAATTAATAGTGTTAATCCAAGACTGAGTTGGTGACATTGCAGTCCATGGGGCAGAAGCTCTGTATGAAACCAGGTGTGACAGGGACTTAAGTGGGATAGAGCCTCCCCTGTGCCTGGAAACTCGGAATGGGCACCTGGAAACTCGGAATGGGCACCTGGAAACTCGGAATGGGCACCTGGAAACTCAGAATGGGCACCTGGAAACTCGGAATGAGCTCCTGGAAACTCGGAATGAGCTCCTGGAAACTCGGAATGGGCACCTGGAAACTCGGAATGAGTACCTGGAAACTCGGAATGAGCTCCTGGAAACTCGGAATGAGCACCTGGAAACTCGGAATGGGCACCTGGAAACTCGGAATGAGCACCTGGAAACTCGGAATGAGCACCTGGAAACTCGGAATGGGCACCTGGAAACTCGGAATGAGCTCCTGGACACTCGGAATGAGCTCTTCTTCCTATCAGCCCCTGAAAACTGAGCAGTGGGAGGAAGTGCTCATTCAGAGAGTAAAGGACAGTGGGAATGGCCTCCAAAAACTGCTGGGAGGTGGTGACACTTGGAGCTGGTGGTGCCCAAGGCCAGCAGGGGTGAGGACACTGCTCAGGCTCGGTGTCACCAGCACACCCCAGGGTTTGGCACTTGGGCACCCACGGGGCTCAGGGAGGCAGAAGAACCCAGAGCAGATTTGAAGGAGCAGCCAGACCCTGCCGTGACACCAACCCCAACCCTGGGGTTTGACTGTGTCCCTTGGTGTTCCTGCAGAAGACATTCAGGGCCATGCCAGGCTTTGACCATGTCCCTTTCTGTCCTCTATGGCTGCTGGCGTTTGACCATGTCCCTGTGTCCCTGCAGACATTCTGTCCCCTGCAAGGCTCTGACCATGTCCCTTCTGTCCCTGCAGAAGACATTCTGGGCCATAGCAGGGTTTGACCACATCCCTTGTGTCCCATGTCAAGGTGTGACCATGGCCCTTCTGTCCCTTTGTGTCCCTTCTGAAGAGGGTCTGGGCCATGTCAGGAGCGTGACCATGTCCCTTCTGTCCCCTGTAAGGCTTTGGCCACGTCCCTTCTGTCCTGTGTCCCTGCAGAAGACATTCCAGGCCATGTCAGGGTGTGACCATGTCCCCTGTGTCCATTCAGAAGAGGTTCTGAGCTCTGTCAGGGCCTGACCATGTCCCTTGTGTCCATTCAGAAGAGGTTCTGAGCTCTGTCAGGGTGTGACCATGTCCCTTGTGTCCGTTCAGAAGAGGTTCTGAGCTCTGCAAGGGTGTGACCATGTCCCTTGTGTCCCTTCAGAAGAGGTTCTGAGCTCTGTCAGGGTGTGACCATGTCCCTTCTGTCCCCTGTAAGGCTTTGGCCACGTCCCTTCTGTCCTGTGTCCCTGCAGAAGACATTCCAGTCCATGTCAGGGTGTGACCATGTCCCTTGTGTCCCTTGTGTCCCTGCAGAAGACGTTCCGGGCCATGTACGACTACACGGCGGCGGACGCGGACGAGGTGTCCTTCAAGGATGGGGACACCATTGTCAACGTGCAGGCCATCGACGAGGGCTGGATGTACGGCACCGTGCAGAGAACCGGCAAGACCGGCATGCTGCCCGCCAACTACGTGGAGGCCGTGTGAGCCCAGCCTGCCCCGGGCTGGGACAGCTCCCTGGGGTGGGACGTGTCCCCCCGGGGATGGGACACCTCCCCCAGGCCCTCCCAGTCCCCTCAGCACAACAGAAATAACTGCAGAGCAAAACACACCTGGAATATTTCCAAAAGTACCTCTAAGCACATCCTGCCTTTCTCCTGCTGTCAAACACTTCCAAATGTCTGGAATTTCAAACGTTTCATCACGATCTAAGACACTACACAACATCTCCAAAATTCCATTGCTGAAGACTAACACACACATTATATGTTCTCCCACAAGGAGAGAATTTTTCTGGGCTGTTCTAAAATGTTTCAATCTCTTCACTTCCTTTTCCATTTAAGCTTTGTATTTCAACCCAATTTATCTGGGGAGGGGAAAGCAACCACCCCTCTCCTCCTGCTTGCTGAGCTCTCATGAATGTTTCTCCTGCAACTGTTCTGGGGGCAAAAGCTGTGATTTCTTGTAAATTAGTGATGAATAAAGCTGAGGTTTCTGCAGTATGGATGGATGCTGTGGTGCTGGAAAAGGGAAGGGAAGGACCTGGATCTGGAGTTATTCCACACTTGAACATCACTTTTTGCTTCATCCACTGCAGCACTTGGTAGTAGCCACTCCACAGGAAAGAAGGGAATAAAAGTGCCTGGATCTTGTGTCTCCCATAGATTAAATCCAAGTAAAAGCAGGGGTTGTAGCATCACCCCACAGGAATTCAGAGTCCAGAGGGAATTCCCAGCAGAGGCAGCCTGGAAGGGAAATGTCCTTCCCCAGGGCAGGGTCCAGCACTGGGAGTTGGGCTCAAAACCCTTTCCATGTGTCAGGAACATCCTGACCTGCCCAGGGCATGGGATGGAAAGCTGAACCCTCCTAAGGAGGCAGGTCTGGAACCAAAACAACTTCTCAGGAAAGCAACAAAACCCTCAGAGCTTCCTCTTGCAGCTCCAGGCTGTTTGTCCCGTCCCTTTTCTCCACGAGACACAAACAGGGCAAAAAACCTGAGAGTTTTGCAGAGATCCCACCTGTCCCTGTGCTCCTACCTTACACCAGCACTGGTGACATTCCCAGGTCCCTCCCAGCCTTGGGAATCCCAATTTGAAGGGAAGCTGAAGAGAGAAAAATCCCAGAAGCCACGACCAAGACTGGGAACTATTTGCTCTTTTTATTTGCCCATGTAAAAGTTCAAAAACCACCTGCAGCAGTTCCTTTCAATAAACATCCATCTGGACAGCTACAGTACAATATATACAGATCAGAATTCCAAAGGGAAAACCTGGAATTCTGGATGAAGGTCTCCAGGAAGCAGCAATGCAGTCCATGCAATTAAAACTCCATAAATTATTACCCAACATCTGCTGTGAGTCTGTACACAATATACAAAGAGCTCTTGTCCAATCCATCATTTCCTCACGGAAAAAAAGTCTTCCCACAAGAACTGCTGCCAGCAAAGGCCATGGGGCAAAGCCTGGGGGGCTCTGCAGAGTCTCTCTCCCGTACAAGCACACTTCCTCTGAGCTTGAGTCGTACAAAAATACATGGAAAAATAGATCCAGTACAAATCCCAGGCTCCTGCTGGAAGGAATTAACCCAGTTCACCTCACACGTGCTGCTCCAAAGGGGCAGAGCTGGCAGCTCTCAGCCCACAGCAGGAGTCTGCAGCAGTAAGAACACTTTGGATTTGAGAAAAATAATTTAACTACTCTGTTGGTTTGGTTTGTCACAGTCTTTGCTATTGCACAGCTTTGTCAGGTTTTCTTTCAGTGCCTGAAAGAAAGATGCATAGCAATCCCATAGAAACACCTCTGTCAGGGAGGAAACAGTCCCGTGGATTTGGGGAGGAGGAACCAACAAAAAATACAGGCAAAAAACAAGGAAAAAAAAATTAAAGAGGGGGGGAAAACGAGAGGGGAAGAAAGAAAGAAAGAGTGGGAAGAAAGAAAGAAAGAGGGGGACGAAAGAAAGAAAGAGGGGGACGAAAGAAAGAAAGAGGGGGAAGAGAGAAAGAAAGAGGGGGACGAAAGAAAGAAAGAGGGGGACGAAAGAAGTGGAAGAAAGAAAGAAAGGGGGAAGAAAGAAAAAGAGGGGGAAGAAAGAAAGAGGGGAAGAAAGAGGGGGAAGAAAGAAAGAGAAGGGGAAGAAAGAAAGAGGGGGAAGAGAGAAAGAAAGAGGGGGAAGAGAGAAAGAAAGAGGGGGAAGAGAGAAAGAGAAGGGGAAGGAAGAAAGAAAGAAAGAGGGGGAAGAGAGAAAGAAAGAGGGGGAAGAAAGACAGAAAGAGGGGGAAGAAAGACAGAAAGAGGGGAAGAAAGAAAGAAAGAGGGGGAAGACAGACAGAAAGAGGGGGAAGAAAGGGAAAAAAAGAGGGAAAAATAAAAAGGCCCAAAAAAAAAAAAAGAGAACAAATTCATGAAGATGTTAATAAAATACAGCCCCAAGTGCAGACTGAAGGAGTAAGTGAGCAGAGAGGAAAGCAGGGGGATGTCACACCGAGCTCCTCCTGCTGAGGATGAGGATGAGCTACTCGGGGCCCTGCTGGGGCGGGCAGGGCCAGCGGGCCTGCAGGCTCCTCAGGACACACGAGGCCATGGCCAGCAGCTGCTCCTGCATCTCGCACAGCTGCCTGCCAGAGTAGCCCTGCAGCTCCTCCGAGCTCAGCTGGGCTGCCAGGGCCTGGATCTGCCCCAGCAGATCCACAGGGGGCTGCTCGCTGCTGCTGCTGCTGCTGCTGCTGCTGCTGCCAGCCTCCAGATCTGCAAGGAGGGAAAGGAGAGAAGTGCAGGGAAATCCAAGCACAATTCCAGCTGGTTTTGTGTGGCAAGCTGTTGTCCTGACTCCTAAGATTTTCTAAAGGCTTCTGAATTTATATTCTCACACAACTTTCTGTAAACAACCTATATTTTACATTCCTCCATAGAGGCAGAGAAATTTAATGCACCAGTAATTTGTCCAATGTCACTGGAGAGGTGGCACATTCACCCTCCAATCCACTGTCACCTTTGGAAAAGTATAAATGCTGGAGTCAGAAAATAAACTCCTTTTTTTCCACTTTTGCAATAGCAGTGGCTCACATCGTGCTTTCACGTGTCCTATAGTGACAGCAAACACATTTCTTTCTCTGTGCACCTCCATGAAAATTCCTGATAGACAGAAATGTACTTGCTACCATTTTGTACAAAATCACTTATTTGAGCAGCCTGCCATGTATTTATTCCATGGGAAACATTCCCAGCAAAGGCACTTCACCCTGCCCTTCCTCAGGGTGAGTTTTTCATGATTGAAGAAGAAAACTAAACCCAAAATAAAACCAAAAAAGGATGAGGTGCTCCCACCAGGAGAGAAAGAAGACAAGACAGCAGAGCCCTCTAAATCTAAAGCAAAAAGCCACCAGCAGGTACCTGCTGCAAGTTTTTCCTCATCTCCACTCAGAGATTTCTCCTCCACGTCATTTCCAGGCTTCTCAGCCTCTTCAAGCACTGTGCTTTCCTCCAACACTCGAGATTTTACCTGAGTGTTTTTTGGGGAGAGAAAACATTTTCAGATTGAAAAAAAAAAAAAAATTACATTGTGAGATGTATTTTGGGCTTATAATAAATCCAATCACCTTTCCTGTTAATAATAATAGCTTAACCAAGTCATCTGTATCTTGAATTCATGGTACTGAGGCAGGCAGGGATTAGGTTTTAAAGTGCTGTTTTTAATGAAGGAAAAAAATACATAATTCCTGCTGCAGTAACTGAGATCAGCATATGCTTCCTGGGTGCCAAAATTCAACTTTACCTGTTGCTCATGGTATCCTTTCAGAGCTCTTTTGACATTGGAGACTTTGGGGGAGCGGATGGGGAGGGTTTTGATCTCCAGAGGTGTCAGAGTGCTCAGGTCTCCCACGGTTTTGATGTTCTTGGCTCGGATGAGCTGCCCCAGGCCCCTGGCACTGCAGCAGGGGAGGGAAAATGGGTCATTGGTACACAGACAGGGAATATCCCGAGCTGGAAGGACCCACAGGACCACCAATCCACCTCCTGGCCCTGCACAAACTCCCCATCCCTGGGGAGATTTTCAAGCATCAAAAAAGTACTTGAAGAATGCCAAAATAGTTAAGTCTCCTCCTCACCCAACCAATCCCAATCCCTTTTAAGAATTCTGACTAAAACAGTGGTTTGGTAGGTTCATAAGAGCTCAGTTTCTACTGGAATGTCACCTTCAGAAGCAAGAAGCCACTGACCAGATGTTGGATGTGATCTGAGGTAAAATTACATCCACAGGGGCTTTGCAGCCAGCCAAGGCAGGGTACACGAACTCCGAAAGGCACGGCAGAGATTCCTTGGCCATTTCTGTGATCTGGGATAACACAGGCAAAGTATTAAATTAACTGCCACACACTGAATACAGGGAAAAAAATAGAAGAGAAACATGAACCAAAGCACTTCTTACTAAACACTTCTTTGAGCTCTTAAATTTAAGGGTACGAGATCCTGGGGACAGAAATCCTTTGGTTGGAGTGGTAATGTGCTGGATAGAAAAAGAGGAAAAAAATATCTCAGGGTGCTAGAATTTAGTCAATGGTAGGATTTCAGTTAACAGTAGGAATTCAGTTAATAGTGAGATTTTAGCCCCTGAAACCTCAGAGTCCCCTGGAGTTCAGAGTAACAGAATGAATCGGGCTAAAGCAGTTTTGTTTCTTACACTTCAGATCCTCAGCCCTTACAACTGTGTGTAAGTGACTACAAACATGCACCAAAGCCGTGCTATTTATGATCAGTACACAGCTACTTGGGACACACAGAACATTGTAACGGGGTTTACCCTCACCTGCATGTTAGAGAGGATTTTAAGGCTCCTGGAGGAGGGTGAGGAATGGGATCTGATGACAGGACTCCTCCTGTCGATGTCGTCTGCCAGGCCCTCCTGAAAAATGGGATTTGCAAAAGACACTCGGCGGATCTGAGGAGGAGAGAAGGAGGTTTTAGAGTGGCAACTCAACCCAGCACAGCTTGGTGAAATCACAGAGAAGACAACAAAAATCAGTTTGGAATCACTGAAGTTTTTGAACGACCCAGGGAATGCTTCAGCCAAAGACAGACTCTGAGGATTCCCTAAGGAATCTCCATTTACAACCCTGAGCACGCTGCTCCTGGTTTTGCAGTGATGCAGGGTGCTCTGTTTCACAATAAAACCCCTCACAACACAAATCTGTCAGTGCTGGCCCGTTCCAAACCCAAACCTCACCATTTCTGTAAGACTATTCACAACAGAAGGCAGGAATTGAACAGATTTGGAATGATTTCAGCTCCTCACCCCAGCTGTGCAGCAGCAGCACCCAGTTCCTATGGAATACCTTATTGGCAGGTGACAGGGAATCGTCCTCCTGGCTCCTCTTGACCCCTCTCTTGAGGATGCTGGTGGATGGGGAGGCTGAGGGGGACCAGGTGCAGCGGGCCTGGAGGCTGGTGGGGCTTTCAGCCACCTGCACCGAGGGATCCCCGTCCACCTTCAGAGGGGAATCCACACCCACATCTGCCACAGCCACGCTTTCAGGCACTTTTATTTCAGCTTCCACCAATTCATCCTTCATCTCTTGATCTGCAACAACACAAGCTTCTCCAGCAGAGTTCTCAGCTTCTCCTTTTTCCTCCCGATTTCCTTCTAGCTCCTGCATCTCTTTTTCCTCAGATTTGCTGTCAACACTCAGCTCCTCAGGCACCTCCTCCAGTTGTCCGTTTTCATTTATTTCTTCCTTTTCTGCAGCTGCTGGTTCTTCCTCTTGGTCCCCTGAGTCCAGGCAGCTCTCCCTGGGCTCCCCAGGAACACTCTCAGACAGAACCTGCTCTGTTTGCTCCTTCTGCTCAGCAGGTTCCTTTATTTCCTCCATGGACTCAGTGGTTTCAGCTGCTGAACCCTCTGGATTTTCCTCCTCCACCCCCACACTGCTTCCCTGCATGTTTTCCACATCCATTTCCTGCCTTTCCAAGCTGAAGGTGTTGGGTTCCTCGGGAGGGTGCAATGGAGTGCTCATCCCACATGGAGCCAGGGCCAAGCTCTCCTCCAAATCTGAGTGACCAGAAACAGTCCCAGGGCTCTGAACTGGGGAGCTCTCAGGCTCCTCCAGCTCAGAATCTTTCTCTTTTTTTGACTCAGTCACCTTTGATTCAGTCACCTGCTGCTTTGGCTTTTTAAAGCAGCAATCACAGCTCTTGATCTTCTTCACTCTTTTGCTTCTCTTGTTCTGGCACTCACTTTGCAGAGAGGAGGGCTCAGCACCTGCAACATTTGCTGCAGGTGCACAGTCCCCTGTGCTGCTTGGCTTCTCCTCTCTGCTCTCCTCTGCTGCTCTCCCATCCTGCTCAGACACACAGGGGCTGCCCATTGACTCCATGGATGCATCTCCCTTGTGCTGCTCCACGCTGGTGTCCTGCAGAGCCTCTGGATTCTCAGAGCTGCCAGAGCCCACAGCTTCTCCAGCAGCTGCAGCAATTTCCTGCTTTTCCAGGCCACCTGGCTCAGCTGGCACTGCAGCACCTGCGCTGACCTCAGGCTCACCTTTAGTGGCCTCCAGGGGACTCTTAGTTTCATCTCCCTGGGCAGATCCCTCAAGGCTCTGGCTCCCTGCCTGTCCCTCTTTCAATTTACCTTCAAGAGAATTGCTTCTACTCCTCAATTTCATGGTTTTTCTCTTCCTTGTGCTCTCCTCCTTGCCCTCAGAGCTGTCAGCCTCGGAGTTTTCTATGCTGGACAGCAACCCTTGGGAAGATCTCCTGGTGTGGTAGCGTGGGCGTTCTACCTTCTGCCCTGCTGAGCTGAGGCTGCCCTGAGCTTCCCCCTCTGGCCTGGGGGAATCCTCTGCCCTCCTGGCAGCCCTGCTGCCCTCCTCATCCAGGCCCCTGCAAGCAGGAGAGTCCTTGGAGCTCCAGTCCTCTGCCCCTCTCTCAGGCTGGCTGCTCGCTTTTGTGCTTTCTGTCGTTTTGCCAGGAATTCCTTTCTGCTTTTGGGATCCATCACCTTTCCCCTGGGACAGCCTCTTCTGCCCAGCTTTCTCCTCCTCTTTCCTCCTGTCTCTCTTGGGGAGCCCATCCTCCTTCTCCTGGCTGCCCGAGGAGCTCTCCGCAGCGTCCGACCGTCTCCTGGAGGAGCGCCGCAGCTGCTTCTGGTGAGGGGACACTTGTGGCACCTGGCTGTCATCCCCTGGGGCCTGCTCAGAGCAGCTGCTGCTCTCTGGGGGGGTGTTTTCCTTCGAGTCCGTGTCCAGCCTCCGGGCCTTGTCCAATTCTGCGATGGCAACCTCAGCGTTTTGGATGTCTGCCTCCGTGGAGAGCAGCGCCCGGGAGTGGCTGTGCAGGACGTGATCCACATCCTCCCCTGCAGAGCCCAGCTCAGCACTGCTCTCCAGGCTGTCAGGGGCCAGGGACTCCTCTGCCCTGCTCAGCAGTCTGGATTTGCTGCCCTGCAGCTCCAGCCGGCTCTGCCGCCGCGTCACCCTGCGGGTGAGCGCAGCTCCCGCGGCGGGCTCGGCTTTCGGGGGGTTTTTCTCCTCCTCTCCAGATTTCTCTGCCTTAGCAGCAGCCTTGCTGCCACTGCTGCTCTCCTGCGTGGCTGCCTCAGGAGCACTCCCAGGCAGCTCTGGCACGGAGCTCAGCGGGGCTGGGCTGAAGGCTCTGCTCTCTGCAGCCCCGAATTTCTCCAGGGTGATGAAGGACTGGCGCCGGCTCGCGGGCTGGGGGGTGCCAGAGATGATGTCACTGGAGGCTGAGCTGCTGGTGACATCTGAGCTGTCCTCCTGCCCTGCTGAGGCCTCCTGGGCAGCTGCTTCCACAGAACTTGTCTCCAATCCCTCTGCAGCAGATGTTTCCTCAGGGATCATCTGGGCTGTCTCCTCTGGGACCATCTGGGCTGTCTCCTCTGAGATCATCTCGGCTGTCTCCTCTGGGATCATCTGGGCTGTCTCCTCTGGGATCACCTCAGCTGTCTCCTCTGGGATCACCTGGGCTGTCTCCTCTGGGATCATCTGGGCTGTCTCCTCTGGGATCATCTGGGCTGTCTCCTCTGGGATCATCTGGGCTGTCTCCTCTGGGATCATCTGGGCTGTCTCCTCTGGGATCATCTGGGCTGTCTCCTCTGGGATCATCTCGGCTGTCTCCTCTGGGATCATCTCGGCTGTCTCCTCTGGGATCATCTCGGCTGTCTCCTCTGGGATCATCTCGGCTGTCTCCTCTGGGATCACCTCGGCTGTCTCCATTTTGGCCTCCCCCTTGCTGCTGCAGGCTGGGCTCTCCTCTGAGCCACATTCTTCACTCCCCACGTTTTCCTCCTGTCCCAAAAACATCAACAGCAAAAGGTTTGGCCTAGGAATCAAATGGAATAGTTGTACTTGTCCTGTGAATATAATACAATAGACAACTGCAGTGCTGGTGCAATAGAAAACAGCACACCCACAAGGTTTTTCTAACCACCCTTCCTCCAAATGATTTATTATCTGTGTTTTGACAGTTATAAAAGACACTTTTAAAAACCATTTAATCCCAAAACAAAGAACTCCAAAAATGCTTGAAGTTCTGCTGTATTTCACCTGGTCTGACTGGCACTGCAGTCAGCACAGCAGCTGCTCAGGCAATTCCTCCCCAGAAGGAATTCAGGATTTACAATCTTTACCCCAGTAAAATACTGTGGCAGCACAGGCACATGGGTGACCAAAAACTGCTCACGTAGATCCTCCCATTCTGAAATCAAATACCCAGTGATTTGGCCTAAATGATATTCTAATCAATCCCAAAGGAATAAATTATATAAAGCAGAACACAGCTCTGCAATGGTGTTCAAATTTTCTCTCACTTGGTGTTGAGAATGGAAAACAAATCACAAAACCTCTCACGTTTGGCAGAAACTCTGATTTTTGTCACCATCAGACAATGGGAAATTACCTGAGGTTGGTTTGCAGTGTCTTCTTTGGCATTTTCTACTGGAGGTGGCATTTCCCTAGAAGAGAATTACTGAAATCAATAATTGCTGTTGCCAAAGGAGAACCCTTCAATGACCACAACTGGGCACATCTACTCACAAAGAATCTTCCTGGCTCTGGCTGTACTGGGAAAATGAGGTGGTGTCCTGAGAGACATCAAGGTTGTTGTACATGGCAGGAATGTCAGTTCTGGAACAACACCAGGAACGGGAGTCAGACTCCTCTTTGGAATTTATTGTCTCCTTGTTTCAGGGCTATTCTTTTCAGCTGCATTAAATATTTCTTTCTGGGGAATCAAAGCTGTGACTGGGATCCCACTCTGCAAAGAATTCCCCACATCCCAGAGGAGTTCCTGCCTCAAGCCCTGCTTACACTGCTTTTGCTGCCTAAGCACAGAAAACTCACCAATATTATCTTCTCACATTAAAAGAGATCATTCTAAAGATTCTTCTGCAATTGAGATGAGTCTTGGGAATATCCTAATTCCTGACGTGCTGCTAACTCAAGAAACCCTTTCCTCAGATTGTTTTACCCAATCCTTTTATTTCCATGATTTATGAAAAAGGACATCTTTTATTTCACACTGCATGTCAGTCCCCAAGCAAAAATCTGAACTCCAAATTCCCAAACTCTAATCAGACTAGAGAGAGGAAATTAAATACAGAGAGGAAATGCCATTGCAAGAATAATTTGGTTGCTTTTAAACAGCAAAGCAAGGAACTCTCTTAGCTTTAAACTTCATAACTTGTACGGAAGAACATTAATCAATTACCTATGGTGGTGGAGAAACGAAATTAAGTTAAGGCAAGCTCAGCTACTCAAGGAATGACTTTTCACATTACGGTTAAAACAATAAATGACAGACCTCTTTGACCTAAGCACTTCTTTCTGATGTTCTGTCAATATTCTTGGTTTTGTTTCTGGAGGAATGAACACAAAATCAACAGATTTCTCCTCTTCCAGAAGTGTCTCACTTGTTGTCTTAGGAGATGAAAATTCTAATTTTAACTGCAGAAAGATAAAAATCCCAAATCCTGGGTTAGGAACGAGAGAGGAACTGAAAATCAGGAATTTCTGAAGGACATGACCCATCTCTGTGAGGGATCTGCCAACCCCAAAGCACACCAAAAAACCCAAATCTGTCACAGCCTCCAGAGAGTGAGGACAGAGGCTCTTTTCTGCCACCCTCCCACCCAGCCTGACCCCTGCCCAAAACTCAGCAGAGAATTCTTATAGAATATTAACTCTAACTCTGCTGGGCAGCCCAGGTTGTCAATAAAAACATTTCAGCATCCCCAAAGTCCTGAAAAGATCCTGGATTTGATTTGATTCCTCTCTGGGAACACTTCACCTTGGCAGGTGTTGCTTGCACGTTGCTGGACTTGTCTTTGCCATCACTTTTGGGTTCACTCGTCTGTGCCAGAATTGAATCTCGTTTTTGTCCCACCTTCACCTCCATCCCACTGATCTTTGCATCCAGCTGGGAATTCTCCATCTGTTCACACAAAACCACACTGAATGCACTGTGGGGAGAAACTCCCAAGCTCACAAACCCACTCTGTGGTCATTTCTAGAATAAAACCATCCCACACTCGCAAATTGCCTGTAAACTATGTAGAGGAAAACTTAAAAAATTAAATATATCAAATAAATTCCTAGAAATCAAAATTTACTATGCAGGAAGTGGTAAAAACCAGCAGAGTCTTTTGACAGTGCTAACCCAGCAGTTTATCATCCTAAATATGAAACCATTGCAGATCAAACAGATTAAAAATCTCAGCTGACCTTTCACTCCCTGCTGAACAATTCCCATGAAATCCCAACAAAACATTTACCAGGTCAGAGAAGGGGCCACTGCACTCCTCAGACAACTCAATGCTTTCAAAACCAGGCAGCAGCAGAGGGATTTTCTTTTTGGCTTGGCTTAACACAGACCTGCTCAGCAACAAAAAATAAAAAACCATTTTAGATTTATGGGAGGGGGAAAGGTGCAGAAAAGGAGCAACAGCAAAAAAAAAAAAGAAGTTTTAGATTTATGGGAGGGGGAAAGGTGCAGAAAAAGAGCAGGAGCAAGAAATAAAAAAACATTTCAGATTTATGGGAGGGGGAAAGGTGCAGAGAAAAAGCAGCAGCAAAAAACTTTTAGATTTTATGGGAGGGGAAAATGTGCAGAAAAAGTTTTTTATTTTTTGCTGCTGCTCTTTTTCAGATTTATGGAAGGGGGAAAGGGGCAGAAAAAAAGCAGCAGCTCACAATAAAAGCAGCCCCAGCTGGCACAAGGAACCAGAATGGCACAACACAACTTGTGAGCTCTTGCTGTGCAGGTATCAGTGGTAAAAATGAGATTCTTACTTGAGTTGCTCAGGGTAGGTGAGGGAGGAGGCCTTGGCAAAGGTGCAGTTCCAGAGCTGGGCGCTCTGCTGGCGGATCTGTTTGCTCCTGTGCTGGAAGGCCACGCACAGCACGGGGCTGAGCTGCTGCAGGAGCTCAGAGTCACAGGAGCCCGGGCAGTGGCACTGCAGGCACTGCAGGATCTCTGCCAGCAGCTTCTCCAACTCAGGGAAAACAAAATACAGCTTTTAGGACAGGAATCTTCAACTAAAATCTGCAATATTTGAATTATACCTTTATTTTCGACTTTATTTTTGCATCTCAAAATGCGACATCACATACAAGTCCCAGAGCTGAGTGCTCCTCACTTCCAGAATTAAAATTTTTTAAATTTAAAAGAATTTAAAAATTAACTCTCTACCCTCATCACATTTTTTAATTTTTTTTTAACTCTGCTGTCCCACATCTCCCCCAAGCCCAGTGATTTCTGTAGCAAATTTACCTTGTTGTTCAGGTTGCTGTAGACTTTGGGTACCTCAGGGAGCCTGCCAAAACAAATTTAAATTATTTCTACTTTGCTGTCTCATTTATCCCAAGCATAAAAATTTAACACATAATAAATTCCAGCCCTGCACACTGGTTTTAGTGAGTAACTTGGTGGAATCACTTTGTGAAATGAGCCTCAGTTGGGGATTAAAGAATTTCCTGATGGAATTTCCCAGATCATCCTTTAAATTCCATGGATACTGCTATGCTGACTTCAGGAGAAATTAATGGAAAAGTCAGTGGTAATTAGTACAAATTTAATTTAAAATAAAAGCTTTTCTTATAAATTAACTTCTAATTGCACTCTAAATGCTCTCCTTAAACACATTTCCCAGGTCCCATAAGCATTTGCATTAAAAAGCTGAAATACTGCCATTAAAAAGCTGAAGTACCACTAAGCAATTCCATAAACTAAACAATTCCATATAAATAAATAAATATATTCCATATAGATAAATATATTCTATGTACAAAAAATCCTTAGGTGAAATTAGGCAGAAAAATGTGAGCAAACTCCATTTTTTGAACTCATTTTATAAGCCTGTGACCTCCAAGCTGAAGAAGATCCCAAATATTTTTTTTGCTTCCAATGTCTTCCTTCAAAAATATTTATCCAACTTTTCTTTTTTCAGGAATAAAACTTCAAAGAATGATGGGCTCAGAAAAAAATATTTTCCATTTTTTATGAATAAATGCAAGGAAAACAATGCTCAGGAAAAAAGCACCAAGCAAAGTTTGTCCCAGTATTTCCTTCTGCTTAAAAACTTCCAGGATTTCAGTGCACATCAAGAAATTATTGTTAATTTCCTTGACAATTTAATGCAAATTTTATTTTTTCCTAAAATTTTATTTATTTCTATCAATAAATATCTTCACTGCAGGGCAAATTACCAGCAGGTGGAAAGTAAATTTTGAAGCCTTGCAGAGATGCTTAGAGAGTCACTCTGAAGTGTTGCCCTGGCTTTTAAAAGTGTTAAATTTTCTTTTATAATTCTTTAAAAAGTTTTAAAGTTCTCATAAAACTTCTTTAGCCTTCTGATAGATAATGTTTGCATATTTGAGAGTCAAGAGTTCCCACACAATTTCATGGATAAATGTAATTTTTACAGATTTCTCTGTGGGTGGAGAGGAATGATTGACTAATCTCTGGAGTAGTGTGGTTGGAGAGGTGGTAATTCCAATCCACCAGAAAACCTGGAATGTTTCCAATCCACCAGAAACAAAAATCAAGCAGCAAAATATCAACAATGACAGAAAAAACCACCCCGGTGTTGGGGACAGCAAAGAAACAACTTTTAATTATAGGTGGGTGAAGTTATGCATGATCAGGTCAGACTGATAAAAATTCCATTTTAAATACACATCTACAATAAGGATGATCTTTATAATAATTAATTTAAAATAATTAATCCAATAATTAACATAAACAGTGCCTGAAGCAGCAAACAGTGGGAGAAGGGGTCACCTTTAGGAAAAATCAATAAAATTAAGGTTCAAGGCTCAATGTGTGCTCAAGGACAAAGCCTCGTTGCCAGAAAAGTAACTCCAGGCACAACAATTAAGTTGCCATTAACAGTCAAAGCAAAAATATTTTTTTGTGCATAGAAAAGATTATCAAAGCTGCTTTTTCCCCCATTCAACCCATCCAAATTTTCCTAAATATGGTCAAACTTGCTTTAAAAGTAACACTGGTATTGTGAGCTGAAAGAAGCTGCAATATAACTTCTCACTGAACTTTTAAATTGTCTTGTTTAGTAATTACTGATTTTTAAGTGATATTTATCACTTATTTATTTATCAGGATACAGCAAAGAAATTCCAGCTGTTGGAATAAAACTGGCTCTTTTTCTCTTTTGAACTTCCCAAGCTCTGTGTGCTGATTTTGTGTCCAACAGTGACACCAAAGAGACGAAAATTCAGAACGTGGAGCTTTTATCATCCCACCCAACCCCAGCTTTTATCAAGCCCTGAGCTTTGTCCCACCCATCTCCAGAGTTTTTTCCCACCCCAAATTCCCGTTCCCTGGGGAACACTGACTTGGTTTTCTCATAGAAGACTGCCAAGGGCTGGGAGAAGGTGGCCAGGGTGGTGCCGAGGAGGGAGGGCAGCGCGATGCGGCTGACCAGGGCGTGCAGGGCGGCCAGCAGGGACAGCCCCAGGGCGCCCAGGGGCTCTGCCTGCAGCTCTGAGCTGCCCAGCTCGTGGAAGGAGTTCAGCAGCAGCAGCAGCAGCTTGAACAGAGAGCTCAGCTTGCCAAGGGGCTCCTTCTTCTTCCTAGCCCAGTCCGTGGGAGTCTGCGGAGCTGATGGGCAAAGAGGCAGGTAAAAATTGGGTTTTTTTCCTTCAGCGACATCAAAAAACAGCTGAACATTGAGTATGATGAAAGGAAGAACTCTGTTCCCAAACTAAATCTATGTACGAGTTTAAAAACTGATTTAACAACTTAAACACATTTTTAGTGCATGATTTTATCTGATTTCTATTCTTATTTCTATTTCTGGCTGGTCAGACTCTGCTTTTAAGGTTTTAATGGCTACTCGAAAATAAACCACCACTCCCCAGATAGCACAAATTTTGGAACAGTGAAAAGGAGGGAAGGTGAAATATAATTTTTATTAGTTTATTTATTTGGAAGTCAAGTTTACATTATGTTCTTCCTCATCAACATTTCCAATTATCATTCCTTCAGCAGCCCATCACTGCATTTTACCACTTTAACAAATTCCCATGGACCATTTTAACAAATTCCCATGGGGCAAGAAAACTTTAACCACTTCTTTACTGAATTATGATTTTTTCGGAAATTATTTCTTCAGCTTTAACAGTTTAAGTGGGAATAGGACACAGAATATTTTATACACAATGACCCTGTGTCTTCTGCTAAACTCTAATTTTTAACCAACTCTCAAAGCCACACACAGAAACCCCAAAATTTAAGGATTTCCTTACATCTGTTTTTGGGCTGGAATTTAGTGCCATAGGGTGCAAAGTTGATGCAGTCAACCATGACTGACACAAGGTGGGTGAGACCTTCCAGCATGGGAAACACCTGAGGGGGAAACAGAAAGAAAAATCAATCAGCAAAACCTAAAAACCAACAGCAAAACCAGAAGTCAAGCAGCAGAAACAAAAATCAAGCAGCAAAATATCAACAATGACAAAAATAGGGATAGCAAAGAAACAACTTTTAATTAAAGGTGGGTAAATCTGTTCTGCATGATCACGTCAGCCTGATAAAATTCCATTTTAAACACATTTACACTGAGGATGGGCTTTATAATAATTAATTTTAAATAATTAATCTAAAAATTAACATAAACAGTGCCTAAAGCAGCAAACAGTGGTAGGCAGAAGGGGTCACATTTAGGAGAAATCAATAAAATTAAGGTGCAAGGCTCACGGTGTGCTCAAGGACAAAGCCTGGTTGCTAGAAAAGTCATTACAGTTGCCATTAATAGTCAAAGCACAAATCATTTTTTGTGCATAGAAAAGATGATCAAAGCTGTTTTTTTTCCCCTCTCAATCCATCCAAATTTTCCTAAATATGGTCAAACTTGCTTTAAAAGGAACACTGATATTGTGAGCTAAAAGAAGCTCCAATATTTCTTCTCACTGAACGTTTATATTGTTTGTCTTCTTTAGTAATTACTGCTTTTTAAGTGATATTTATCACTTATTTATCAGGATACAGCAGCATCCAAGGTAGGTTACAATGATGCAATGCTCTCAATTACAGGTTTTTAAATTCCATTTTATTTGTGTTTTTCACAATATTTTTTCCAAAGTGAACTTCATGCATCAAGGATTTTATCCCAAACTAAATGTTCATCCCCTTCCCCTTGTGGCGTGAGTTTGGGAATAGGCAATTTAGGTAACAAAAACACCAATTCTTTCAAAATCTCTCTTTTATACAGCTTTAGGAGTAAAATCCTTAATTAGTGTACAAGGCTGATGGTTCCATGTTCCTCCTTCCCAATGGCAGTGCCTGGGGTTGTGGAATTTATAAACACACTTCACCTGGACAAACCCCAATTACTACCACAATGACACTCATTAACCATTATTAAAAATTATTAATTAATTAGAAGACATATCTAAAATCTGCTTAACTATTTCAATGTGCAACCTTTATAGTTATTTTTACTCCTTTTTTTTCATTTCTCTACCAACTCCTGTCAGTAAAAAATTTTTAAAGCTTCTCACCTGAGCCACTCCACGCTACAGAAATCACCAGATTAGAATTTACAACACACGTACTGAGACCTAATTAAGAAGAGATCTGCTAAATGATCAGTTTTATACTCACTACTGGAGTTTCACCTTCTAGCCCAGATATTATTTTGGCACAAAGTTCTTCACAGCACAGGTTTTCTTCTGCTGTTGCCACCAGAGCAGCGCAGCGAGCAAAAGCTCGATACAGGTCAGACCAAGAGCGCAGCAAGGATTTCAGAGTTGGCTTTAACAGAGACAGAAAAAGTTGGTAAATATCAATATCTGTGCACAGAGAAAAACTTGCTTTATGTCTTTACTTTTATGTCTTTACTTCTGTCAAAACCTAGGGAATTCTTCAAGGTTTTAAGCTGGAGGTTTAGGGTTTTAAATCCATGGTGCTGTACTGAACCCAAAACCCAGCAGACTGAATCCAAAGTCAGCTCTGAGATTATAAATCTCACATTGTTTTGAATTAATCCGATTCATTTGCTGTTACCTGTGGGAATCCCTGAGTGGGGAAAATGTGGGATACTGGCAGCAACAAAGCACTGTAGACAGCACTGAAGTTGTGTTCCAGGGCATCCCCCTGGTTCACCTCGTTGTTCTGCAACAAGAAAAGAGTTTTATGGTTTAATATGATTCACTCCCATGGGAGCGTGGGGAAGAGAACCAAATTCACTGATTAATGAATTAATTACCTGATTAATCCACTCAGTCAGAGGATGAACAACAATACTCCACATTCTCCAGAGGTGCTCCTTGTTGCCCACCTGCTCTGCACTCTGATCAATGACACCCAGCACAGACTCACTGAACGCCAGGGCAGAGGTGGGCCCAGACAGGGCAGCACCCACCAGGGATTCCAGGATCCCAAAGAATCTGGGGAAGGAAATTCCACAGGTGAGAGAGAGCTGGCTTTTTCCCAGCTGAGAGGGTAATGCTTTTTCTCTTTAAGCCAGGTCTTACAAGCTCTCAGAGATAAGCATTATACCCTTGATAGCTCAGCTACCTCAGGTGCCATAAAAGAAGCAGGATGGCTCCTGTGACAGTGTTGGAAACAGAAAGTTTTAATAAAAGGCAAAATAAAAAAGCTCTTTACATGTAGAGAAAAGCCCAGCCAGGGCATGAGGTTCTTGCTCTTGATAAACCACTTCATAAAAGTGATTACTTCTTTTTTTCTCTTTTTTCTGCTTAGGCAGGACTTTTTGTCTCTTGTCTAATTAGCTATCCTTAAGTTTGAGGTGAAATCCCCAAGGTGCTATGAGGTGTCTTTTAACCAAATTGAGGAGAGAAACTTCTGGGCTTTTGTCCCTTTTAAGGACACAAAGGGTCACCTGTTTACTCCATCAACAGGGGGCACATTCCTACAAGAGGGGAAATAAAAATGGTGTGGTGTTTCCACAGGGATGCTCAAAGCTCCAGGTACCTCTCATCTGTCACACAGCATTCCAGGAGATTGTTGTGGAAGGGCAGCTGGATCAGGAACAGGGCTGGAGTTCCCTGGAAGAGAAATGGGAGAGGTTAAAACAGAAATTCAGAATTATTGTTACTGTTGTTAGCCAGAAACTCACAATTATTGTTACTGTTACTAGCCAGAAATTCACTATTATTACTATTATTAGCCAGAAATTCCAATTATTATAACTATTATTAGCCATAAATTCCAATTATTATACCTATTATTAGCTAGAAATTCACAAGTATTATTACTATTATTAGGCAGAAAGTCACTATTATTAAAAGTTGTCCAAAATTGTCAATTCTAACACTTCAACATCAAAAGAAGAGGGCAAACTGGAAGCCTTAGATGCTGCCAGATCCTGGGATTTGCTCATTTCCAGGTTACAGCAAGAGATCTTTTGGGCAATTTCTGTTCAAATCTATCAGAAATATTTCAGCTTTGCTAATATTGAGAGTACTTAACAAAATGTATTTAATATCTGCTAATTAAAACTTTAACGAGGAGCACAACCCCTACTACTCAGTCTGCTCCTCCCTGAAAAAACACCAAAATTCAGCAGCATTTCAGACTTTTTTCACAGCTGTTTTGTGATTGTTGACTAAATATTTTATCTGTTCCCTCCTTCTGATGCAGCACACAAACATGATATTCACTAATCAATATCGGCCCTTTTTGTGCAGTAATTTCATTAATTAGACTCAGTTAAATTACTCCACAGAAGTGAGGCCTGCAAACAAAGTCTGCACTTTGGAATATGAAATAATTTGACTTCCAAATAACTTTCAGCATTAACGAAGTCCCAGAATTGATTCAGACTTACATTTAAAAGATCCATATCAGCAACCTGATAAGCTGGGGATCCCAATACTTTTGGAGGCAACTCCTTGACAGTGATTTCAATGAGTGACTAAGCAGGAAAGGGAAAAAAAATATATTTAAATATATTTTTTCTGAGGGTTCAAATCTTTTAAGCAAAATATAATAAAATAAAAATAAAATGGGGAGAAGGAGACAAAAAAGAAGGGGAGAGGGAGACAAAAAAAAGAGAAGGAGGGAAAAAAGACACCAAAATCCACAAAAAAAACAACAAAAACCCCCCCAAAATACAAAAAACCCCCCCAAAAATACAAAAATTACAAAACCCCCCCCCGAAATACAAAAAATTACCAAAAAAAGCCAAAATTACAAATACAAAAAAAAAAAAAAGAAAAAGTTCCAAGACCCCCTCAAAAAAAACCCAAAACAACAACAAAAAACAACAACAAAAACAAAAAACAAAATTAAAAAAACACTCCAAAACCTTCCCCCCAAAAATACAAAAATCCCCCCCCCAAAAAAGCAAAACTGAAACAATTCCCTTCAGTTAAAAAAATAAGAAAAAATCCATGTAGAATGTGTCCAAGATGTTTTTGAAGCACAGGAGAACCACAGACCAAATTCTACACCCAAAAATGCTTTTCCAGCAGAACTTACCAGGATTTTCTGCACGGGCAGGGAATTGGATCTGACGGTGTTTTTTAAGGCCTGCAGTAACATGGTCAGTATTTCTGAACCTTGCTTCTCTTTCTTATTTCCTGCAATAAAAATATTTCCAGTCAGAGCACAATGGTCACTCTGAGCAGCATTCAAACTTTTAGTGCAAAAAGTAAAAAAATTCTGTGGAAATTTGGAAAAATTTACCAAATCCTTCAGAGATTCAAGCATCAATTCTGCTCATAACAGGAATGAAAGTTTGAAGTTTAAATAAAAAACCTTCAAGTTTAATTAGGAAATGGGAACACCTTTGTTTCATTAAGGGTTGGAATTTCGATACATTAAAGTTGTGGAATTTTGTATTCATCCAAAGAATGCTTCTTCATGTTCTGTTTGATTTTCAATAAAAAAGTTTGCATTATTAAGCATATTCTGGACTTTCCTTGGATAAAGGGCATTTTTAAAACAGGAATTAACTTTTATTCATCTGCAGACTCTACAGTTTCCTATGGAACAGAATTTCAATAAAGAAAAAAATGTCAAAAACTTTCATTTTTGTCTCCATTCCTCAGTACTGAAGACTGGAGGAGGGGTTGTTGTTCTTTTGATATGCTTTAAAATAAAACAGAATTATTGATTCAGACTAAACCCAAGCAATGAACAATCAACAATTTCTGGTCTAGTTTAAAAATAAACCACCTCTGACTGGTGAGCAATGCCAAATTAAAGAAAATGACAATTTTTACCCGCTTCAATTGCTGTTTTCACATATCCACTTATGTCCTTCCAGATAACATTCAGCAAACAATCTGCAAGGCAACAATGGTTTTATTCAGTTTGCAATAAAAACATTCAACAAAACTGCAGCTAAAATACAAATTGTTTTAAAGAACAGATTTTGATTTGAGCCAAAACTCAAATTTCAATGCAAGTCAGACCAGTTCTACTTTTTATAACATCAGGACTTCACCCAAAGTGTTGATTCTGTTTCCCTTGCCCACTTGATTTCCCAGAAAATGTTTCAATTTCACCACTGAATTCTTACCAGGAACTTCTTTTCCAATTGCAATAAAGCCATCCTGAACAGCATTTATCAGAGTGCTGGCATGCTTACAAAAAAAAGAAGGGCTACTGATCAGTGGGTACTGGAGAGGCTCTACAAGAACAAAAAAACACATTCCATAAACCTGTTAACTTTGCAGTTTACTGGGAAAATAAGCCTTAAAAATAATCAAGTATTTGTGTATTCACAGCTTTTTGAACATACAAATATCTTAAAGCTGACAACACGTAAAAGTTTAAATCATTTCATTCTAACATACATGATTTGAGATTACAAAAGTGTATTTTTTACAATTAAATATATATGTAAAACTCACATACCTAAGCTAAGCACGAGCTTGTTTTGCTTAGCAAAATCCACAACTTGTGGTCCCATGAGGAAGTGGAGCAGCATTTCCATGCCCAGGAGCTGGATGGAAGGGAAGAGCAGCACTCCTGCTGTGCTGCTGTTCAGGCCCATCCTGGGTGTGCCCGGGCTCACAAACAGGAAAGGACCTGAGGGAGGGCACAGAAATCAGGGAAAAATCACAGAAATTCCAGGCAAAAGCCCCAAATTCCCCAGGAAAAGGACAAATCATGGAGTGCTTGCTGCTGGCTGGAAGGCATCTCTGACAGGCAGGTTTCTCAGATAACTGGGGTTTGCTATCACAGCCATATTTTTCCCAGTATTTTAAATATCTGCCCCAAAATTGTAAATTTTGGAATGCCAAATTTTATTTTGGCCATACAAATCTCCTGGAAGCTGTGGTTACACAACCAAGGAACACTTGTATAAGTTGCTACAAAGCAGTTTCTACTGGAAATTGTCACCTGAAACACAAATTTAAGAGGTCTTGGCAAAATATTTTGACCAACTCAGCTGTGATCTCACAGGACTAAGATGAAATTTTTTTAAGAAGGGAAAACAGGAAACTCCCCAAATCCAGGATCCCTGAGGCTCCTGATTACAGCACAACAGGATGGCACAAACCATGGATGCCAGGCCTCCAGAAAGGGAAGAAAAACCAGGATTTCCTTACTGGATATTTGGATATAAAGCTCAAATAGATGTGTTTTCACATGTGATTAAAGAATTAAAATTCCTGATGGATCATCATCACTGGGCAGGGTAAGGTGGGATATTGGGAAGGAATTCCTGGCTGGGAGGATGTGCCCATCCCTGGGAATGCCCAGGCTGGACAGGGCCTGGGATAGTGGAAGGTGTCCCTGGATGAGCTTTAAGGTCCTTTCCAACCCAAACCATTCCAAGGTTCTCCACTATGCAGGCAGAAACTAAAAATGCTACAGAAATAAAAGGGCACATAGAAATAGCACATACACTCACAGATGAAAAAATAAACATTTCAAACCAGAGCTCCCTTGCAACACACAACACAATTCAGGACATTAAAACTGGTCCTCAAAATGTGACTGGCACAACTTTTTAAATTTTAAATAATGACTGAAACAGCCTCACTTTCCCAATATAAATCATGCAGTGACCATGCAGAAAAATCACTGTTCTGGAGAACAAGGACTATGAATGAAAAAGCAGAACATGACAAACAGAAGAGATGAGTCTCTGCATGTGAAATGGAGCTGGAAATTCCCCCGGGTGGATGTTTCAGTACCTGATTTCTGCCCAGAGGGTGCTGAGCCCAGGCTGGGGTTGTTTGGCCGCGAGGGCGTTCCTGGGAATGCAGCAGCAGGATCCACACTCAGGGTGCTTTGGATTAATGGCACACAAACCTGCAAAGGGATCCCAGCAACAGCTACAGCACATGCAAGCCATGAAAAGCTCATTTCACTCTGCACAGGCTGGGCTGCTGTTCACAAAGCAGAGTTTCTGGGCATTTAGAATGAATTAGAAATGTCTAACCAAACAAAAATTCCTGGTGGATGCAGGACATTTTAATAAGCCTAAGAAAATACTTTTCCCTCCCTTTTCTCCCATCTTGAAGATTAATTTAAGGAAATCCAGGTGTTGAATAGAAACAGGTCCATTCCACTTGCAGTGTGACTAGAAATGAAACACCTGCATAATTTTTCTATCTTCCTAAATATTTATGGTCTTGTCACCAGTATTCCTATGGCAGCTTTTTCCAAGCCCACACTTCCTTGGTGAAAGGAGACAAAAGCCTTTTTTTAACACATTTATAACCCCTGAATGCACTCAGGGCAGGTTTTCAGAGATGCTCTCAGGACATTCCCACAGACTCTCCAATATTTTGGGCCTGTGAGTCCCAAATATCCCTTCTCACAGTCTGTAAGTCACACACGAGGACAAACTGGTTCTTTGAGGGAGTTTGATTTCAGTAACAAAGCAGAGAGGGAGGAAGCAGGAACGTTTTCCAGAGCTCAGAGGGGCCTGGGCTGCACAGGGATCGGGACTCTTGGCACCTGTGTTACCTGTTCAAAGTTGGAGGGCAGGTGAGGTCCCAGTCTCATCAGCAAATACCACCACACCTCCAGCTTGGTCAGGGCCAGAGCCTCTGTCCTCACATGGATGGAGCTCAGGGGCTGCATCAGCAGTTTCAGCCTCTTAGCACTGCACAGGATGTCTGGGAGACCCAAAAAGTGCATTTTAAACAATTCACGTTACTGAATCACAGCTCAGCAAAATTCAATTCAACCATTATGTTTTTATCCCAATATCTTTTAGCTTCAAATTCAATTAACAGCAATTTACAAAACTCAACCACACCAACTTTTTAAAGTCTCTTACTGCTCTAATTATTGTTTAAAGCAACTCTGCAAAAATCAAGTATTTCTTTTCAGCACAAAGACTGAAATTGAATTTTCTGCATTCCAACCTGACCCCACTGGAGAAGGGAGGCTGGACTGAACCTGACCCACTTTGGGATTCTGTGATAAACAGAAGAAATTCCCTCTTGCTTGCTGTTAGGTCCTATCTGCTCCAGGGACAGGAAAATCAAACACTGAATTTTCCCTTCACAACACAGAGAAGCACAATCAAGGTAAAAAACATTGTATTTTGACACAAGGTAGACTAAAAACTTATCCAGATTCAGGTTACACCTTTAAAACAACTTTTTTTTTTAAAAACCTCTGGAATCCTGAAGTGTTGCCTTTCTCCACTTAAGCCAGCACCATCCAAAATAAAATATACAGAATGTTTTATTCTCTGTTTCACGGCTGTTTGGATCATTTATAGCACTACAAAACACAATTTACTAGCTTTATTCTATTTCTAGCATTCCCAGCAGAAAAAACTAGGATAGAACAAAAGATCAAACTATCACCTTGCCTCAAAAAGAAAAGAAAACAAGGAAAAAAGCAACAAAAATTTGAATTTCAGCTATGCATACAATGAATTTTCCTGCACCATTGTGAGGCTATCCAGTGGTACACAAATAATGCATTGACCACTGACAGATTATTTTTTCCAGTTATGTATTATCACATATTATGTATTGATGTGTTAAATTATATATTTCAGTATGTTTATTTTTCCAGTTGTGTATGACTCATATTTAAACAAATCAGGCTAACTATTTTTTTTTTAAACCTACCTGGATTTAGAGCAAAATTATCAATGAGGCTTTTCCATGCAATGAAGGCAATTTTCTTCACCACAGGGGAGCCACTGCGGAAGCCCAGCTCCTCCAGCTGCAGCAGGGAGTTGATGAAGCTGCCGCTGCGATGCAGAGTCTGGGCAGCAAGAAATTCACAATTAAAGACAATTCTGCTGCTCAAAACTCCCTTTTCTAAAGTTTTACTCATTTTCTGCTTACCTTTCCAAGCAATCTGACAAACAGGGGCCACAGTTTTAACACGAAGGTCTCGTTTTTGGAAGAAAAGAGTTTCTGAAGTTCGGAAATTAATTTCTGCAGACAGAAAGAAACAGGATTTCTACAAGTAATGGGATTTTAAATATTCTAAGAACTACACACTCATACCAATGTCTGGGGACACAACCAACAGACAAGATTTGAGAATATGCAAGTACATTTTTTACAATTAAATATATATATATAAAATTCATATACCTAAACTAAGCACGAGTTTGTTTTGCTTAGCAAAACCCACAACTTGTGGTGCCATGAGGAAGTGGAGCAGCATTTCTGATGTTTCTACATCAGATTTCATTCTGTACCACACAGCATTTGTTACCACCTGATTCTCTTTTTAGCTGAAATTTGTGGCTCTTATTCTGACAGTGGCAACCAACAAAGCAAAATCCATGTCTTCAAATATTTGCATTTCCTCCAACTCCAAAATCAAAACACGCCCTGACCCACCTTGTTTGGGTGAGTTTTTCAGCAGAAAATAAAGCAAAATAAATGAGCCAAGTAAGGCCAGTCCTGGAAGTGAAGGGGAACATGAAAATCTTCATCAAAGACACCAGGATGGGGACTCTGAAAGGGCGTGGAAAATGCCAAGCATCCTCTGCTTTCCTGCCTCCCTCAGGCCTCCAAATTGTGCCTCCCATCCCCTTTGTTGCTGGGCACTTTTTTGCAGTGGTCCTGTATTTACATTTCCTTTTTTTTTCCCCCACTAAAACCACTGGCATCAAGAAGTTGCTGTCAATGCACAGGAAATGAAATTAATGCCCCCCAATAGCTGCTGCTGAGCAGAGGCCCAGCACTGTTCTGTCACTCACTGTGGTCATCAGGTGCTCGGTGACAGCTGCCACCTCCTGCTGCTTCTGCAGGAGCAGTGGCATCCCCATCTCCAGGGCAGTGGCACCTCTTAACTGCACTTTGTGAGCTGAGTGGACAACCAGAGGGATGATCAGCTTTGCCCACCTCACAGCCTCTTCTCCCATCTGGGCTGGAACTTGCTCCATTAAGCTGGATCAAAAAAAAAAACCCAAAAAAAACCCACAAAAAAACCAAAAAATAGGGATTACAGATCTCCAAAAGCAGCTCAGGCACTCAAGTTATCTTTGTATCACCAATAAATGCTCTAGTTCAATCCAGGATTTATAGAAAACCATCCCAAATTTTTAAAATCGATTGTATTAGAAGTGCAAATTTCAAGTGTTATCTCAGATAAACCTCTCCAAAGCACAACAGCCTCACTTGAGAGCTGTGCTTTCTGTTTTAGCACAGCAATCTGGGCACAGGAGCTGAGAGCCTGACAGGAATGCACAATGCCCAAGGAAAGTTTGGCCATGAACCATCCCTGGGAGTTCCCAGGAGCCCAGGCACTCCCACACAGCTGGGAAGAACTCCCAGCAGCTTCTGGAAAAATCCCAAACCAGGTTTGGACAGGCTCCATGAACACTGGCCTGGTCAGAGCTCTGAGTTTATCCTCCTAGGCCCAAAATTCCACACATTTCCACCATCCCACCCACACCAAAAAACGTGCAGAAATGGGAATATCTGGCATGTATTCAAACTAGCCTGAATCTAGAAATCCTGGAATTTTGTCAAGTCCCCCTTTTCCCCAGGAAAGTCAAATCCCCATCCCTACAGTTTATGGAGAATTGCTTCACTAAAGAAAAGTTCTGCCTTTCAAGTCATTTTATTAAAGTCAGAGGACAAGAACTGTTTGAAATGGATTTGCAGCTCAAAATTTTATAAGAGAAAACTTAAAAAGGAATAAAAATAAAAGCTCAATGTATTTACTAAAACAGAAATTAAATTAGCACTAAGTAAAGATAAAACGTGACAATTTCAGTTCTGCTGACCAGAACAACGTGCTCACAGTGATGGTCCTAAAAAGTAATTTTTGGAATTAGACAGGAATTCTAACAGTGTTATGGGAAGCATTGCACTAAAATGTGTTGCCAAGAGGATATTTCTAAGTAAGATATTTTTGAATAAACCCCCAAATAACAGCAGAGAATTTCTCAAGCAGGCAGGTTCTGGAAACAAAATGTAAGAACATGACTTGGGAAGCACAGGTGAGAGGTTGGAAATAATTCCTGAAGAGTCATTAAAAATGAAAGCAATATTGACTAAATTCTGCATCAGAATGATGACATGATTTTTAAGGTAATATTTTAATTAATTCTAATACACAAAACAAGTGTTGCACAGCCCAGCAGCTCCCCAGTTCAGCCCTGGACAGAATTCCATGGAATATCCCCTGGTCAGCTGGGATCAGCTGTGTCCCCATGTCCTTGACTCAGAGCAAACTCTGCTCAGCAATAATTAAAACACCCCTGGTGTTATCAACACCATTCCCACCCCAAATCCCACCCACAGCTCTCAGCAACCACCTCCAGCCCAGTCAAAACCAGGGCAACACTGGAGGAAAAGAATCCCTAACAGAATAAACAACTCAAGGAGCTTTAGAGGTTTTGTCTTTAGTAATTTAGGGCCACTTGGGTTTTGTATGCAGAGTTCCCCCACCCAAATAAAGGATGGCAATGGAATATTGCAGAGCACTCACCGTATGATGACATTCAGTGCTTCATATTCAACCACAACTGACTGCACTTCTCCTTTAGTCAGGATTGTTTCCAGGGTGGAGAGAATATTGGACACCTGAGCAAAGAAGAGAACAGCACAGTGAGCACCTGGATACAAATCATTCCAGGAGGAGGTGGAATTGTGGCATTTCATTCTCCAGAATTTGGTTTGGATCATGCCAGGTCTCCTTTTAAACTGGAATATTCTTAACTTCTCTCCCCTGTGATATTTCATTGCTTTCTGTGAAACGTGGATGAAAAATGAAAACCTCACAAATCAATTTTGAATTGCAAAATAAAAACTTTAAAAAGGAGTTGCAGAGCTTATTAGTGTTGGGCACATGTGGAGATTGTTCTCTTTTAAATGACATTTAGAAACTTCTTTGAGAACTTCTCAAAGAACTTCTGATCTTTTTTCATTACTTTTTACTAGTTCCCATATGTACAGAGTTTTACAATAGGCTTATGTATATTTATTCTGTTGATTTTGTGTTACAACTTGTAATTAGCCTTTGTACAGAGAAATTTCTAATTTTTTTGTTTATTTTTTGTAGACTGAGCGTTGGTTTGTTTCTGTTTTAGAGTTCAAGGGGCTTTTTTTATCTTTTTAGCTTGGAAAGGGTCCTCTCTTATTTCTTTAATTTGGAGATTTGTATTTTTTTTCTTTGGTTGAGGTAGTTTGGTAAGCACAGTAGAGCCAGTAGACTAAACAGCATATTTTACTTATGTTAGCAAGAGATTATTAATTTAAAGTGGCACATTTTACTTAAATCTAAATGGATTTTTACTTTGTTGAATTTTTACTCTGTTTCCTCTGATAGAACTGCTCACATTGCAGCTTTCCCCTCAAAAGCTCAATAATTTCTGGCTCAGGTTTTCCAAGAATTGATACTTTGCAGTGGTCCTGCATTTACATTTTACATATTTTTATTTTGTATTTCCTTTTTTTTTTCTCCACTAAAACCACTGGCATCAAGAAGTTGCTGTCAATGCACATTAGATCAGATCTGATGGGAAATGACCTTTGGATTCAAAAGTTACTGAGTGGAGAGTAGCAAAGGATTTGCTTCCTCTCCCTAGGAAAAAACAGCTCCAAAATGAGAAATGCAAACTCACCTTTGTTTTTAACAATTTCTGAAATGAGAAATGTGAGAAATGAGGCCACCAAAGGAACAGTGAAGGGACTCACCTCCTTTTTGACAACTTCTGGAGGAAATGCCTGCTTGGAGATGACCCAAAGTGCCCGAGTGCGAGTGTTTTTGTCTGAGGATTTCACAGCCACGCTGTTCACTGCTGCCAGCAAGTCCTGCATTTCAGAGCCTGAAAGCAGAGCACACAAAATCCTCCTCAACACATTCCAGGTCATTCTGCTCACTTAAGTTTGCCCAGAATCCATTCAGATGCAAGTAACAATGATTTAGTGCCTTAAACAACATTTTGGAGAAGTTTTTCTCCTACTAAAGTAGCCAAAAAGCTAAAAAATGTGTTAATATACAAATACTAATAATGCAGGGCATCTGTATTACCTTTGTAAGAATCCATAAAAGTACAGGACAGCTTTAGTTAAATACACCTGAGCTAAATAATTATTAAAAACTTCTTGGATTTTAAGTGAATTTAGCAGCACTTTGATATAAATAAATTTATTTTAGAGCCTACAAGAGGTTTTTGTTATTAAAGGTGGTAAAATTGTAGCTCATAACATAAAAATTAATAAGGTTAATATAGGACTTGGATCCAATTAAGAACACAGATGGAGCAGTCATGTGTTCCTTTAAAATTCAAGGGTAAAAAGTCTGATTTATTGCAAATCTGCACTTTGTGGGTGAATGATCTCACAATCAGAGAAATGGAAGGACACTTTCATTCCTCTCCCCCAGTCAAAAGTACACCCAAAGGTACAGGAGCTGCTTGTCCTCCCTGCCTTTTAAACTCCCCATTGTTTTCAGGGCTTTGTGATTTCTGGAGCCTGACATTCTGTAGTAAAATTGTCATTTATCAACTGGTTAGGAAAAATGAGCTATGAATGAGAGGAAAGAAAGATACCACACAGATATTATGGAAATTTGGGGAAATTCTGCATAACAGGAAAGCAGAAGACACTGAAGAAATGGAGGAGAAGAACAAAAGAACCAATTTCAAACAGGAAAAACGCCCTCTCCCCTGATTCCAAAAACCTGTGGTCTTACCTTGAGGCAAAGCCTCAAGTTCTCAAAACCAAAACCTTTTGTGAAAGGGATTTAGCACTTTTTAGGAATGGAGGTCATAAGATTTTGGATTAATTAGCAATAGTCTGGGCTGGACCTTTAATTTAATAGTCTCTTCCAACTCAAAGCACTCCATGATTTGATGGAACAAAGAAATCTCCAAGCAAAAGCAGGAATGTGTTGAAAAGCTCTACTGTGCACCCCCAAATCCTACAAATAGGTTCTTCACTCTTTTATCACCAGAATATCTTTTTTTTGAACACTAATTCCACACTACTAATTACTAATTGCTACCAAAACATTTAATTAAACTAAAGGTAGTAAAATAGAATTAGTGTAACAGCATGAAAAATCATCACCATACTTGTGTACAAGATGTAATTAATGAACTGATCACACTGCTCATATTACAGACAAAACCTGGCCAAAATTAAAACAAATGCCAAGAAAAACCTAAAGAAAGAGCCCTGATGTATATATTCATAGTCACAGTCTGATTGCTTACCAGATAATTCAGCTGTGTTGTTTGAATTAAAAGTGCAGAAGCCCAAGGCCTGCAATGCTGCATTACTGAGCTCCAAGTTTGGACTGGAAATGTGTGCCTGGGGAAAAAAAAAATAAAAAAAAAATCCACAGAATCTCAGGTTAGAAAAGCAGCTGAGAAATATTGAGTTTACTGTCTGAATACCAACACTGCTGGGAAGCTGGAAAAAGCAAACATTTGCTGAAAATTCCACCCAGGCAGGAAACCCTCCCTGAATTCTGTTTTTGCTCTCTGTAATAAAAACATCTTCAATGAAATAAATCCCAAACATCCCAAGTTTTTCACTTTGGTTGTGTATGTTATGTTCTCTCACTTGACTCTCCAATTGTTTTTAGGCCTCTAAATCAGAAGGAAAAAATGGCTCAGAACAACCTTTACATTACTCCTTAAAAATCCTTGACATTTTCTGCATATTCTGAATGGTTTCTAAGGCAGCCACACTATCTCTCCTGGCTGGAAGATTAGATTTGACCGTGGTATGCTGCCTGAACACATCCAACACTCAGCACTTTCGTTTTTTCTGCAGTAATTCCTCATGACAAGAGCTGTTTTGTCAAAAAAACTCCTTTCCTGCTCTGCAACTACCTTGCATTCCTATTAATAGCTGGATTTCATGATTCAGAGTTTTTTTCCCAACCTTAATGATTCTGTGACTCTATAAACGAGCTGAAATTTGAGTCTTTCTATGCCCACTGACCTTGCCCACCAAAATATCTTTGTTCCCTGAAGTGTAGGAGAACTGAATGGAACAACCATACCTTGAACACCTTGCAGAGTTGAGGGAAGTGTTTCCTGAAATCTGCAGTGAATGCTTTGGCTCCTTCACCACTCAGGCGACTGCAAGGAGCAGGAGGGAAAACAAACAATATTTACAAGTTCAGGACATTGTACCTGACTTAACTTTCAACTTCTGACACGGAGCAGCGTATTTTCCTGAAGGAAATCAACAAATCAAAGAGCAAAAATGCCAGCACAGGGTCTGACCCAGCAGCAAAATCCTGTGCTATAGTACAAAGTGAGCAATGACTCGTTTTCTGCCCAAAGAACACTCAGAAAAACATTAAGGGCTTTCATTTTTTGATCAGCTCCTATAAAAACATTACAATTTAGCATGCAAACTTTAAATGGCTTGCTGCAAATTAGAAAAACAGGAGCTGAAAAAGCACTTTCCTCAGGAGCAGCTCAGAATCCAGGAAAATCTGGTCTGAGAAGCAGCAAGGATGATTTTGCACGTATGTAAGGAACATTCTTGCAGAAAAACTGCAATTATCCCATAAAACGTTAATCATCACTGCAAAACCCAAACCGTGCTGAGTTCGGTCGTCCAGGAGGACTTGTTGCTGCTGAATACTGGCATCAGAAGGGTTTTTTTGCTGCCAGTTATTTCTAGAAACCTGTAAAATCTGCTATGTGAGTACTACAGAGTCGAATTCACTGCAGAACCTTAGGGAGACACTGAGAGAAAGAGGTCGTGCCTTTGCAAATGATAAAATCAGAAAGATGCAGGGAAAGGCACAACCTCATGGGGAAGAAGCACCTTCCAGAAAGAAATGCAATGAAAACAAGGCAAAACCCGAGAAACGCCAACTAAAAACTTCACCCTTCCAATCCTAAACCCGCAAGGCTTTGACATGACAAGAAAGCTGTTGTTAAGTTATTATTTATTATCTTCGCACACCTCTGAGGATGCCCCAGGAAGCCACGGGGACAGGGAGGCTCTGGGATGCGCAGAGCCTGTGGAGATGCGCTCCTTCCTCCCTCCTCTTCCTCCCCTCGCTCCTCCCTTCCTCCCGTCCCTCCCCCCCAGCCCCGCATGTCTCCCGCGGCCACGCCGGCCGCAGCCCTGCCTCCGGGCTCCCAGGGCAGCACAGCCCCGCTGCCATACCCTCCTGCCCCCCTCTCTCCCCGAGCCCGGCCCGAGCCCTCAGGCCGCACGGTCAGCGTGCGCGTCCCCCCGCGCTCACCTGACGACGGTGAGGTGCGCGTCCGTCAGCTCTCCCGGTGGCGCGGCGGGGTCCTGCAGGGTGTGGAGCAGCGGGCCGAGGCTGGAGCCGGCGGCGGGGTCGGGATGGGGGCCGGGAGCGCTCATGGTGATGGCGACACCGCCGCCTCCTCCTCCTCCTCCTCCTTCCCCCAGCGCGGCCGCCCCTCACTCAGCGCCGCGCGCCTCCCGCGCTAAGATGGCGGCGGCGCGCGCGGGCGGCGCGCGCGGCCTCCGGCCAATGGCGGCGCGACCCGGGTGTTCCCGCGCGCCCGCCTCTCGCCGCTGATTGGCGGAGGCGCGGCGGGAAAGGCGGGGGCGCGTGAGGGGGCGGGGCCGGCCGGCGCTGAGGGCGCTGAGGGAGCGCGGGTGACGCGAACCCCCCGCACATCCCGGGGTCGGAGAATAACGGCGAAAAAGGGCGAAAAATCCATGTCCGCCCCCTTACCCTGCCCGAACGTCCCACCCTGAGCATTCCTGAGAGCTCTGGCAGCCTCGGGGCCGCGAGCATTCCGCGGAGAGCGTGGTCAGTGCCAGAGCACGCTCTGCTGGAAAAACCTTTCCTTAATTTCCAACCTAAATGCGCCCTGCCGCAGCTCCGGCCGCTTCCTGGCTCCTCGTCATGAAGTCGGAGCAATAGGTCAGCTCAGGTCGGTCAAATCCCTAATTAATGACTGGAAATGAACTCCAGCTCCGTAGCCGGAATTCCTTGAGCCCCTCTGGGGTTGAAATAGGAAATTCCCAGCCCTAGCAGCGAACCCAAAGGGTTGGAAAGGCCTGCAGGGATCTGTGTTTCCATTAGGAATGGCTGTCCTGGGTTTATTCCCCAAAAAAATATCCCGTGGGGATTCCAGTGTTCCCTGGTTCTCATCCCTATCCATGCAAGACCTGGCGCTTCCCAGTTAAAACAACAAAAAACCCCACCCCGAGGTCATAAATAAAAATAATAACATTCTCCCCATGCTTTTCCTTATTCTCTTCCCCAAGGACAAGCGCTGCTGCTGATGCTGGAAAATGGGAATGCTGTTGTATTGTGAACACAAGGTGGCAGGATTAAAAAGCACTTTTTAAATATAGTTACATCCCAGGAATGTGGGGATGTGAAACTCGTTTCATGGAGCACGAGTAAAGTGTCGGAAATAACCAGGAGAGGAGCAATGTTGTTCTCCAGTACAGCCAGAAAACAGGATTATATTCCCAGTGAGATGACAATAAAAGCTCAGGAATGAAATAAATTTAAACCATCGAGAATTAGAAGAAATAAAGCAAAAACGGGGCTGATTAGATCTTAGGATCATCCTTGTGCAAAACTGGGGATTTTTGATGGAATTTCGAATGAATTGGAGACAGAACCTCTGAGTTTTTTAGATGGTGTGATTTATTTTCCTTATCTTTTCCACAGGCAGGAAGGGTGAATTGGGCTCACATCTTCACTGCATGGCTCAGAAGGTCACAAGACCTTTAGTTATAAGATCTTTTAAAAATGTATTGACCAATAAAACATTGCCAACGAGGATATTTATGGTTTTGAATTAAATATTTTGTCTTACGGACTTGTATATCAGCTTTGTTAGCCAGTCATGCTATGACACACAAACCTACAGCGCTGCATTCTGAACTCCTTGTTACCTCTGGGACTACTTTTATTTTTTCTATATCTTAAACTCTAAACCTCTAAACTTTGCTTTTCCTAACTTAAACCATAAATCCACATTCTCACTCCTAGCACCTAAGTTTGGAAACCTTTTCCAAGGTTTCAGCTCAAATCCTGAGTTTAATTCTAACCTTTGGCTTACAAGCTCAAAGTTCTGAGAGTTCCCTGCATTTCAGATTCCAACACAAAACCATTCCTGATGAATTCAGAGGATGAGGAATACAAATGCTCCAAACAAAATGGAATTCACAGGAAAATTCATAGTGAGCATTAGATTTCAGCAGAGCTGGAGTCAAGAAAACTCTCAGAAACAAAACTCATTTACTCCTTTAAATTAATAATGGTTGCAAGAAACAAAAATAACTCACTGCAAACTTGGTGGGATAAGACCAGAGGTAGCTTTAATGCTGCTTCAGGTAAAAACATTTGGAGAAGGATTTAAATTCAGCAATTTCAACTAGAACAGTCTTAAAGGATTTAAATTCAGCAGTTCAACTAGAACAGTCATAAGGGATTTTAAATTCAGCAATTTCAAATAGAACACTCTTAAAGGATTTAAATTCAGCAATTCCAACTAAAACAGTCTTAAATGATTTAAATTCAGCAATTTCAACTAGAATAGTTGTAAAGGATTTAAATTCAGCAATTTCAACTAGAACAGTCATAAGGGATTTTAAATTCAGCAATTTCAATTAGAACAGTCATAAAGGATTTAAATTCAGCAATTTCAATTAGAACAGTCTTAAATGATTTAAATTCAGCAATTTCAACTAGAACAGTCGTAAAGGATTTAAATTCAGCAATTTCAATTAGAACAGTCATAAAGGATTTTAAATTCAGCAATTTCAACTAGAACAGTCGTAAAGGATTTAAATTCAGCAATTTCAATTAGAACAGTCATAAAGGATTTTAAATTCAGCAATTTCAACTAGAACAGTCATAAAGGATTTTAAATTCAGCAATTTCAATTAGAACAGTCATAAGGGATTTTAAATTCAGCAATTTCAACTAGAACAGTCTTAAAGGATTTTAAATTCAGCAATTTCAAATAGAACAGTCATAAAGGATTTCAGTTTAGCAATTTCAACTCGATCAGTTTTAAAGGATTTTAAATTCAGCAATTTCAATTAGAACAGTCTTAAATGATTTAAATTCAGCAATTTCAACTAGAACAGTCTTAAACCGGTGTAAACAAGGTCCAGCACCTCGGTGGTGTCTTCGGAACGTGCTCGGTGAGAAGTTCCTCCTGCTGCTTCCTCTCACCACTTTTATTCTCTTTACCAAGTCATTCCTTTCATTCTTTTGAAAGGACTTCATGCTTTGGATGAGGAAACCCTGACAGAACCCATGGATCTGCCAAGAAAATCAAAGTGTGGATCCAGCTGATCCTGTGCTCTTCCCAATCTTCTGCACCTGGTGCCTGCCAGGCCATCCACAAGATGAATTTTTGTGTCTTAAAAATGAGCTTACACTGAAGGCCTTTCCAGTTCAAGAAAATCAATTCATTAAAAACAAATAATAATAATAATGTGTAGAGGATAGTGGAAATAAAGCAACAGTCTAAAAAAATAAATATGTGGAAATCAAGGGAAATAAAGAGAGGAGAGCGTAAATTTAAAAACGATCGTGACAGACACACAAAAAGTTGGTTCAAGTGGTGCAAGAAATGAGGAGAAGGAGCCGTTTACATAGAAAAAAATAATTTTAAATATTTGGTAGCAATGAATTTTACACTTGTATTCTAAAAATAATCCTTGTAAGTATATTTTATAATTTATTCCCTAGTGTATTTCTTACCGAAACATAACAAAACCACAAACTCAGACAGAGAAATGAAAAAAAATATATATAAAAAAGAGACAAAACAAAAATCTGAAAAAATCTGGATTGAGTTCAGGCTGAAGCAGGTTGTGTGCGGGCTGCTGTGCTCACATAATTCCGAATTTTCCGGACACGAAGCTGCTCCGGGCCGGGCCGGAGGCGTTTCGGGGCTGGGGGGGCTCCAGAGCGGAATAACGGATCTGGAACCCGCCCGCGGTCACTGAGGCGTCCGTCAGGAACTTCAGCGTCATCACGTTCCCTGCATGGCGAAAATTCCATTTATGGGCAGCAAAACGGGGCCTTGCACATGGATCTTCGGGGGTTTAAATTTTTTCACCTATGTTCTGGGGGATTTTTTATTTTTTTTCACATGTATTTTGGGGATTTTTAATTTTTTTCATCTATATTTTGTGGGATTTTACATTTTTTCACATTAAGTTTGGGTTTAAAATTCTTTAAATCTTTTTTTCAGATATATTTTTTGCAGATTGTTAATTTTTTCACATATATTTTTGCATACTTTTAATTTTTTCACATTTATTTTTGGGGATTTTAAATTTTTTTCTCCTCTATTTGGCGGATTTTTCTTTTTTTTCACCCATATTTTGGGGTTTAATTTTTTCAGATATATTTTGGGGGATTTTAAATTTTTTTCAGATCTATTTTGGGGGATTTTAATTTTTTTTCGCCTATATTTTGGGGTGTTTTAATTTTTTTCACACAAATTTTTGGGGATTTTAAATTTTTTTCACATAAATTTTTGGGGATTTTTAATTTTTTTCACCTATATTTTGGGGGATTTTTTATTTTTATTCACCTATATTTTAGGGTTTAAATTTTTTCCAGATATATTTTTTGGGGTATTAACTTTTTCCAGATATCTTTTTTTGGGGTCTTAGGTTTTTCTGCAAATTTTTTTTTTTTTTTTTTTGAGTTTTAAGGGGTTTTCAGGTGTATTTTTGGGGTCTTCAAGTTTTTTTCAGATATGATTTTTGGGTTTTAAATTTTTTCAGATTTTTTTTTTTTGAGGTTTTAAGTTTTTTTAGGGAACACTTCCCTCTAATTAGGCTGATTTACATTCATTTAGAAGTAATTAAGTGGCTTTTTGATTTCCCACAAAGAGTGAAAATAAATTACCTGTGCTAATGATGTCATCTGGCAACTCATCTCCACAAAATCTGAAAAAAAAAAGAAATGTTGATTAAAGGAATTAAGGGAATTATGGCACAGCCCTGCTCCATGGGGCTCAAGAGGATATTAAATATATATGTGGCATATTTATATTATAAATTATATATTAAATATTATTATAGTAATATTTAATATATTTACAATATAAATTGATATAAGAATATAAATTGATTTAATTGGAATTCTATGTTAAAGCAATTTCCTAAATAATTTTTTAATGCCATCCTATGATAAGATTGAGGGGAGGAAGCAGTTTTCAATATCTGCAGGAAGGAAATGAAAAAAGGGAAAAAAGCCAATTCACAAGAGGTTAAGGAAAGGAAGAGTGAGCCAAGACTAAGAGAGGAACAACATTGCCAAAAAAATCCATTTGAATTATCTGTAAAAGCAAAAATGGACTCAGTATAATATATTATATTATATTCTGTTATGTTATGTTATATTATGTTATGTTATGTTATGTTATGTTATGTTATGTTATGTTATGTTATATTATGTTTGTTGTATTATGTTGTGTTATGTTGTGTTATGTTGTGTTATGTTGTATTATATTATATTAATTATATTATATTATATTATATTATATTATATTATATCATATCATATCATATCATATCATATCATATCATATCATATCATATATCATATTATATTATATTATATTATATTATATTATATTATATTATATTATATTATATTATGGTTTATTATGTTATGGTTTATTATGTTATGTTATATTATGTTATATTATGTTATATTATGTTATGTTGTATATATGTTTGTTGTATTATGTTGTATTGTGTTGTATTATATTATATTATGTTATATTATATTATATTGTATTATGTTATCATATCTTATGTTATGTTATATTATATTAATCTACTATATTATATATTCTATGTTATAGAATATATAATATATAATATATAATAGGTAATAGATAATAGATAATAGCTAATAGATAATATATAATAGATAATATATAATAGATATTAGGTATTAGATATAATATATAATATTATATATATAATATATAATATACAATATATAAGATATTGTATATAACATATAATATATAATATATAATATATAAGATATTGTATATAACATATGATATATAATATATAATATATAATATATAAGATATTAGATATTAGATATTACATATTCAATACTAGATATTAGATATCATTTATTCTATCAATTCATCCCATAAATTTCCTAATTTACACTTTATAAACCTCCTTCTCCCGAAGGTGTGCCCAGCCCACCCTAAAGTGGCGCATTCCCTGTTCCGTACCTGCCCACGAAGCCGTTGACATCGTCGTAGCTGTCGTAGACCTCCAGGAAATCCGCCAGGCACGCCGTGTCCTCCTCCAGGTCGAACTCCAGGAACTGCAGGTGGATCCTGTGCCCGTAGCTGACGCGGATGTGCCAGTAGCAAACCTGCTCGTTCTCGTACTCCTTGGGGTAACCCGGCGATTTAAAGACGTGCTTGGAGTCCGTGAAAACCCCTCCGCACTCCTTGCCTAAGGGGCAGGTAAAACACGAGAGGTGAGCTTTGAATTCTCAACTGGAATTGAATTCCGTGATCTGCTGCTCTGCAGGCTGAGTTAGCAGGAGGAGAAGTGGATAAAACATGAATTTATCCACAGCAAGGAAGAAATGAAGGCCGTTAGCATGGAAACCAATAAAACAGACACATACGGGATATTTCCAGCCTTAGTGAGCAGCATTCATCCCTTCAAATTTTGTTGTAAGCTCCTCATTCATTATTGCTGTTAACTTCTTTGTACCAATAAAATACAATAAAATAAAATAAAATACAAGCTATTGCTTTGTCCAATGAATATAATGTAACTAATGGCTTAAGATCACGCTTTTTAAGGGTGTAAAATTTGAGAATAATTTGGAATAAAGCAGCAGCAGCCATTGTTGTCTCTGCACAATGTGTGTGTGTGCCGTGCCCATCTCCACAGTGACAGCTGCTGACATTTCGCTGCAAGCTGTGGCTGAGGTGTGTGGCATTCCCATGCTCTGGACAGACAGACATCATTCTGTCTCTCAGGAGAAGCGCAGAGAGGAGAAGAGAAAACAATCTTTATCTCTGCTGTGCTGTTTTCCCCATGTGCAATGTGGTGTGGAAATTGCTGGGTTGGATTCTGGTGAAGGTTGTTTGGGTGTTGCTCTGATTTTTAGAAGTGTTTTCTTGTATAGTTCTTTTGAAAGTTTTAAAGTTCTCAAAAAACTTCTTTAGCCTTCTGATAACTGGAATTCTCACTGTTCATGTAAATAATGATTGTTTTGTCTTCTTTTTTGTGAGAGGAGAGAATTGATGCGCTGTTGGTTTGACCGGTGTGGTTGGAGAGGTGGCAATTTCATCCTCCCATCCACTGCCACTTTTAGAATTCTATATATTGCAAGGAGAACTATAAAAGAAAATTTAACACTCTTAAAAATCAGAGCAAATTTGGGTTCAATGACCAATAGGATCTGGCACTGCAGGAGGGCTGAGCCACCATAGAATGGGACTGCTGCCACCTCCCTGACCCACAGCCTGCCAGGGCCTGCTCTGACTCTGCCAGTGTTGTTTTTTTTGGTTTGTACTATTGCATTTTTATTTTTAGTTTCCCTAGTAAAGAGCTGTTATTCCTATTCCCACATCTTTGCATGAGAGCCCCTTAATTTCAAAATTACAATAATTCAGAGGAAGGGGATTTACATTCTCCATTTCAAGGTAAGCTCCTGCCTCCCTCAGCAGACCCCTGGCTTTTCAAACCTGGACACCCAGCTTTTGGAAGGAGATATTTTGGAAGCAGGAGGCGTGATCCAAACCCCACTGAATTCACAGCAAAAGCTTTCATTGCCTTCAGTGGGTTTGGGGCCAGAGCTGTGTTTTATGTGAAAGGCATTTGGGATTTCTGGCTCTCTCAAGCTTTACAGCTGTACTTGCACATCACACTGACACTCAGATTCATCCTTTCTTCTTCAAAAAACCTCTTGCAAACGTGTCTCAAACAAAAACCAGCTCGTGATCACAGACCTGCTGTTGTACTCCTGCTGTTCCTGCTGCTCCACATTCCCTTTGGGATGAAACCACTCCTGCTCTGATCCAGTGGCCATTTGGGCTTTGCCAGCTCCCTGAGAGTGGGGCTGACCCAACTGGGAACTGAGCTCAGAGCCCCGGGAATGTTCCCCTGGAGAAGGGAAGGATCCAGGCAGAGCTCAGAGCCCCGGGAATGTTCCCCTGGAGAAGGGAAGGATCCAGGCAGAGCTCAGAGCCCCGGGAATGTTCCCCTGGAGAAGGGAAGGATCCAGGCAGAGCTCAGAGCCCCTGGCAGGGCCTGAAGGGCTCCAGGAGAGCTGGAGAGGGACTGGGGACAAGGGAGGGAGGGACAGGAGCCAGGGAATGGCTCCCACTGCCAGAGGGCAGGGATGGGTGGGAGGCTGGGAATTGGGAATTCCTGGCTGGGCTGGAATTCCCAGAGCAGCTGGGGCTGCCCTGGATCCCTGGCAGTGTCCCAGGCCAGGTTGGAGCAGCCTGGGACAGTGGGAATTGTCCCTGCCATGGCAGGGGTGGCAATGGATGGGCTTTAAGGTCCCTTCCAACCCAACCCATCCCACCACTCCACGATCACTGCTAGCTGGGATGAAACTTCAAACATCCCAACAATTCCACAGTTGTGGGGCAGAGCTCAGGCTCAGTTCTGCTGGGGTTTTGTCTCTGTCCCCCCAGTGCTGATGTTCCTGCCAGGCTGCACAGCCCCCAGCCCCAATCCCTGCAGGGCTGCGGGCTCGTGTCTCTGCTTTCCTCCTGTGCCCTGAGCGAGCTGCTCAGCAGCTCCCCGAGCCCCAGAGGAGCCTCAGCTACGTCAGGGAAGGTTTAGGTTGGATATTAGGAAAAAGTTTTTCACTGAAAGAATAACAAAATACTGGAATTGTCTTCCTAGGGAGGTGGTGGAATCACCATCTCTGAATGTGTTTAAAAAGAGACTGGACTTGGCACTAGTTGTGGTGTGGGTTGGACTTGATGATCTTAGAGGTCTCTTCCAACCTCATCATTCTGTGATTCTGTGAGGAACAATCCCACAGCAAAACCGCAGGGCAGGAGCTCTGTGCAGCTCTGTGTGAACATCTGGGCCGGGCCCCCACCCCACAGAGCTATTTAATGAACATAAACAAGCCCAGCCCTGGGAGCACAAACAAAATGTGCACAGCTGTGCAGACCTCACGGCCTCTGCCATGCCTCTGTGAGCTGGGAGCAGCAGCTGAGCTTTGCTGCCCTTCCTGGGGCCACCTCTGCCCTGTCCCTGTCCCTATCCCAAGCTGTCAGAATCTGTGGTATTGGTGATTCCGAGATTGTAGAAAGTCTCTGTCTGTCAGCCCCGCTGCCAAAGCAAAGCCATAATTGGTCTGTGCTGTTTCAAGGTTGTTTATTCTGTTTATCTCTAACATGTTCTGCTGCCCTGCCGCAGCTCTGTCCTGCAGGGCAGCGTGTGGGGCTCTGCCCTCAGTGGGATGGTACAAACATTAAATACCACAAACTACCTGTGCTGGATTTACAATAACGTGCCAATATCTGTCACCTACGTTGGACAGTGTGTCCCCAGCCTGAACCAACAGAAAAATGCCAACACCACAGTGAAACATGGAGGGCATGAAGAAGGAGAAAAAGGACAAGGCACACCCAATTTCCTCCATCTTGTCCCCTTTCGACCCCTCATCTAGAATCCTAAAATTTTACTTTTGCACCCGTGCCACACTTAATTATTACTCTTATCAAACACTCAGAGCTGGTAATTGATCCTGTAAGATTGAAAACTCCTCTCCATGGACAGAGATCACAGCCAGTGTCTCTGGGGGCTCTGTCCAGGGGGTTCCTGACCCCTGCCAGGGTCCCAGGGCAGCCAGAGGGAAGCCCTGGATTCCCACACCAAGCCACCAGTGGCCACACCAGTGGGTGCTGTGGTCACCTCCAGGGCAGGGGATGGGGGATGATGTCTGTGCTGGGGCTCTGAGCTGCCCTGGAGAGCCACTTCTCCTCCTCTAAGGACACACAGAGCTCTGCTGGGAGCTTCTCTGGGAGAATCACAGAGTTACAGGCAGCCAAGCACATTTCTCTCCCTCTCAAGATTTTTTATAGAGAAATAAAAGAGAAAACAATTTCTGTTTCTGCTCCTCGTTTTTCCTATGTAGAATGGGCTTAGAGAACTGTTTACCTGGAGTGATTGCTTGATTGGATTTTAGTGAGGATTGTTTGAGTCTAATAGGTGATCTAATTTACTTATTAAGGTCACGAGTTGTGTGAGAGTTAGAGTCAGAGAAAGTAGTATGTAGTTTTAATATCCTCCTTTTATATATCATATAAATTATGATTATAAATATATATCATTATATTTATATATAATATATATCTCATCTATATAATGTATATATCATAATATTTAATATATAACATATTAACTATAAAATATTATATCTTTAACATAGTTATAATAAAAAAATTATTCAGCCTTCTGAACTAAGTCAGACATCATCATTTCTTCCCATCAGGTTCGCCTACATTTACAAATTACAGGATGGTCTGGATGGAAAGGGACATTAAAACTCACCCCTGCCATGGCCAGGGACACCTCCCACTGTCCCAGGGTGCTCCAAGCCCTGTCCAGCCTGGCCTTGGGCACTGCCAGGGATCCAGGGACAGCCTCAGCTGCTCTGGGCACCCTGTGTCAGGCCTGCCCACCCTTCCAGGGAACAATTCCTCCCTAGGAATTCCTCCTAGTTCCTGCTAAGAAAGCCAGTCCCAGGCAGGACGTTCATTTTCAGAGCTGTTGTATCTCAGACCAAAAAAAAAAAGAAGGTTTAACCTTAAATTTACCCTGTTTCAGGCAGAATACCTCAGATTATGGGCAGAAAGCCCTCAGATTATTCAGATAAATTGTGGGTTGAATGCAGAAGGGGACAGGAGGGGACAGGAGGGGACAGAAGGACAGCCCTGTGGCTGCTCCTCACCGTTGGGGTTGTAGCAGTAGGCGTCCCACCTCTCGCTCCTGTTGAGGCGAATTCCATAATCAACAATTCCAGTCTTGCCAAAGCCACAGTTGGCTCCTGCTTTTACTATGGGATACCCAACTCTGCCCTTGGCCATCCAGCCAGCAGCACACACGTGGAAACCTGCAGCAGAGGGAAAATGAGGCAGAAAATGATCAGTCCTGGGCTGCTCTTATTGCACAAAGCCTCACTCAGTGGACCTGGGTGGAATTGGCCTGATAGAAATTGAGCTACACCCCAGAGCAGGACGTTGAGAGGATAATTTTAAATACAGAGGGTAAAACTGAATTGTGTTCTCCACAATGTGATTACTGGTTCTTCATCTGAAGCCCCAAATCAAATGCAGATGGACTGCACAGTCAGGTTTAAGTGCTCTACCAGCACTTGTAATCCAATTATCCATTGGATGAGTTTTCCAAGGGTGTTCTCTGCTTCCCTTTTGAAGTCAGACAAATTTACTCAATCCCATCTCAAGGGCTGTCAGCATTAAGTGCTAAAAATAAATAAAACACACTACAGACAGCTAAAATCCCCAAGCATTTCCTTAAAACACTTTCAATTTAAATTTAAATACCTGAAATGCCTCAAGGATTTCTTGCCAAACAAAAAGATCCCTTTAATGCATTCTGTGGCTGAGAACTTAACAGCACTGGCCAAAGAATGCAATGTTGTAGAGACCCATCCAATGTTTTCGTGGAGAGGAACTGGAACATATTTGTGGCATCTTAGGGCCTGGAGCTCCTCAGAAGAAACAAAAGTTCCCTTTTCACATGTGCTGGTGCTGGGAGCCAGCTTCTGACTCAACAGCAGGGTGAAAAAATGTCTGGAGTGGAGGATATTTTCCATTGTTTTCTCAGTGCTCTGAATGAATGAGGAGCTTCTTAGGAATCAGCTGGAAATCCAGGGGAGCCCTCACTCCACTGCACTTTTCACCTCCAAGCACAGAAAACATCTCAATGGGAATAAAAGTGGTTGGAGCGAGTCCAGAGGAGGTCAAGGAGCTGCTCCCAGGGCTGGAGCCAGGCTGGGAGAGCTGGGAAAGCTCACCTGGAGAAGGGAAGGATCCAGGCAGAGCTCAGAGCCCCGGGAATGTTCCCCTGGAGAAGGGAAGGATCCAGGCAGAGCTCAGAGCCCTGGGAATGTTCCCCTGGAGAAGGGAAGGATCCAGGGAATCCTCAGAGCCCCGGGAATGTTCCCCTGGAGAAGGGAAGGATCCAGGCAGAGCTCAGAGCCCCGGGAATGTTCCCCTGGAGAAGGGAAGGATCCAGGCAGAGCTCAGAGCCCCTGGCAGGGCCTGAAGGGCTCCAGGAGAGCTGCAGAGGGACTGGGGACAAGGATGGAGGGACAGGAGCCAGGGAATGGCTCCCACTGCCAGAGGGATGGGTGGCAGATTGGGAATTGGGAATTCTGTCTGGAAGGTTGGGGACACCCTGGCACTCATCCTCCTCCTCACCAAGTGGGCAGCTTGTACCAAACCCCACGGCGTTTACAAAGAACCCCAGATTTGGAACAAGAGACGCCAACACCCCGTGAGCACCCTGAGGAGGACCCCTGGGTTTCTCCAGACCTATTTTCCGAGCTGCCTCCAGCTGCTGCAGCGTGGCCAGGCGTCCTCCCTCGTACTCGCACACGGCCCTGGCCTCGGCGAAGGTCAGCCGGTACTTGCCCGAGCGCGACTCGCGGTGGTACACGCCGGCCGCCCGCTCTGCAGGGACACAGGGGACAAAAAAAGGACAAAAAAGGGACAAAAAAGGGTCAGCTCCCAGTGTCAGCATTCAGGAACACACAGAATCACAGGACATGGTTCCATGGAGGTGCTTTTATTGAGAGCTCTGGGATCAGGGGTCCAGACCCAAATCTGACTCCAACGCAGCTCTCCTGCTGAACGTATTTTATATTCTATCATTATATAACTTACATATTAATTATTGAACTTATATTGTTCTATTGTATACATTGACTTTATTCAACCATGAGTTTCTCGTGATCTTTCTTAGGCCCCTGAATCAGGGCTCCAGACCCAAATCTGACTCCCACACGGCTTTTGCGCTGTATTTTATATTCTATCGTTATATAACTTACATATTAATTATTAAACTTATTTTCTTCTATCGTATTCATTGACATGAGTTTCTTGTGATCTTCCTTAGGCCCCTGAATCAGGTGTGCAGACCCAAATCTTACTCCAACACGGCTCTCAAGCTGAACATATTTTATATTTTATCCTTATATAACTTACATATTAATTATTAAATTACATTGTTTAGGAACACACAAAATCACGGGATATGATTCCGTGCAGTTGCTTTTATTGAGAGCTCTGGATTCAGGGGTCCAGACCCAAATCTGACTCTGACACGGCTTTTGAGCTGAACGTATTTTTATATTCTATCCTTATATAACTCACATATTAATTATTAAACTTATATTCTTCTATTGTATTCATTGACATGAGTTTCTTGTGATCTTTCTTTGATCCCTGACCACAGTTTCTCATGATTATTCTTATGATTAAACAGTAATTATATTTAATTACTAAACAACTATCACACCTAACAATTATATCATTTCTCATGTACTACCTGCACAGGTGCAGTTCTAGCAAGTACAAGTTCCTCATGTGCTTAGGGTGTTTATTTTTCCAGGGCCTACTAAGCTTATTTTTCCTTTTAACCCTAAATCCCCATGATTTTAAAACCCTTTTACTATCACCAGCTGCTTGGTTGGATTCTGGTGAGGATTCTTTGAGCTGATGGCCAAATCCAAATCCAACCTACCTGGGGCTGGGCTCTCAGAGAGGGTCAGGATTTGTGAATTAGATTTGGTAGTTAGAAAAAATAGGTTTGTAGTTTTAGTATGTCCTTTAAATAGTATATTAATATATTATAATATAGTTATAATGAAGAAATCATTCAGCCTTCTGAACTGAGTCAGACATTGTCATTTCTTCCCACTGGATTCACCTGCATTTATAATTCTAAACAGAATCCCAGAATGATGAGGTTGGAAGAGACCTCTAAGATCATCTGTGCCCTGACACCTCAGCTAGGCTATAGCACCAAGTTCAAGTCCAGTCTTTTTTTAAACACACCCAGAGATGGTGATTCCGCCACCTCCCTGGGAAGACAATTCCAGTATTTTATTATTCTTGCAGTGAAAATTTTTTCCTAATATCCAACCTGAACCTTCCCTGATGTAGCTTGAGGCTGTGTCTTGTTCTGTCAGTGCTGCCTGCTGGAAGAGACCGACCCCACTTGTCTGCCACCTCCTTTCAGGGATAAAATCACCTCTGAGCCTCCTCTTCTCCAGGCTGAACAACCCCAGCTCCTTCAAACTGGATGAGAGAATGTAATTCCTTGTGAAAATGTAAAAAGTTTAATAAAGGACAACAGGAGAGAGACAGGGGTCATGGGGTAAAGTTGTTACTGCCAGGTGCATCTTGGCACTCAGCTGTGGCAGCGCCCAAAACTCTGCCAGTTTGGGTGTTTTTCCTCTCTGGCCACAGAGAAAACACCCAAACTTCCCCTGGACCCTCCTGGGAGAGGCTGTGAGAAGCTCAGAGACAGGAATGAGGAACAATTCTTCTCCTCACTCGCTGCACCTGGTGTTGTGAGATTTCTTTACCAAAGGGTGGTTTCTTAATTAGCCAACGACGGTGGTGGTGTTTTAACTAAAAGCCCAATTAGGACCACGAGCAGTGAACTAGGCTATAAAAGAGCAATGGTTTCTTAATAAATAATATAATCAGCCTTCTCTAATACAGGGAGTCTGTGTCCATCATCACCCAGCTGGGGCCCTCGCCCTGACACCCACCCAAGGCTACTTTGCTATTTTTGGAGATACTTCTTAAGTACTTCTCTTATTACAACAGCTTCTTGTATCTTCATAGACTCTTATGCATAGTAAACTTTTATCCTAAACTAGCTTACATGTTTTAAGAATTGTTTATTGTGGTTCTTTTTTGGGTCTGGTTTTTTTGGGTATGCGTATTTTTTGGTTTATTTTTATCACCTCTAATTTTTGGGTCTACACTGTCTTCAGACAGTGAGTGATGATAGTTGGCATATTTGTAGTAGGTGTCTTTTTGATATGTTCATTGGACGTTATTTTATCTAAGTAGGTATTTTAACACAATATAGCTATTTTACTACCATGTCTAAGCTTAATCAACAACAGAAATAAAAACTATATTTTTATAACAAAGTTACTTAAACATGATACATATAAAATCTAGTTTAATATTTGCAAAAAGCCAATCACTTAAAGCCAATATTTAAATTTCACCTGTATCTATAACACAGATGAAGAGGAAATGTTCAGCTGTGCCATGGAGGAAGTGTTAGGAAAGCTCAGCACTGCTGACCACAAAGGGATGAGTGTGACACCCAAAAAAAATGTTTGTGACACCCACAGGGATGAGTGTGACCCAAAAGGGTGGATGTGTGTGATAACTGCGAATTTTAACTTTTACATTTTTCATGTATTTGTAACCTGCAGGTCTTTAGTGCATAACTCCAAACTTCATATTCAGTGTGAGCTGCTGCTTTCCCAGTTTGGGCAGACACAACAATTCCTCTCCAGGCCTGGCAATCAAGGACACCTCACTGCCTCAGGGTAGAGAGATGGAAACAAAAGGGAGTTGTGGGAATAAATTTGGTGTCAATGACTTCGTTAGCTGAAGCTGGAATTGGAACAGATCAACCCCCAATATGCAAATGGACAAAATGATAAAAGTGTGAAAAGCCATCAGCCATCATCCACTTTTGGGTGTGGCCCCTGGAGGGTTTTGTCTGCCCTAAATGTACTTGAAGTCTCTTCAATAAATAGAACTGCTTTTTATTCCCTTAATTCTGTTTTTAGGTAGCCCAAAAAGGCATTGTGTGGGTGACACCCACAGGGATGTGTGTGTGTGACACCCACAAAGGGGTGTGTGTGACACCCACAAAGGGATGTGTGTGACCCCCCAGATGTAGGATTTGGGGTGGGGGCAGTTTAGGACACAGCAGGTCCGGGTTTGGAAGGGTTTGTGAAGGACAGAAAATCAGCAGGAGCTGGGGAGGCTCCCAGGATGCTCCCAGGATGCTCCCAGGGCAGGGATTTGGGAGCAGTTTGGAGTCAGCATCCCCAGCCCTGGCTGGCTCAGGAAGCTCCTCCTGGATCCCCATCACAGCATCCTTCTGCCTGGGACTCCCAGAGCCTCTGGAAGATGAATCAGAGCTTTGTTTTGCATTTCCAGAGAAGTGAAATCACAGCTACTTGGCTAGAGGAGAGGCAGAAATGAAAGGGGGGGGAAAATGTCAAATAAAAATATCTGAGCGTGTGTCACAAAGGGCAGGACCAGAACAATTGCTGGCTGACATTTCTGCTGCACGGAAAATTAAAGCAATTTCTTCATTATTTTTGACTTTGCCGTGGCAATTCCGAGACAAAACAGCTTTCCAAGGAAACCTAGAAACTGCCAGGGCTGCTACAAGTTTTGCAATCTTCGCATGTTGCACTTGTCTGGTGCCATATGTATGGAAATCTGTCTTGCAGCAATCTGAGGGTTTTTTTTATTTAGGTCTCACTTGTATTTTAGCGGAATCTGAGAGGAATTGCTGTTTGCAGCTCTGCCCAGCCAACGTGACTGAGAGAAGATGGAAAGCAGGCAGCATTTTTACAGTAGTTATTTGCAGCTTAAAAATAAAGGATGTATTTTCTAGGGACGTGCTTGGGGTCGGTGCTTTTGGCTGGGTTAGGGGAGGTTTGTAAAAAAGCCATTAAATTATGGTTGGGAATGGTGAGAGCCCTTAACAGACACAGGGGGATGTTTTCCAGGGTGGTTTTTGTGCCCAGAGAAATAAATTCTAGTGCTGGCAGCACTCTGAGGAGAGGGAGAACCTCCTTCTGCAGCATCCCTGGCACGGGGTAACAGATCCTCCACAAAAAAATCTTCCTGAAGGAGCCTAACAATGCACAGCTGGGGATTGTGGCAGGTTCTGGTATAAAAACCTCCTTTTAAATTAAGAATTTATTCATAGGAATTCATTCATGAGGTCTGATTTTTAAATATACTGTGAAAGGGAATAACATCCTTGACTAAAGGTGGATCTTTCCCTGTATAATTGGCATAATAATCCCTGTATAATTCAATTTGGCACAGCAGGTCATGTACACTACATGTGCACTCTAATTCCTGAAGCTCTGAAGATGCCTTGGGAAGGTGAGGGACCAACTGTTCCCATGCATCCACCAGAATCCAGAGATGATTTGGGAATAATCCCATAAATGTGCCCGATACAGCTTTTTTTATATATCTTTTGGGAATGGCCAAACATCCCAAAAGTTGGCACACCAACCAAACAGGTGGAAAGTGGTTTTTTGGGGGCCACCTCGGACAAACATTTGGTTTTTAAACCTGAAGCTTTTGCCAAAGTCACCCAAGCATTTGGCTGAGGTTGGCAAATCTGCGTGGCTAAAGGCGAGCAGAGCGAAAAAACACAAACATAACTTTTGATTTAGTCACAGGAAATATTACTTTTCAGTCACTCAGCAATCTGTCATGGCTAAGCTCATGAGAAATCAAGAGAAATCAGCTCATTCTGTGTTGGGAATGCAGGGCTGGGGAATCCCCCAGGAAGCAGCTCAGTGCTGGGCCTGCCTGCAGATATTTTTATTTTAACTGTAATATTTGTATTCTAACTGTTACAGGTGCAGATGAGAAAAAAGCTGATACTTTGCTCAAGGTAAAAATTATGGTTTTACTCTTTCTTGTTGGATTGTGCCCTTTTCTGACTCAGACTCAAATGTTTTAAAACTCAAATGTTTTAAAAGCTTTTTTTCTATTTTCAGTCTCACGAGAACGGTGAGACAATACAGATGTAATAATTCACGTTGCTACAATTAGAAGCTATTTTTAAATTACAATACTCTATAAGTGTAATTTAATTATCTGTAAATCTATTTCCCACATTTCTCAGATGAGAATTTAAAAAGTTGGAATTATTTTCTTTCCATGTTTATCAGACTGGGGAAGGATCTGCAGAAGACAACAAGAAATGGTCCTGGAAATGTGTGAGGCACAGAAAATGGTGTTGATTTTCTTAGAGAATTCAACACATTGATGAGTTTAAAGCACAGTGTGAGGGACAGGGACTGGTGACAAAAGTTCTAAAGAATTTCTGAGGTCAAACTTCTGAAAGTTTTTAATTTTGCAAGAGTTTGTTCTTAGTTCTGGGCATAAAAAACATCAATCATTGGCCTGGAAGTCCGGAATGCAGAGCCCAGGGAAGGGGACTGGAAAGCAGTGATTGTATTCCCTGAGCTCTCTAAAATCTCACCATTTTTAGTTGTTTTTGTGTTTTTTTTTCACCTGGCAATATTGTTTTCAGATTTTATCCATCTAAAGGTATCTCCCCCCACTTTCTGCTGGAATGTCACCATGGACAGGCAGCAGGTTTTGCAGAATTTCAGATTTTCTGTGCTGACAGACTCTGACCCTCAGGAGAACTCTGCACTGACCTGAGGCTGTGGAGAAGGTTCCAAAATGGAATGGCAGAACTGGGATTGTGGGTGTGGAGTTTGGATAGAAGTGTGTGATATCACAGGGTGGAAAACTCAGAATTTAAGGGTTTAGAATATAGGAACATAAATAAAGCAAGGTGGAGGATTTAGGGTGGAGGCTGATCCTCCTTCTCCTCCTTCTCCTCCTTCTCCTCCTTCTCCTCCTTCTCCTCCTTCTCCTCCTTCTCCTCCTCCTTCTCCTCTCCATGGGTTTGGGTGGTTTTGTGTAATTAAATAAAGAAGTCCACATTGCTGGCCATGGGTGGTTGGTTATTGGGTTAAAAATAAAAATAATTTAGGTGTAATTTCTTAATTGGAGAGTTTATCCTTAAAAGGCCTTGTAGGGAGAGATAAACCTCCATTTTTAATTTGTTAGAGTGAAGGGCTGCAGAACTCAGGGTTTGTGAGACTGTGACATGGATAAGCACTAATAAACACCTGAGTCCCAACAAGAAATCCCATCTCACACATTTAATCCTTAACTGGGCAGAAAAAAAGCCAAATAATTGACATATTGCTGGGGAGATCAGCCCTTCTGAAAGCAGCAGCACCACCACCCTGAGAGGAGCAACAGCTCCCATCCCTTTTATTCCTCTGCAACATGACAAAACAACCTCTGGAAAAACAGACCACACACAGGATCTGCCCAAAAAATATAAATAATTTGGGTGTAATTTCTTAATTGGACAGTTTATCCTTAAAAAGCCTTGTAGAGACAGAGATAAATCTCCATCACACATCACGTGTGTGCTCTGTTTCTCTGGGTGTCCCAGAACCTGACAGAAAATCCTCATTAACTGATGGCATCAGTTAATTATAAATAAGTTAATAATATAAATCAATTAATCATATACATCAGTTAATCATAGACATCAGTTAATCATAATCAGTTAATAATAAATATTGCACTGGCCATATTTCCCCCCTCCCTCCTCAATTCCACGTGGGGCTGTGCAGGATGAACTCAGAGCAGGGTTTACTCACTCCTCATTTCCATATTTATGGCTCTGGATGTGCCTCCACCTCCACATTTTCAGGAACATGCACACAAATTGCACATATTTGTATGTAGAGAGGTTTATCTCTCTCTCTACAAGGCATTTTAAGGATAAACTTTCCAATTAAGAAATTACACCAAAATTATTTTTATTTTTAACCCAATAACCAACCACCCATGCCCGCAATGGGGACTTTTTTAATTAATTACACAAAACCACTCAAACCCATGGAGAAGAAGGTGCCTCCACCCTCAAACCTCCATCTTGCTCTATATATAATTAGCATATGCTAAACCCTTAAACATTTGGCCAAGAAGGCACCTGCAATAGATAATAGATAATAGATAATAGATAATAGATAATAGATAATAGATAATAGATAATAGATAATAGATAATAGATAATAGATAATAGATAATAGATAATAGATAATAGATAATAGATAATAGATAATATACACTATATTATATATTATATACACTATATTATATATTATATATATAAATCTATTATATATTATATATGGTATATTATTTATGATATATAATGTATAATGTATAATGTATAATATATAATGTAATATGTAATATAAAGATGTATAATATAATAAAATATGAAATATTATATTATATTATATATATTAAATATAGTATTATATTCATTATGTATTATATTTTATATTGTATTATATGCAATATAAAATATATAATAGAATAAAAATTATAGATATATAATCTTATAGATAAAAATTATATATATATATTTTATATTATATATTATATATTATATATTATATAGTATACAGTATATAGTATATACTACATACTATATACTATATACTATATACTATATACTATATAAATGTGGTTTTTATATTTATATATTTTATTTATATATTTTATATATATATAGATGCATGCGACAGGTTTGTGGAGGAAAAATTTAAAATGGAAATTTTCCTGAATTTTGAGTTTGGGTCTTTATCAGAAGAGGAGAAAAGCAGAGCTCAGGTGTCACTGTGCACCCCCAGCTCTTATTGCACTGATGCTCAAGCACAGTGAGGCTGAGCTGGGGTGACTTCCTTTGCTATTCAAGTTATTTTATTTTAAATGCAAAGAAGCACGAACTGGATGGCTGTGAATTTACCAATTTTATCTTCATTTATATACAGAATCGCTGAATTCCACTGGTAATTCAATTAACTGCTTCATTCCAGAAATGTTATTGCTGCACTCACCCAAGAAGGTGCATTTCTATTTTGGTTTGTTTGTTTAGAGAAAGCCATCAGGATTTTTACCCCCTGGTTTATATTCATTTACTCTCCTGCCCAATGCTTAGAGGTGCAGCCAAACAGAATTTTTATCATGCGTTCCAATTAGCACACAGCTGCTCCATTTGAAAGCATTTTAAAAGATTTTTCTTCCATTTGACTTCAATTCATGGAGCTGCTCAAATGAGCGCTGTTATCCCAAATTTTGGAGCGGCAGAGGCGGAGCTGCCGAGCTCCAGGTTTGGGGGGAAGGAGGAGCCATTAAAAATGTGCAGCCAAATGGGAAAAAAAAGATCATTTCTGTGATCATTTGTGCTCCTGGTGCTCTGCAGAATCCTCTGAGAGGGGCTGGAGACACCTGAGCCCAGCAGCTCCAGGGATTCCTGAAATCCTCAGGAAAATCCAACATTCTACGGGGGATTAGAAAAAATTTCAAAAGATTTTTCTTCCATTTGACATCAGTTCATGGAGCTGCTCAAATGAGCGCTGTTATCCCAAATTTTGGAGCAGCAGAGGTGGAGCTGCTCTTTCCTGGAGCCTTCCCCACCTGAGCTGTGAGGCACAAGAGGCAGGATTGGGGGGAAGGAGGAGCCATTAAAAATGTGCAGCCAAATGGGAAAAAAAAGATAATTTCTGTGATCATTTGTGCTCCTGGTGCTCTGCAGAATCCTCTGAGAGGGGCTGGAGACACCTGAGCCCAGCAGCTCCAGGGATTCCTGAAAATCCTCAGGAAAATCCAACGTTCTCCAGGGGATGGAGGATTTGGAAGGATTGTTCTGGAGAACAGAGCACTCGGTGGCAGGCTCTGTGCTGAGTCAGCTCTTTGCTAATTGGGTAATTACAATTACTAGCAAAGAACCCTCAGAGTTCTTGGAGGTACCAGAAACCATCCCCACAGAGTTTTTGTCTTGCCCTTTTGAAATCTTCCCGTGAACAAACCAATATCATGGCTGTTCTTTCCAGATCATTTCGTTTCCCATGCAGGACCCCAGGCACGGGAAGCATGTTCGTGCAGAAAGTAATTCATTCCTTTGGCAAATGTTTCTTTTCGGGCTCGTTTTCCCTCAAAACAAAGCCACTGTTATTTAGTGAAGGCAGCTTTCACTTTACCTCCTGCTGCAGGAAAATACGTTCGGATGAAATGTTCTATAATAACATTTTTAATAAATAAATACCTTTTCCTGCAGTTCAGTGATGCTGTACAAACTGAAAGTTGTGAAAAGGGACAGTTGCTACTGAGATAAGGAGAATTCAAGAAATTTCAGCGCAGGATGGGTGAGGAGGGATGGTTCCTTACCTAGCCAGATGGAGTTGTGCAGCACTCCATCCCTGAAGCCCCAGGCTGCAGCCTGCTCGCCCAGCAGCGCCGAGAGGAGCAGCAGCGCGATCATCTCCGGGCCAGGCAGCGAGGGGCTGGGAATTTTCCTGGCTCTGCCTCTGCAGCTGCCCCGATCCTCCCGCAACATCTGGCAGCCAGATCTTAAATAGAGAGCTCAGCTGTGAGGTCAGCGGGGCCGCTCCAATTGTGCTGCTGCGCTTCTTGCCCAACCTCTGTGCTGGCTGCAGTGACTCACGGCTGGCTCTGCTCCTTCCCAGCCCGGCCAAGAATCCATCCCATCCCTTCCCTTCCCTTCCCTTCTCATCCCATCCCGTCCAGTCCCATGCCATGCCATGCCATGCCATGCCATGCCATGCCATGCCATGCCATGCCATGCCATGCCATGCCATGCCATGCCATGCCATGCCATGCCATGCCATGCCATGCCATGCCATGCCATGCCATGCCATGCCATCCCATCCCATCCCATCCCATCCCATCCCATCCCATCCCATCCCATTGATCCCATCCCATTGATCCCATCCCACTGATCCCATGCCATGCCATCCCATGCCATCCCATGCCATCCCATGCCATCCCATGCCATCCCATGCCATCCCATGCCATCCCATCCCATCCCATCCCATCCCATCCCATCCCATCCCATCCCATCCCATCCCATCCCATCCCATCCCATCCCATCCCATCCCATCCCATTAATCCCATCCCATCCCATCCCATCCCATTAATCCCATCCCATTGGTCCCATCCCGTCCCATCCCATCCCATCCCATCCCATCCCATCCCATCCCATCCCATCCCATCCCATCCCATCCCATCCCATCCCATCCCATCCCATCCCATCCCATCCCATCCCATCCCATCCCATCCCATCCCATCCCATCCCATCCCATCCCATCCCATTTCAGCATTCTGTCCTTAAGGAGATCCCACACACTCCCTGTGATCCCCAGTGAAACATTCCCTCCTTCAGGAGATCCCACACACTCCCTGGGATCCCCATTTCAGAATTCTCTCCTTTAGGAGATCCCACACGCTCTTTCTAATCCTCATTTCAGCATTCCCTCCTTCAAGGGATCCCACACACTGCTCCTTATCCCCATTTGAACATTGCCTCCTTCAGGAGATCCCATCATTCCTCTTCAGCCCCATTTCAACATTCCCTCTTTCAGAAGATCCCACACACTCCCTGTGATCCCCATTTCAGCATTCCGTCCATCAGGAGATCCCACACACTCCCTCTGATCCCCATTTCAGCATTCTTTCCTTCAGGAGATCCCACACACTCTTTCCAATCCCCATTTTTGCATTCTCTCCTTCAAGGGATCCCACACACTCCCTCTGATCCCCATTTCAGAATTCTTTCCTTCAAGGGATCCCACACACTCTTTCTAATCCTAATTTCAGCATTCCCTCCTTCAGGAGATCCCACACACTCCTTCCAATCCCCATTTCAACATTCTCTCCCCTAATGGATCCCACACACTCCCCCTCATCCTCATTTCATCCCACACCTTCCTGAAACCCCTTTGGAACCCCAAGAATTAGAGCTCCCGGATTCTGTGAAAACGGGTTTTTGTGTTAAGGGAGAAATCAGTCTTAAATGTTTCTGCCTATCAGCCCGTGTAAAACAATCAAACCTTTGGTACAATTCTCCTTTCTGAAAGCAGCAATGCCATCAGGAATGTTTTTATTTTCCCTTTCATAGAGAATTGGGGTTTATTTTCGTCACGGATTCATTTTCTCAGTGGCTTTATTTTCACAGTGACCTGAGCAATGGAAAGAAGTCAGGAGAGAATATTCTGCACGGAATGTTTGAATTCAGTTTCCCTGCTGGGATCTGTGATTGCAAATCCAGCTCCTGCGTCACAGCAAATCTGTGAGTGTCCAGAGCAGCTGCTCTTAGTTCTGCAAAGGGAAAATCCAAAATCCAAACTCACCCTGCACCCTGAGCGCCCCTGGGCCAGCCTGAAGGGTTGTCCCACACCCCAGGACCTCCATGGAGAGCTTAAGAACCCTGATCCCAACCAAATGCCAGAAATAATTATCATTACATGAGTTATTTTCCCAGCCTGAGGCCAGTCCCTCTTGTCCTGTCCTTTGTTGCCAACCTTCTGTCAGGGAGCTGCTGAGAGATTTGTTACAGTCAGAGGTGAAGCTGATTCCTTTGATGGACTAATTGATGCTTTTTATCAATTATACTAATTTCCTAAAACCTATAAAATTTAAAAAATGGCTTTTGTGGACATCCTTCCTTAACTACCCCTGAAGGCCTTCAAATAAAGATCCACTTTTCTATCACCTCCCTACGAAAACTCTCCTGGATTTCATTTCCAGGCTGGGAAAAAGGCAACGCCTGGAGGTGGCACTCAGGGCTCTGGTGTATCCCAATATCTCCCCCTTCTCTTTTCCACCAAAACCACTCATTAGTGGCCTTATTAATTAATCTCTGCACACATTGAAAGGTATCATGATTAATACAATTATTATCAAAATTACCACATACATACCTATTCTAAAAATAATATTTTAGTTAAAAAAGCTTAGCCACTAAAGACTCAGGCTTGATCTTTATAAACTAAAAACATTCCTGATGGAAGCTGCAGGAGGGGCATTACTGGATTTAGAAAGGCTGCAAGGACTAGAATTGTACTAAAATGTTTGATTTTTATACACAGGGTGACAGGGAGAAACACCCCAAGCTTTAGTCTGATTTATTTAAAATTAACACAAAAAATCCATTTTCACAGAAGCCAGGAGCTCTAATTCTTGGGGTTCTAAGGGTGTTTCAGGAAGGTAAGGGATCAAATTTGATTTGATTTCCAAAATTTTTTTTGTGTAAATATTGGTGTGAAGTTCTCCACACCTCCAGGCCTGCCCTCCCCAGGGAGCTGCAAAGGAAATTTTCTACCTGTAAATCCCAGCAGAGCCTCTCACCACCAGGAGGACATTCCACAGCTGGACACAGCATCCAGCTGACATTCTTCAGCTTTCTTCCAAGTTTCCCACATTTAAATATATCCCAGACAAATCTTACAGAAATTGGAGTGGGATTTGTTAACTCTTTCCTTAACTTTTTCCTTCACTCTTTCCTCATTAAGAAATAGTTGGGAAGTTTTTCTCTGGGTTTCAGCAGTGCTCAAAGTAAACCCTAAATCACCTCTGGGAATCACCTAAACCATCTTAAACCACTCTAAACCATCCTAAACCACCCCAAACCACCTTTGGGATCACCTAAACCACCTAAACCATCCTAAACCACCTTTGGGATCACCTAAACCACCTAAACCATCCTAAACCACCCCAAACCACCTTACCTTTGGGATCACCTAAACTGTCTTAAAACATCCTAAACCACTCTAAATAACCTAAACCACCTTTGGGATCACCTAAACCAACTAAACCATCCTAAACCACTCTAAACCATCCTAAACCACCCCAAACCATCATAAACCACCCCAAACTACTTTTGGGATCACCTAAAGCATCTTAAACCATCCTAAACCACTCTAAATAACCTAAACCACCTTTGGGATCACCTAAACCAACTAAACCATCCTAAACCACTCTAAACCATCCTAAACCACCCCAAACTACTTTTGGGATCACCTAAAGCATCTTAAACCATCCTAGACCACTCTAAATCACCTAAACCACCTTTGGGATCACCTAAACCACCTAAACCATCCTAAACCACCCCAAACCACCTTTGGAATCACCTAAACCAACTAAACCATGCTAAACCACCCCAAAGCACCTTTGGGATCACCTAAACCATCTTAAACCATCCTAAACCACTCTAAATCACCTAAACCACCTTTGGGATCACCTGAACCATCCTAAACCATCCTAAACCACCCCAAACCACCTTTGGGATCACCTAAACCACCTAAACCATCCTAAACCACCCCAAAGCACCTTTGGGATCACCTAAACCATCTTAAACCATCCTAAACCACTCTAAATAACCTAAACCACCTTTGGGATCACCAAAACTGTCTTAAACCATCCTAAACCATCCCAAAACACCTTTGGGATCACCTAAACCAACTAAACCATCCTAAACCACCCCAAAGCACCTTTGGGATCACCTGAACCATCTTAAACCATCCTAAACCACTCTAAATAACCTAAACCACCTTTGGGATCACCTAAACCAACTAAACCATCCTAAGCCACTCGAAATCATCCTAAACCACCCCAAACCACCTTTGGGATCACCTAAACCGTCTTAAACCATCCTGAACCACTCTAAATAACCTAAACCACCTTTGGGATCACCTAAACCAACTAAACCATCCTAAACCATTTTAAACCATCCTAAACCACCCCAAAGCACCTTTGGGATCACCTAAACCATCTTAAACCATCCTAAACCACTCTAAATAACCTAAACCACCTTTGGGATCACCTAAACTAACTAAACCATCCTAAACCACCCCAAACCACCTTTGGGATCACCTAAACCAACTAAACCATGCTAAACCACCCCAAAGCACCTTTGGGATCACCTAAACCATCTTAAACCATCCTAAACCACTCTAAATAACCTAAACCACCTTTGGGATCACCTAAACCATCCTAAACCACCCTAAAGCACCTTTGGGATCACCTAAACCATCTTAAACCATCCTAAACCACTCTAAATAACCTAAACCACCTTTGGGATCACCTAAACCACCTAAACCATCCGAAACCACCCTAAACCACCTTTGGGAATCACCTAACTTTTTTTGGGTTTTTTTTTGTTTGTTTGTTTTAAACCATAAATCCACATTCTCACTTCCAACACCTAAATTTGGAAGCCCTTTTCTAAGGATTCAGATCAAATTTTGTCTTTAATTCTAAACTTCAGCTTGCACGCCCAAAGTTCTGAGAATTCCCTATATTTCTGATTCCAACACTTCTGGGAGGGCCACGCCAAGGAGGGAACCCGGAGCTCCAACTGAGTTTGGGCCCTGCCAGGGCAGGGCTGAGTCACTCAGCCCCAGATGATTTTGGGTGTTTGCTGCTGCTGAAATTCCCCCTCAAAACAACAGATCAGGTTTTTAAAACACCTTTTTCTCTTGGGGTTGTGTGGAGAAGAAGAGGCTCCAAGTAGGGAAACGCATCCAGAGCGGAAGGATCCCGTGAGGTTTGGCAGCCCTGCCTGGATTTATCCATCTGCTTTTCCTCTTTGCTTGGATGCCTGGTGCTTCAGTGAAAGCTGAGAGTGATGCAGAAATGCTGGGTTTTGGGAAAGAATTGATTCAATATTTACATTTATGGTTTAGACCAACAAGAAAAATCACTATTTATGTATTATTTCTTGTTGGAGAAGGTTTTGTTGTATGGATATTTATGGATACCTTGTTGTTTAGACACGAGATTTCTAGATTTTTCACACATTTGTTGTACTTAAGAAAGACAGGAGAATTTTTAATGATATTTCCCAACTTTTTCTGTCCCTTATAGGCTTCAGATGATGCAATTTTAGAAGAATTTGATAATGTGAGAACTTCTTGGCCAATGATGTTGCTATTTACTGTCCCAGGGTTAAGTTAATCTTTCAGGGAGGATTTTCTCTTAGAACTAAATATTTTTAAACCTTCTCTCCTTTGTCTTGTAGTCGAATTCTCCTTGAAACAGATTCCCATTTTTATCAGCAACATCAATGGGAGACAAGAATGGATCATTGTGCGTAGTGGTCCTTTGGTTTAGAAAAAGCAAACAAAAACCTCCACGTGAAAGCCGAACAAACCCCAAACATTTGGGATTATTAAGAGCAGATGTGAGCAGAGAAGAATGGATTCACTCATAAAAAAACTGAACGTTTGCCAAGTGCAGATATTTGAAGTCCTATAGTGACAGTTGTTGGAGAAAAGAGTTGAACCTACCAACATTTAAAATGTATATACTAGAGAGGGATAAAATAGATATAAAATTAACACGTGTCTCAGGGATGTCCCTCTGTGTTTCCAGTTTGAAATGACAGAAATCCAGTCAAAAAGGACAAAATGTTGTAAACAGAGCATTCAGTGGGACTGAGGAATAGGTAATGGGGTAGGGGGGTGCCAAGACAAACAGGCTCCAAGGATTGCCAAGAAACTCTGAAAATTAAAAACAACTTGCAGCTCCAGCCAGGGCAAAGCCAACTGCAACAGTTTGGGGGGTTTATGAAAATATGAACGTTCAAGTGCAAAATTAACGTATGCAAAGGGTCAGTGTACAGAATTTAGGCCTTTAGGAGCACAGGTAGGAGATGTGAGATTTGCTCCTTGGGTATTAAATAGACACCAAATAATCAGAGGTTTTAAAATTATGTCCTTTCACAATATGTATTATATATTGTTTCTTTCTTTATATATCATCTATCTGTAAATATATACTATTATAAATATTTATTTGCTGCTGGAGAAATGTCCTTTAGGAATAAGTCAGGTTTTTAAAGCACCTCTTTCACTTAAAATGACTTTGACAAGAAGATGCCTTAAGCAGGAAAATGCATCCAAAATGAAAGCATCCAAGGGGGTTTGGCAGGCCTAATGTAATATATATTTATACAATGTATCTTATGGCTTTATAGATATAAAAATAAAAATATTACTGCCTGGCAGATGTACACGAAACATCTGGGATTTACATTGCAGGAATTTTTAAAGCATTTTATATTAATTATTTTCACAGTGGTGAAAGGAAGGTTGGAGTTGAATCACTGGTGAGCATTCAAGCTCCTGGAGATAATTTCTGGGGAAAAGACTCTTTGTTCAAGGAGTAAATATTCACTTTGTTTGGTATTCCAAAGTTTGTGGCTGAATCCAGGGATTCTCCACAGGGATAATCCAAATATTATCTCATCAGCCTGGACACTGCTATGGTGCTGGTGGAATCTGTCCTTGTACAAGGTCAGAACCTCCAGCTCCACAAAAATCAAGTTCACACACTGATGTGTTTGCAGTTTGAAGCTAAATTCCTCCTGAATCCCAGCGAGACGGATTTGGTGATAACTCCCTGGGATTGGTCTCAGCAGAATTGCCTAAGATGTCCCTTCATGTCTGCAACACTCATTTCCCACCCCTGCCCATGGATTTTCTCTGCTGTTCACTCCAGCTGCTGAGGAAATCAACTTTCTGTCTTTTCCTAATGACTCAAGATTTTATCAGCTTTTTTGGGGTACTCTTAATTTATTTATTTTAGTGTGACGTGTGAGATCTCTGTCAGAATTTCCCAAATTCTGTGAAGGGTTGGGCTGTGGGTTTCCTTCTCTCCATGGGCACGATTCCCATCCTGTGGGCTCAGAAGAAGCCAGCTGCTGTCTCTGGCATGGCCTCACACATGGAGTTCCACAATTTCAGCATCCAGTGGTGCCAACTCATGCTCCTGGTATTGCCTCCTAGTCCTGGAAATTCCTGCTTGCACAACTTGTCTGGAAATGGGTTTATAAAGTATGGATTATTCCATCTTCGAAATAATGCTTGGAATTTCTCCTCTAGGTGGTCCCACTCAGCATCTTCCCTAGGGAATGACCTGCTGGAGCTCTGGGGGTCCAAAGGAGGCAATCCCAGCTTTTCAGGCTGATCATTTCCTGAGTAAATTATTTGCTGTGGGTAACTCACACTCTCCTCTTTTCATCATCCTGTGCTTCAGATAGTTCTTTATTTCCTGCGCCTGTGAGCCACTGTCTCCTTCCCAGATTATCCTGGCCGGTGTGGGTTTTTTTATGGAGTTGGAATTCCCCTTCCTTTACTTCTTTTTTAAAGTCTATTTTCTCTCTGTCTTTCTGATTATGAAATAAAATGGAATATCCCATCCCATGGTAACATCTCTCCATTTAAGTAATTTTGACATGACTGTGGCCTCAACCTCCTCTTTACACATGTATTAAAACTCTCCTTTGCTTTGTTCACACACTTGGAAGGTTGTGACTGATCACATTTTATTTTTATTACATTAATTTGTCTTTATTTTTCATGCTCTTCCTGTGCTTCTCTTAATCTGTCAGCTTGAGAGCCATTAGAACACTTCATTCCTAAATAACAATTCCAAAGGCAAACCAATGCCCTTCAGCGAGATTAATTTCATTGTACAAATGCATCCACAAACTCGAGTTCTTTTAAATCAACACCACATCCAAAGTGGTCAAAAAATGGATCAAAATAACCCAGCTAATTGCTCTGAAATATTCCCAGTCATTCTGAGGCTTCAGCAGCTTGTGAATGGAAAACATGAATTCCCTGTTATTTACAATAGAATTGATTAATATTCCTCTGATATTTATCTTGCCCAAGAGTAAATAGTATTAAACACCACTGTGGGAAAAAAAAAAATCAGTGGGATAATAAATAGAAGATTATATTTCTTGCCACTTGAAGATGAAAAGGTAAAACAAGAATTCTTGCAGCACTCACAAAATAAGTGAAAAGGATTTTTTTTCTCAGTGTGAGGAGTTTTTAAACAGCACCAAAGTGCCCCAGTGGGATATGAATTACTGCATTTAAAGATGGATATTCATGAGTTTACAATTTTAGGCAAACTTTGCACTGTCACATATCCAGTGTGGCTGGCTCAAGTGACAAACTGGGCCAAAAGCAGGATGGAAATTCAGCCTGAATTCAGGAACAAGAGGATCTTTAAGGTCCCTTCCAACCCAAGCCTTTCTATGATCCCATGACCTCAAAATATTCAAGTGCAGCCTTAGAAAAACTGATAATCAAAGGCTTTCCTTGGTATCATTGCCACAATGGACTACCCAAATGAAAATCAGATTTATTCTTGTTTCCTTCTGTTTTATTGCAGTTTTCCTATTTTTTCTTTTTCATGTTCATGCTTCCATCCTGGTGGGACATGTGTGGAGTTTGACACCCAGCAGTTTGCAGACCAGATCCAGGTTTTTTCCAGGAATCCCAGCCCAACCTGAGCAGATTTCCAAAGCTCCCCAGATGACAGTGTCCATTCTCTCTATTCCCTGAAGAGGAGCAGCTGCATCCCATTAAAAAAAATCAATATCCCCAATTCAGAGCAGGGTGATGAGAGCACAATGAATCATCTTTCCCCGGAAGCTGGTGATACAAATTTACAAAAATTTACTGTCTGTGGAATATCCGAGGCTTTGCTGCAGATTCCTCCTGCCAGCACACTCATCCTGGGAAAGGTAATTCCTGAGGAATTCAATATATTTCAATATATTTTCTTTCTTTCCATAACTGCTTTTTACCCAACTTTTTAAAAAGTTTTCTCCTCCCTAAGACTTACTCCGTTTTGTGCTGTGAAATAATAAAACCACAAATTCATTCAGTGAATTTTAAGACTGTGAATAACATCAGAGTATATATATATATATATATAATGTTGAATTAATGTGAAACTTGTCAGATCTAAACCAGAAAATTAAGGATTAGGAGCCACTTCTTCAAGAGCTGGACACAGGAAAGTATCTTCAGCCAGAATCAGTGCCATAAAACACAAAGTTGAAAGAAATCCTGTAAAAACTAAACAATTTTTAGGAGTTGGTAACACTTGGAAATGAGCTGGGCTGAGAGTTGTTGGTGCTTTATCCTCAGAAGGTGATTTATGTACAAGAGTGAAGGCAGAAACTGAAATATGATGCATCCAAAACAGTCCAGCTCTGGGTTATTTTGGGAGAAAAAATGCAAAAAATTAAAAGCACCATGGCTTTCCATTTCAGACTTACTCTTTGCTTGAAACTCAGTAAATGCTGAGAAGAATGTATGGTATAAAATAATTTTGGGGAATAAAAAAAAAAAACAAACAAGAATTGGGGGGAATGTCACAACTGCTTTCAAAAAATCGCTTTCTAAAGACTGAGGCACTTATTTAAATATTACCAAAAAGATCATCTTAGTAGTTTTCATTCAGAGTTATATTCTTTCAGAAATCCTGCTGACTATGACAGCAACAAAAAGAAAATGTGGGGGTTTTTTTAATAGGATAATGGAATTCCAGAGTGGTTTGGATTGGAAGGGACATTGGGGGCAGGGACATCTTCCACTGTCCCAAGTTTCTCCAAGCCCTGTCCAGCCTGGCCTTGGACACTTCCAGGGATCCAGGGGCAGCCACAGCTGATCTGGGCACTCTGTGCCAGGGCCTGCCCACCCTCCCAGCCAGGAATTCCCAATTCCCAATTTCCCACCCATCCCTGCCCTCTGGCAGTGGGAGCCATTCCCTGTGTCCCACAGAATGATGATTTTGTCAGGCACATCTCCACACCTGCTCTCCTGCTTTCCCTGCCCTCTCACTTCCATCTTCTCAGCACAAAACGGGCTACACATGGAATTTATTCTCAATAAACCACTAATCCTCCCTGCGACACCAACACTGCCATTTGCAAGGAGTTTAAATTCATTATTTCATTAACATGCAGTGATTTTCCAAAGGACAGGAATGGGATTCAGACCCGCCAATGTGCATCTCAGATGATTCCTTCTGCACTGTTTGCTTCCAGCAGCCATGCTGGGATTCATTCCTAGCCCAGGGCATTGCCTCATAGCGCTGCTTCCCGGGACACACAGCCCAGGGAAGCTGGAACATCCCCAACTCCTGCTGGAATCCTTCCTGGGAACCATGGAGATTGGTCAAGAGTGTTCATTTCATCCTTCTGCTTGTGCTGGAAAGGCAAATGCACATTTATGAGGCAGGTGTTGACACCTAAACTCAGGGTGTTCCTTGTCAGGTCTGTTTTCCTCCTTTGCCTTGCTAGAAATAAAAAGGGTTGAGAAAAGGATTTGGTTTGTTCTGCCTGCAATGTTGGCCCCTGAAAACACAATTTGAAACCCGTGCTGGGTCCCCTGTCCCTCAGCAGAGGAGATGAAGCCCTGTGACCCTGAACTGAGTTACCCTTCACCCTCACTGAGCTGACCCCGCTGCACAACACCAGGATGAGCTGGAGTCAGCTAAACCCAGCTTGATTCTGGCTTAACTTTGAAGCTGGTTCATTTCCCACCCTGGACTGGCTGCGTGTTTCAGGAGAAACAGGGAGTTGAAGGATTGGAAACTTCTTGAGGGACTCTTCTTGGAGTCTCATTGGCATCAAGGTCTGATAACTCCAGATTTTGGTGCCTCAGCACCAAAAGTGAGATCCAGAAGTCATATCCTGATGGATTTTGATGCTGCTTTATGAAGGCTTAGTTATCACCTACAGATCCTGAGAACACAATACATGGAAGGTCCCAATCTGCTCCTCAACACTGGCACAGCACCAAGGACAGAAAGATTTCTTTGCTTGCCTGAGATCTGTAGGTTTTTTCCTCAGTAATTTAGTGGGGATTCTTGAGGATGGGAGGTGATGCAGCAGTCACCACGATTGTGTCCTGCCTGTGGGACAACATGCAGCTCCTTAAAGAAGAACCTGGAAATTGATTTCCTTTTTCCCAGGTACTAATAAAATACAAAAGCAGCACAAACTACAAAAGGCCCATTTTCCAGACTCTGATAATCCTCAAGATGAGCAGAGAAGACACCACTAATCCCCAGGTTCTAATTTCCATTTGCTTTCCCCTTTGAATTTGTTGTAACTTTAAAAGAACCCAAATTTTCTCCCTCTGAAGGTAACTCCATGAGATTCTTAACTGAGCTATGGTCAAACAGTTTTGGTACCAACAAAAGGTACCTTGTGGCTGTGAAACTTCCTCCAGCTTATTCGGAATATTTCTTGCTGCAGATGAGTCCTGATCATGATTTTCTTTTCAAGTTTCCAGTTCCTGGGCTCGTGCAGAGTTTTTCAGGCTCCCGAAGAGCACGTTTGGAATCAATGCAGGCAGCTCAGAGAGCTGTGAAGCTTCTTGTACTCCACGCTGTATTTTACTCCTCCATTTTCCCCTTTAGCGAAACTCCTCAGAGTTATGAAATCCACACTTTTCCCTTTACTCCACTTGACATGAGGCTAACACCATAAATCCACAACATCCAGACATGCACTAAGATGTCAACTCCAAGTCAACCCCATTTCAGCTCAGGAACTTGGCCCAGGTCAGCATCTCCAATAAATTCCCTTTACCAAACAAGAACAAACACATTGTTCAGCTCAAATCCCAAAGCTGGCCGTGTAACCAGGCTGACGTTGCTCGTTCCCTGGAGCTTGGGGAAATAAAGCTCCTTCAGATCCCAACATGACCACGGTCACTGGAGAGCAGCCCACCACTCTGACATTTGAATCTGAAAATCTGCAGGGCTTAGGTCATAACAGAACCACCTCCTCCTCCCTGGCTACTCCAGCAAACCTCTCCCTTTTACTCATTGGTAACCATCTTTGTGTTTATAAAGCAATAGTAAACATTGTCAGCCATTGTCAAGGCAGAAAATAATAATAAAAACAATAATAATAAACACTCAAACACAGGGTCAGATTTTCATCCACTTATCTGGAAAAACAGATAAGGACTTTGGAAGCTGCCGTAACAATCACGATGTGAGTAAAACTCCCAGTGCATTCAGTGATCTCTATCCAAGCAGGGGGCAATCCAAGATCCCCTTTGTGGAGCCAGTGAAAACAGAAATTCTGAAGCCTTTAATCTGGCTGCTCCAGCCCAGACCTCCTTGAGTGTGCTCACAGAGCCCGACCAGTTCCACCACAGAGCTTCGTTGTTATCCAGCTCCGTCTGCTTTTCCTCCAAAAGTAGAGTCCACATCTGCAAAGTGACAAAGTCAGCGTTTACACTTTCCCCAACTATCTGGCATATTTTGAATTTTTGAGGATTAATGCCGCGAACAGTCAGCGCTGTTTGACTGCAACCCAGACAAAATCCTTTGGCCAATGAGTACAAGTCTGTTTGCAATTTTGAGGGGAGCATTAAAGATCCGTCAGCTTAGTTTGAAAGGAAATCTGAAAGTAATATACTTCATTTTTCTTCTTAGTCTAGGATATGGATTCTTTCCTTTAGTTATCCATGTGGAATCATGGAATGGTTTGGATTGGAAGGGACTTAAAGATCCCATTCCACCCTTGTCATGGCAGGGACACCTTCCACTGTCCCAGGCTGCTCCAGCCTGGCCTTGGGCACTGCCAGGGATGCAGGGGCAGCCACAGCTGCTCTGGGAATTCCAGTTGTCATGGTTTGACACTGGCATAATGTCAGCACCCTCATGAAAATGTAACGTTTTAATTGAATGCTGTGAAATGTGATTGGGAAGAGAGTAAAGCTTAAGTTTAATAATAAGGGGAAAAAAAACTTTATTAAGCTACTACCACTACATTACTATGAAGGAAAAAAAAAAAAAAAAAGAAAGGAAAACACATACATACATTTAAAATGAAAATACTCACTACCCAACTTTAACAAATTACAGTGAGACACATTTGGATCTTTAATTAAGTATTTATCTCCTAATATAGTTAATATTAAGTTTATTAGGGGAGAGAGGATTCTCCCTTGTACTATAGACTTTCAGGGATCACAGCTGCTACTGCAGCTGTATTGCACTCGGACTGGAACTACAGATAGCGAGTTCTCATTGGAATCCTGCTTTTAATCTGTGTTCGCAGAGGCGTGTCTACCTTTAATTGGTCACTTTGAGTGTCAGTATCTAAACTGACCTTTCTTCTGAGAAGATTCTTTTTTCCGTGTCAAACCACGACACGGAATTCCAGCCAGGAATTCCCAATTCTGGGCTGGTCCTGTCCCTCCATCCCTTATTCAAAGCCCCTCTCCAGCCTTTTCCCCTCCCTCAGATGAAAACCCAGTATTTTCTCTTCCTCAGCACTGAAATCTGGGTTTATTTTCCCCAGAAACCTCTTTAGAGGTCACATTTCTGTGACAAGCCGACACTCGGTTCTCCAGAATTCTTCTACACATTAATTTCTCGGAACGCGGCATCCCCATCCTCAAGCGCTCTTTTCGTCCGGGCTGCTTTTTGCTACAGAAGGAAACCATATTCCTTATAACACACCACGTAATTCTAGAGAATGACAAGTCAATAAAAGCACAAATTTAGCAGAGTTTGAATCATTGATTTCCCCGGGACGGGCTCGCAGCGGCTCAGCCGTGAGGCGAGCGCCGCCCTCACACCCGCCCTGAGGGCGCAGCCCCGGCGCCCTTTCCCCGCCTTTTCCCGGCATTTTCCCGTTTTCTCCACCTTTGTATCCATCAGCCTCATCAGGGCTCGGCTGTGAGGGGGGTGGGACAGCATCTCCTCCCTCAGCCCACCGGGACACACACGGTGGGAGGCACCGGGGTACGCCCGCGGTGTGAGGGGCCGAGCCCGGGCCGTCCCTCCTTCCCTGCCCGCGGAAGCGAAAGCGAAAGGCGGCCCCGGGAGGCTCCGGAGGGGTCCGGGTAAACCAAGGCCAGCTATTGTTCATTTATGCTTTTACTTTCTCTCTCTCTCTTTTTTAATATTTTAATTTTTTTTTTTTTCCCAGGGAACTGTAACAAAACTTCTGAATAAAACGATTCCGGGACCCACAACCTCAGTTTTTCTCAGTCCTCTGAGTGAAGGTGGTGTCGGCTCAGAATCGAGGTGAGGATTCCCAGAACTGCCCGGATGGGTCGGGAATTTGGGATGCTTCTGCTGGGATTTCCTGGTCCAGACAGTGTCAGACCTGTGGAATATCCACCCTAAACCTTGGAGGATCAAACGGTGCCCCTGAATTTGGGCTGCTTCTGCTGGGATTTCCTGGTCCAGACAGTGTCAGACCTATGGAATATCCACCCTAAACCTTAGAGGATCAAACGGCGCCCCTGAATTTGGGCTGCTTCTGCTGGGATTTCCTGGTCAGGGGGTGTCAGACCTGTGGAATATCCACCCTAAACCTTAGAGGATCAAACCTCACCCCAACAGCCACAGATTGGCTTGGGAGCCTTTGCACTGACCTTGGCATCAGTGGCCTGGGAGCTCCCCCAAATTCCTTTTTATCTGTCCACAAAATTCCTTTTTATTGTCCACAAAATGCTGTGGCAATGAATTACGAATTTTAAATGATCTGGTTGGGCACTGCCAGGGATCCAGGAACAGCCACAGCTTCTCTGGAAATCCATTCCAGCTCCTCCTCACCCTCCCAGTTGGAATTCCTTCCCAATATCCCACCCAAATCTATTTTCAAGTCCGAAGCCACTCCCTGTGTCCTGTCCTTTCATCCCTTGTCACCAGCTCCCCTCCAGCTCTCCTGGAGCCCCTTCAGGCCCTCTCTGAGGTCTCCTTTTCTCCAGGCTCTCAAGCACAGAACTCGCTCTTGCCATGTGTGTAGCAGCACAAAAGTAGCAGAAAGGTAAATACACAACTACCAGAACAACAAAGTTGAGTTGTGCACTGCAGAATTCCTCACATCTGTCTCTATCTTGAGGCTTCAGATACCCAATCTCTGTAGCTTTTGCTTATGGAATTATACATTTATGTTTAAAAACTCTTTCACCACAGCTTATGGTATTCCTGATATTCTATTGCATAAAAACATCCCCAAAGAATACACACAATGTTCTCATTTTTTTTCGTCTCCCCTCAGGTTTTCATGGATGTTACAAGCCCCCCATTATCTCTACAAGACAATGGTTTTGTAAGTATTCCCCGGTGTGCTGCCTGGGAGTAAAATCTGTATTTGACTCTTGTATCTCTGACTGAAAACTGCTTCTGCTTGTCTCGCCTTCTTCCACTCTTTTAAGACTTGGGACATTCCCCATTTCCACCTGCTGTTTCCATAGGGAGAATCCCATTCCCAGGATTCTGCATCCCAGATCCTCGCAGAACTTTCTGTCCTGCCTCTCTTGCTCATCTGTCTTTGTGGAGGATTTCCAGGGAATTTCCCTTCTCCTGGGATTCAGCTCCAGCAGTGCACAAGTGGTTTGGATGGGACTTTCCCTGGGGTTTCTTGTGTTTTCTTGGTTATTTTTTCCTTTTTTCAGGATGGAAACTGTCGTGTCAAACCATTTTTTTTAGAAAAGAACAGGCATCCTTTTTCTTATTCTCTTCCAGCTGTTGGCACATGTATCCTTTTTATTCTCTGCACTCAATCCCTGGAGTGAAGGAATATTTTCCCATTGTAACTAAGACACAGATGGGTATTTCCCCGTTGCTTAATTTGAAACTGGAAGAAACACTTTATATTTTATGATTTTTAGGAAATACCCAGCATTACCAAGAGAACTGACAAGATCATCTCATTCAGATATTTTCCATGGATTATCTAATTTAGACCCTTTCCATGCCTAAATTTCATGGTTCCCATTCAAGCTTTGTGTAATCTTGAGTTAAAAGGGAGGGAATATTTCAGAAGATCTTTTTGGATTTGTTTTTTTTTTTCCTGCACAATATTGCAGACATAGAAACAAAACAGAACAGAGATTCTCTCTCTCTTTGGGCTTTGTAATTTCCCTGCCCTTATGAATTGTGCCCTGAATTTCAATTCTGAAATGGGTCTTTTATCACCTTCCTTGATATTATCTTTTATTATCCATTCTTCCTGAGCTTGGAAGATCAAAATCCCATTTTTACTTTTTTTTTTTTTTTTTTTTTTTTTATTGACACCTTCTGGAGGAGCTGCTGAGAAAGCACAGAGCTAAACATTTGTGGCTTTGGGGGGCTTAGTTCTGTGTGGAAGAACATGGAGACAATTTGATTTATTTTTTATCTAAATATTACCCTGTGCATTTTAGCAGTTGGATAATTAGCAAAGAATAATGGCTGGCCAGTAATTCACATTTTCCTAGATTTTTGTCCTGTCCAGCCGTTAAAATAATTCAACTATTTGACCTAAGTGAATTATGGTTGTGGTTTTATTTTTTTTTTTTTTTGGTTAAACTTTTAACTTTTTTAAAGATTGTTTTAGAATTGTTTGGGGTGTATCAGTTGTTGCCCAACAGAGGAGAAAATCAATGTGTTCCTCTTCTCTCTGCAGAGTTTGGTACCCCCTGATCCAAGGACATCCGAGGAAGAGATGGAAAAACTTAGGGAAGAGCTGAGGATGTGGAAGGCAAGTTCTGTAAAGCACATGGAATTGTGGAAATTTGCTAAAAGATAAAGATTGGTGCATCCTTCTAAAAGCAGATCAAATGCCCCACATTTATAACATCTTTAATTTGTTCTGTTCTTCAGTGCTCTGTACTTGTGTTGATCCCACTCATTTAAGTTTAGTATTTACCCAAAGTGTTAAAAATCTATACATACAAAGGGCTTACCCAAACTTTTGTCTGTTCCTCTAGAAAGAAAACTTTAAAAAATGTAAAATCTTGTTTTTGCTTTCCAGAACAGAGTGAAAGAGGCTGAAACTGTCAAAGTTGACCTTCTCTCCAAATTAAGTGCTGCTGACAGTGCAGAGAAGAGGCTGACAGAGCTGAGGGAGCAGGAGAAACAGCGTAGGGACAGAATTATCAGCTGGGAGGTATGGAGAGGGCTGGTGGAGTTTGGAGAGTTGGGAAGGAGCTGTGGGTTGGGAAAATGGAAGAAAATTCCCAGTTTCAGTGGCTATACAAGTGTTGGTGCTTGGATGTTCCCCACATTTTTTGCTGCACTTTAGTTTTTCACTGGCAGGCAAAGAGACAGTGCAATAAACTGAATCTGTTTTGGGATGGAACCTGACAAAACCAACCTTCCTCTTCCAAAATTCTCCCCTACTGATGAGTTTCAGCTCTGGGTGAAGGGGATAAAGCCCAGTGGGGTGATTCCACTGCTTTGCCAACTCCCTGTTCTATGAGAGGTCACAGCACCCAAAGGATCAGCATTTCTTAAGTGCCAGTGAGCTGGGCAAGAGCCAGGGCCTGGCTGAAGAGGGATTTTCCTTCTAGAGCTGCTTGATTCCAGAACCTCTTGGTTCAATCCCTCGATATTCCATGTGCAGGAGCAGCAGAAGGTTCCACAGGCTGGCAAGGAGGTGCTTCCAGTGAGCTTTGGCAAATCACTGATGAGAAATTCTGGCTTCAAGCTATTACAATATAATTAATAGCTTAAACACACTCAGGTTGGGGAGAGGTTTTCTGAAAGCTGATTTTGGTTCTTTAATCACAAAAGTTTGGATTTGTACCCAGGAAGGGTCGTTATCATCATCAGGCTTTGGCCTTCAGCTGATGGGAAGTGGTCCAAGTGGTTGCTGACTTCCCATTGTGGCTGGCTGGAGCTGACAACATCTGCTCTGTTTCCTTCTCATCTTCTGACATTCCCAGGCCAGGAAATCCTGGATTTGCTCACAGAACTCGGTGTCCAAGCAGGATTCCTCGTTCTGGAGGAATTAGGGAGCAGACAGGAGGAGGGAGAAGGACATGAAGAGGGAAGAGCAGCAGCGTGGCAGAAACTGCCCAGATGTTGCTGAAATATATTTCTGTCTTTATCTCAGTGTTTTATTTTGCATTTTATCTTTTTGGACTGTAGCAGGAACTCTTGCTGCTAAGGCAAGAAAACACTGAGCTGAAAAAAGAGATTGAAAAGCTCAAAGAAGACCTGGAAGAACACAGTTCCCAGGATAATCCGGTAAAGGGGGTGGAATATTTGGAAATTGGTCTTTTAGAAGGGCAGAGTTTTATTTTCAGAGAATGATTTGGGTTGGAAGTGACCTTAAATCCCATCTCATTCCAACCCCAAGGACACCTTCCACTGTCCCAGGGTGCTCCAAGTCCTGTCCAAGCTGGCCTGGGACATTCCAGGGATCCAGGGGCAGCCCCAGCTGCTCTGAGGAACCTCAGAATCTGTCCCTCTTAAAGGCTTTTGGGGCCACCTGTTCAGCATTTGAACCTCTACTAATTTCAATATTAAATAAACCTGAAAGTTGCTTATTTTCCCTGATGTTTGAAGCAGGCAGATATGTAAATAAATCCAAGAAGTACTGAAAGTGTGAGAGGCATGGAAAAAAAGCAGACACTGATTAAATGGAAGGCAGTGGAATAAAAAACATTCATAGCATTGTTAATTTTCAAGTTTTCTTTTTCTTGTGTCAATTCTAAAGTTGGAGATTAAAAAGAAGGTGGCAGAAATGAAATTGAAGTTCACTCACCTGAAAGAGATGAAGGATGATGGGGCAAAGATGGCTATGGACACCCACTGTGTTTTTGGGGCAGCCACCAAAGTCCCCTTCAGACTCAATCAGAACCAGGCACTGCTGACTTTTGAAGATGAAGAAGGTAGGATGAGTATTTTAATTATAAAATTAATTTCTCTGATGTATTTCACCTGGTAGTGGTGTGGTTTTCCCCCAAGGGTGTTTTGAATGGAACAGGAAAAAATGTTTTGTTACTATTTTGTACAATAAGAGCATCTTTTGACAGCTTAGAAGCTTTACTAGTCCCACTCAAATCCATTTTATATCTATAATTAATACATTTGCTATTTTTATTGTATATTTAAATAATATTGTTTATTGTTATTATTAAAGTTGATACAATATTTTGTTATTATATTATTTGGCCTACATAAAACCACAGAGATTTTATGGAAATACACATGGATGCTTGGGATCTGGTTGCCTAATTATTAATTATTTCTCCTTTACTGATGCAAAAAGAGATTTTTTTTAAAGAGGCTGGGCAATAATTTGGGATTTACAACGATGAAACAAAGCTTTTCATGTTTGATTTCCCTCAGTTGCCCTGAGACTGACAAAGAGGAGCAAGCACTGTGTGAACCTGGACGACAGAACAGCAAATGTGACAGTGAAGCCTTTTGAGCTTGACATGGGATTCCAGTTTGAGGTAAACAGCTGAAATATGCAACTCTCAGAATCTGAGCTCTTTAAAAGCTTTAGGTTCTTTTTTTTTTTTTTTTTTCAGTGTTTTCAGTCACAAAGTGCACAAAAATTTGATATTTTTAGCTCCATGTCACGGTGTCTGGAACGAAGATCAATGTTTCAGACATACCTGAGCTTCCCATTCCTGAAGATTGGATGAGAGACAAACTTGAGCTGTGTTTCTACAAAACTGAGCAGGCAAAAGGAGGAAGAGTAATAGAAAATGTCACCTACAACAAGGACTCTGGGACAGCTGTCATCACATTCCTCGAACCTGGAGGTAGAGTCTGGAATATTTTCTTCTCCAAATTCAGGCCAAATTGTCCATCCTGGATTCCATTCTGGGGTCACCACTGAGTGTTGCAAACTCTTCCCACAGGGAGCTCAGGGATCCCCCTGAGATGTGGGGAAATAAAGCAGTTTTTCATCGCATCCTTTTGGAGCAAACTGCTCACAGTTCATGAGCTTTCTGTCAGAACTTTTCCAAAAAAATCTCTTTTTTTTTCCTCTGCACTGCCAGACACTCACTGCAAACAAGCAGATGTTTGATTTTAGCTCCTGCTGCAGGACAGTGCAGCTGGACAGGCATTCCTACTGCAATTCCATGATCAATGGAGCCACATCCACTTGGAGCAGCTGCTTTAGATTTATTTCAGGGCTTTGTGGGCATTTAATGATTTTGGGTTTTTGTGTTGGAAGTGTCAAATAAACTCTTTGCAGAATGCACATGAAGACTCTACAAGTGTGCCATCCTGTGTTAGTTTCTACATCCACAAAGAGGAGCCTGGTCTTTGAAACGTTTATAAAATTACATTAAATAATTAACTGGTTTTTTTTTCTTATTCTCTTACAGCAAGCTACAGCTTTGTGGGATGTACTGAATACCCTTTCTGTGCAGAGGAAAGGTGGTTTATCCTTTCTGTCTCCCCACATTTTGATTTCCACTTGAGGAGGTTTCAGGTAAAAGAATCTTCTCCAGGCTGATAGAACAGATAAGTGGGAAATGGGAGGATGGGCAGAATTTTCACACCTTTTGTGTGAGCTTCACAGTGAGTGTGGGTGTGAAATAGGCTGTAATTTATTTTTCAAGGGTGTGCTTGTCTTTCCTTGATGGAATTATCCCAGCACTCCCCACATGGCTGTGCTGGGCTGTTTGGGAAGGAGTTTAAGCACCAAGTTCTGCAAGCCACAAAGCTCTGCCAGGATCCCAGAGTCCCAGCAAATGCAACATTTGCTCATCCATTCCTTGATTTCACTCCTCCATTCAGCCCAAATGTGACTCTGTCACACAGAGCTGCCTCATCATCCTCTCCCTCCAGTTGTCTGCTGCTTTAGGAGCAGATGGTGAGCAGGTCAGCACTGTGTGTGTAATTAGAGCTTTGTAATTAAGGCATGGGCTGGGCAGTGTGCAGCACACCCAGCAGGGTTCCTGGGCTGTGTCCTGGCAGGGATTTTATGGGGTGGTGCTGTCTGGAGCCAGCAGAGATCCCCAAATCCAGAGAGTGGCTGTGTTAAGGAGTGCAGGACACACCAGTTACGGTCTGGGCTCAGAATCATGGAACCACAGAATCTCCTGAGCTGGAAGGGACCCACAGGATCATGGATCCAGCTCCTGGCCTTGCTCAGACACCCCCAAATCCCACCCTGAGCACCCCTGGGAGCAGTGTCCAAACCCTCCTGGAGCTCTGGCAGCCTTGGGAAATGTGCCCATTCCCTGGGGAGCCTGGGTAGTGCCAGCACCCTCTGGGGGAAGAGCCTTTCCCTGATCTCCAGCCTAAATCTGCCCTGGCTCAGCTCCAGCTGTTGTTCTCTGTTCCCAGAGAGCAGAGATGGGAACTGTCCCTCAGGAGGAAGCTCCAGGCTGGGATGAGTTTCCCCTCACTCTCCTCCAACAAACCAAGTGCCCTCAGCTGCTCCTCCATGGCCCCTCCAGAGCCTTCATTGATGTAGTGTGAATCCAGAATTCCTGCTTTTCCCAGAGAAATTTCCACTATCTATAGAGTCTTAACCTCATCAGAGATCCCAGCCACACCCCAGTGAGGAATTTCATTCCCACCTCTCCCAGTTCCTTTGAGTGCACAGCTGCTGTATAATCCAGGTTTGTTCTTTCCTCCCCAGCCACACTGCAGGGTTTCCAAGAAAACCATTCTGCTGAAAGGAATCTCAGATGTGGAAGAGGATGAAGAAAGTGTGCAGGACATGATTGAAATTCACTTCCAAAAGCCAAGCAATGGTGGGGGGGAGATAGACGAAATCAAATACATCTCCAGAGGAGCAGCCTATGTTTATTTTGAGGAGGATACTGGGAATGCCACCTCAGAAATCACAGGGCACTCATGAAGTTCTGAGGTTTTGTTCCTCGGGGATTTATGTAGATATTGTGCTTTAATGCTTTGAAATTGATCCTGTAGAAAAGGAGTCCCTGCCTTCCTGATTTGTCTCATGGCACTGACTTTGCATTGGAAATCAGCAAAACTCCCTGCCTGTGCTGCAGATTAAAGCCTTCAGCAGCCCCTGAAACATCTCAGATTCTCTGCAACTTTGCATATTTTATACCTGGTAGGTTTTAAAATACTCCAGAGTGGGATGAGTGGATTATTTCTTACATTCTGGATACAAAAGCCATATTTAATCCCAATCCAAGCCTCCTCACAGTGCTGCTTTGTTGAAGTGCCAGAGCTTCAGAAGGTGGCTCTGACACAGCTCCAGTCCTGCTGAGGTTGCTGAGTGAAACAAAAGAATCCTGTAATTTCATAAAAGCCACCTTATTAAATTAGTGATAGAATTAAAATACAAAATGGGGGTGCAAAACAAAGAAATTGCACTTAAGAAATGCCCTGGTATTTGCTGCCTTTAGCTGTTCGTAGCCTACTTTATTGTTTGATTTTAATATTTGTTTCTGCAATTCAATTTTTTTTCCCTCATTTTTGTTCATGATTTTGCTTATTTAAAACTATTTCAGCCAAGGATTGAGCTGATGCTGTACCTGGTTTTGTAACAATGCTGGTGAACAGCCCTGTGGGATCTGGTGATCCCAGGCTGGGAGGGCTTGGACGGAGTAATTTTCCAAGGAGGAATGTTTTTCCTTTTCTGCTGTTGTCCTTGGAAAACAAATCCTCCTCTGACTTTGCACTTTTGCCATCCTTGGGGGCTGAAACAATCTTAACTCCAAACTAACACGAGCCTGACACTGGAAATAATTTAATTTTGGGGTATTTGACATCTTGATAAGCAGGGAAAGGAGAGGAAATACCTCAGGGATTATTATTCCAGACAAACTGTTAATTTGCAATAGATAAAAGTTGAATATGGAAAATAAAAAGGCTGCAATCACCACAGTTTATTTTGAATTTGCTGTCGAGTGAGATACGTGTGACTGTAGCACCTCTCACTGTTTAGGGCATGCAAAGGCAGGGATTGACTGCCTGAACCACTGTAAAATAATAATAATAATAATAACTTCAAACAAAATAGTGCTGAAGTATTTATGGAGATTGTGCACTTTTGCACTCTCAGAAACTTAGTAAGACCAGGCACCTTAAAAAGAGAGGGGGGAAAACCTCAGAAAGGTAAAAAATGTCATGAATTTCAACTGCATCTCACTGATAAATATTGAGAAGTAAATCCTTAAAAAGAAAAAAGCTTAAAATTCTCCTAAGGATTAGTGAGAAGCTGCAGGTTTTAAAGCCCAGAAATCAAATCAGATTTTTACATTTTAAAGGCAGTGTCTGTAAATGTCTTGCCTTTGTCCCTGATGAATTATTACGGCTTGTGATGTTCAATTTTAAAGCAGCAGTGGTGCTTTAAAGCCTGGAGACTGGGTTTAATGATGGAAAAATAAGAATAAAGCGTCAGTGATGTTTCTGTAAAAGTCAATATCCTTTTTCCCTCCATGCTGGGGTGACTTTCTCTCGGGCCCTTCTCCCTTGTGTCCCTCTCCATGTGTGTCCCTGTCCATACCTGTCCTTCTCCACGTGTGTCCCTGTCCATGCATGTCCCTCTCCATGTGTGTCCCTTGTCCATGTCCATGTCCTGAGTGACTGCAGCTCTTAAAAAAACTAACTCAAAAAAAAAAATTCCAATTTCTATACTAAAAAATAATAATAAAAAACCTCCTCAGACCTTAAAACAAACAAGGCAAAGTAACCCAAAAGTTCTTTCTATACTTTCTAACAAAAACTAAGTACAAGTGTGACTAACTATAAGTATAACGTGAAATCAACAAAATAAATATGCATTAACCTATTATGAAATTCTATGCATATAAAAATTATTAAAAGTAATAAAAAAACCAAAAGTTCTTTAAGATATGCATGTCCATTAAAGGGCAATAAGTCCCGACATGCGTCCACAGCGCTATAAATAAACATACACCATATTATAAATATTTATAATAAACATAACCCATTCCCTACAAATCTGTATTAGAATGATAAAATTTAATTTTTCATCCGCTTTTCAGCCCCTGTGCGTGTGTCCCTGTCCCCGCGCATCCCGGTGCCCGTTCCCGGTGCCCATTCCCGGTGCCCGTTCCCGGTGCCCGTTCCCGGTGCCCATTCCCGGTACCCGTTCCCGGTGCCCGTTCCCGGTGCCCGTTCCCGGTGTCCGTTCCCGGCCCGTTCCCGGTGCCCGTTCCCGGTGCCCGTTCCCGGCCCGTTCCCGGTGTCCGTTCCCGGCCCGTTCCCGGTGCCCGTTCCCGGTGCCCGTTCCCGGTGCCCGTTCCCGGTGCCCGTTCCCGGGCGGGGCCGCTGCGTTCCCGTCCCCGCCGGGTTTGGGGCGGCCCCGGGGGCGGCCCCGCCGCTTCCCCGCCGCTTTCGCTTTCTCTTTCCTTCCCCACCGGGCCCGCTCGCTCCGCGCCCTTCCCGGTGGGATCCGCATCCCGGTGGGATCCCATCCCGGTGGGATTCCCGTCGGTAAGATCCCCATCCCGGTGGGATCCCCATCCCGTGGATTCCCGTCCCGGTGGGATCCGCATCCCGGTGAGATCCGCATCCCGGTGGGATCCCATCCCGGTGGATTCCCGTCCCGGTGGGATCCCCATCCCGTGGATTCCCGTCCCGGTGGGATCCGCATCCCGGTGGGATCCCCATCCCGTGGATTCCCGTCCTGGTGAGATCCTTTCCCGGTGGGATCCCATCCCGGTGGGATCCGCATCCCGGTGGGCTCTCTATCCCGGTGGGATCCGCATCCCGGTGGGATCCACATCCCGTGGATTCCCTTCCCGGTGGGATCTCTATCCCGGTGGGATCCGCATCCCGGTGAGATCCCCATCCCGTGGATTCCCGTCCTGGTGAGATCCTTTCCCGGTGGGATCCGCATCCCGTTGAGATCCCCGTCCCGGTGGGATCCCCATCCCGTGGATTCCCGTCCCGGTGAGATCCCCATCCCGGTGGGATCTCTATCCCGGTGGGATCCGCATCCCGGTGGGATCCCCATCCTGGTGAGATCTCTATCCCGGTGGGATCCCATCCCGGTGGGATCCGCATCCCGGTGGGATCCCCATCCCGGTGGATTCCCGTCCCGGTGAGATCCCGTCCCGTTGGAGCAGCCATGGTAAGTGCCGGGGCCGGGAGGAGCTGGGGGGAAAGGCTGGAAAGGGAACTGGGGAGGGATTGCGGGCAAGGGATGGAGGGACAGGAGCCAGGGAACGGCTCCCACTGCCAGAGGGCAGGGATGGGTGGGAGATTGGGAATTGGGAATTCCTGGCTGGGCTGGAATTCCCAGAGCAGCTGTAGGTGCCCCTGGATCTCTGGCAGTGTCCCAGGCCAGGCTGGACAGGATTTGGAGCAGCCTGGGACAGTGGCGGGGGGGTACCTGCCTATGGCAGGGCTGGATTGGTTGGGATGAGCTTTAAGGTCCATCCCAACCCAAACCGCTCCAGGATTTGCCAGGAAGCCCCAGCAGGACCCGTTTTCACCAGAGGTGCTGTCCCATTCCCTGCCCCATTCCCGGCCCCATCCCTGCCTGGGAGCAGCTGCTCGGCACAGACGCGTCTCGGGAGTGATTCAGCACCAGCCGTGTGTGTTTTGGGGTTTTTTTTCCCCCCCTAACCCCACTAGCAGGCCCGAGTGTTGCTCCCAAACACCAGCTGGGAAGGTGTGAGTGCTGTCTGGCAGCTCCGGCTGTGCCAGGCGTGAGAAAATCCCGCCTGCATCCCGGAGCATCCTCTTGGTATTCCCTCCATGCCGCCTCCTCGCAGCCGGGACTGGCTCTCACACCAGCCTCGCCGCCGGGATAATTGGCTGCTGTAATTAATTAAAAGCTCCTGGCTCTCGGGATTTGATGGGGTTGTCTCCAGAGACGTGGTGGTCCCCAGGATTTTGGGCAGGCATCGCTCACTCAGCAGCACATTCTGCTCTGGAGCTGGGATGCTGTTTTAGGCAGCCCAGGCCCAGAAAAAAACCCCCAAAAAACAAACAAACAAACAAAAAGAAACAACTTAAGAGAAGTTTAAAACTTAAGATTAAAACTTAAAGAGAAGTTTAAAACTTAAAGAAAAGTTTAAAACTTAAAAGAAGTTTAAAACTTAAAAGAAGTTTAAAACTTAAAGAGAAGTTTAAAACTCAAAGAGAAGTTTAAAACTCAAGAGAAGTTTAAAGAATTCAGATGGAGTGACTGACCTCAAGTACAGTTACTGACAGCTCGTTCCCCCAAACGCTGCCATGCAGAAAAACCAAATTTATCTCCTTTCTTCCAAAAAGTCAGCCAACTGTTCCATGCAGTCAGTGCTCCACAATTTCCACGAATAAAGGGCAAAACTGCCAGGAATGGGCCGGGAATGGGAGTGGGAGCCTTGCAGGGTGGGAATTTTGTGTCCTCGCTGACGTTGCTGTGTCGCAGGCCGCGGGTCGGGCTGGTGGCGGCACGAGGACAGTTGTCATCGGCGGTGTCCCCGCGGGGCTCCTGCAGGACGAGCTGCTGGCCGACATCCTCACCATCCACTTCCAGCGCTCCTACAACCACGGCGGTGACGTGCACCAGGTCACCTTCCCCACCCGCTGCCCGGGCGTCGCCTTCGTCACCTTCGAGGACCCGGAAGGTATTTCAGTCAGTGTGCTTGTCCTAGTCTGGAAAAACCAAAAAAAAAAGTCAGAAATACAATTTATTAGGAAAAGGGAACAAAGAAGCAAATACATACAATAGCACAAAAGAAGGACTGGCAGAGTTAGGGATACAGCCTGACACTCGCTGGTTGGGGTGGTGGTGGCAGATTTGGCTCTGTCCGAGCAGTGCTCCTGCAGACTGATGGAGTTTCCCTCTGGAGGTCCAGTGTAGAGAAGGTCTCAGCTGTTCCTCTTGGAAATGGGGATTTATTTGCTGTCTGCACAACCTTATTTATATCCTTGATGGCATCGTTTGGCTCCTCCCTCTGGGCGGAGCATCTTGTTTCTGTTGAGGATGGGAATGAGAAGACTCTGACTCCAAGGCTGCCGAAAGTAAAACTCTGGTTTATTCAAAATACACCACTCTTTTATACAGAGCTTCATGAGGATCAATTCCATTGCTCCTGGAGTGAAAACTCTTTTAAATATTACTGGGAGGCTGAAGCCTCTCTGGTCATGGGGCCAAGATTCAGGATTTTGTTTCTGCTCGTTGGGTAATGACTCACTGGCCATGCCAAGCGTTGTGTTTGTGTGGCAGGAACAAATTCTTTTTTAAAAAAATACTTTTTTTTTTTAATGCCAGCAATAATGGATTTATTTTGTAGCCAGGCTCTGGGGGATAAATCTCTGCCCGTTTGTGTGCCAGGGAGATGGGCTCATGTCTCTCTGAGCAGTTGGGGTGACAAATGAAATGTGAGGTGAGAAGCTGGAGGTGCCCAGTTCACTGCTCCACTGGTGCCTCAGGTTTTGGCTTTTATTTATTTTTTCAGGCTCTGTGCTGCTTTAGTGTGCAGCTCTGAGCTTCACATGAAGTGTTGGTGAGCAGGGAGACAAAACAATTCCTGCTCCAGCTGGGCACCCAAATGATCCAAATCTCAGCCCAGGAGCACAAACACCGTGGGCTGGAGAGAGAAAAACAAGCAGGGTGGGACTGCCTGGGCTAAAGCTGGAATGGACAATGAACTGCAAGGTGCCAATGGAGCAGAACTGATCATTTTGTGACCAATCTTCCATTTTTTGGGACCATTTTGGGTTCATTTGGGTGCAGCCCTGGCTGGGCTCTGGTGCTGCCCAAGGTGGATCCATGGAGGAGATAAATTTAATAAATCCTTTGAATAAATCCCTGCTTTATTCTGTGACTCTGCCCAGCCCCTGCTCCAGGGCAGCCTTTCCAACAAGTGAATTTGTTTGTTTGCAGTTGTGGAGCGCGTTCTGAAGAAGGATCAGCATCTCCTGCAGGACCAGAGGCTGCCCAGGCCCTTCCCCCTGACAGTGACCCGCTACTGCCACAACGTGAGCTCCTCCCTAATGTCATTAGCACGGCTTTAATTGAAGGCATGGGACCCCAGTGGGGCTAAAAACCATTTATTGCTCAGATAAACATCAGTCTCAGATGCTGTGAGATTTAAGAGAGCAGCCATAAGAAATGTTATTTGTCCAAGGCAATATAGAAACTTTCTAACCCAATGGGCAGCTGCCACAAAGTTTATTTTGCTTTTCTAACCTCCTTTACTCACTTCTGCAGCAATGAATTTACTTTTATCAATGGGCTACTGTCACACATACACACAGATGCTTCTGTTATAACTTCTAAACTCAGCTTACTCTATATAATTTCATTTCTACATTATAAACCTTTCACCATCTTATTTAAACACTTTGTCACTTACTTAAGGCATATTCTTACTTAAAAATATAGAAACATAAGTTTATGATTTTTCTGCTTAGTGTCTGTATTATATTTTTACATCAATCCAAGCTTCTTCCAAGGCTGCAGATCAAACCCTCCTGTGCTGTGCAAGTTTCTATCCTTCCATTTCCCACACCTAATTCATCTAGTTATGTTAACATTCAGGAACACACAGAATCACAGGATATGATTCCATGCAGGTGCTTTTATTGAGAGCTCTGGGATCAGGGGTCCAGACCCAAATCTGACACCAACACAGCTTTCGAGCTGAATGTATTTTATATTCTATCCTTATATAACTTACATATTAATTATTAAACTTATATTGTTCTATTGTATACATTGACTTTATTCAGCCATGAGTTTCTCGTGATTTTTCTTAAGCTTCTGACCACAGTTTTTCATGATTATTCTTTCAATTAAACAGTAATTATATTTAATTACTAAACAATCATCATATCTAACAATTATATCATTTATCATATACTAGCTGCACAGGTATAGTTCTAGCAAGGTGCAAGGCCTACATGTTCCCAGGGTGTGGCAAGCACATTTCTCTCCCTCTCAGGATTTTTCATAGAGGTGCACAGAGAGAAATGAAAGAGAAAACAATTTCTATTTCTGATTATTGTTTTTCCCATGTGGAATGTGTTTGGAGAATTGTTTCCCTGGGGTGATTGATGGGTTGGATTCTGGTGAGGATGTTTGAGCTGGTGGCCAATCCAACCCACCTGGGGCTGGACAGAGAGAGGGTCATGAGTTGTGTTAGAGTCAGAGAAAGTAGTTTGTAGTTTTAGTATCCTCCTTTTATATAGTATATTAATGTATTTTAGCATAGTTATAATAAAGAAATAATTCAGCCTTCTGAATTGAGTCAGACATCGACATTTCTTCCCGTTGTGTTCACCTGCATTTACAATACCAGGGTATTTTTTTCAGGGCCTACTAAGCTTAATTTTCCTTCTAACCCTAAATCCCCATGATTTAAAAACCCTTTTACTACCAATTATGCTTAATGCCTCATTAACTTCTCCCCTTCACAATTGCAGGCCTTCCTCTGGGTCTCGTGCGCGCTCAGCCTGGCTGTTTTCAGAGACCACTTGAATTTGGAAGATTTGCTGGAGGAGATGCAGAAGCAGAGCCCAGGGTTGAGTTTTGGGGCTCTGCAGCCTGATGGGCAGATTGTTGTGCAGGGCTCCTTCCCAGAGCTCCGAGTGCTGAGAGAATTCCTCGTGCTCAAGGCAAAATCCCTGCCAGAGGAGCCTAAAAGAGAGGGAAAACCCCAGCAGAGAGCCAGGAGGAAGCTGCAGGAGCTCAGAGGTGCTGCAGAGATGAGGAATTCCACTCGGGATGCGCAGAGGGAAAAGCAAGTGCTGGTTCTGGACACGGATATTTATCACTACGTGACGTGCTTCCCTCCCAGAGCCCTCCAGGGAAATGATGTTGTCATTTCTGGTGTCACTGATGGTGACATCACCACGGTGAGCATTGAGAGTGCTGCCAGCAAAGCTGGTGTTTTACAGGGATTAAAGGCCAAGAAAACCATTGAAAATTACTCCGTGGAGCTGCAGAAGATGTTGAGGAAGGAGAGGATCTGCCTCAAGGAGCACGGCAGGACTGAGAAGCAGAGGTACAAACAGCTCTGCAGAAAGCTGAAACCTCACTACCCCAAAGTGCTGATCATCCCCTGTGACACCCACATTGACCTCGTGGGACCTTCTGCAGATGTTTTTGGGTTCACAGAGGAGGTGAAGAGGCACTCCAGGTAGGAGCGAGGGTTCCTGGAGTTTGGATTGCTCACACAGACTGTGCCTGTGGCCCCGTGGCACTGGGATGTCACTTTGTCCCACTCACAGGCTGGCAGCTCTGCAGGGGAGGGTGACCAAGCCTGGCCCCCCAAATACCAAATTTAGGTCAGAACAAAAAAAATATCAATGATCTCTGCATTTTTCATGAGCTTGGGGATCTCTTCTCCCCAGAAACAGCTACATTTCATTTTGGTACCTCAGTGCATTCTCATCCAACTTGCTGTCAAGGAGTACATGATGAGAAAAGAGGGGTTTTTTTGGTTTTTTTGGGTTTTTTTTAAGCTGGGTGTGCCAGCCATGTAGGAAACACTGCAGGGACGTTCTGTGTGAGGTTCTGTGAGGAGGTGACCACAGCAGCCAGGAATGGGGACCTTTCCTGTGCCTTTATCTGCACAGGGACCCTTGGGAAGAGAGCTGGGACACTTGGCAGAGCAAAACACACCTGAAATGTGCTTGAGAAAGCCTTGAAAATTCTTCCCTGCAAGAATCAGGCAAGTTTGTTTTCATAGGAGCAATAATGGGGTTTTCTTCCAGCTGTAAAGGCTTCTGCAGCATCTCCTGACAGCTCATTATTTACACATGAAAGTGTGTCCAGAGATTTGATGGGAAAATTTGGGGCCATTCAGACTTTGGAATCAGGTTCTGTTTATGCAAATCTGTTTCTGTATCCATTACAGGGGCACAAACGGGGTTTTTTAAAACCAATTTAGAAAATAGCTTTTATTTTGTGATATCTGTGTCTTTAGAATCATTTGTCAGAACATCCAGAGCAGCTTTTCTACCTGATGTGCAGGGCAAGTTTTAGGGGTTTATGCCATTAAAGAAAAGAGTTGTCCAAAACATTGTGTCTGTGTTATTTTAACCTAATCCCAGATTTTTTGCTTGGAAGCCCAAACCTGAAGCCCAAGAAATGCTCGAGGCATTTTCTTGTCATGACTGATTCTCCATTGCAGTGGTGCCAGTTAAAGCAATATATTAAAAATAACTGTCAAAGCAGCAATTGATGAGCTTAAGTGCTTTGCTGAACTGGGAGAGGGATATTTAAAGATACTTGATAGGGAGCAATATTTAAAGATATTTAATAATAATAGTAAATAATAGTAATTAATAATAATAATAATATCCATCCTTTCCAAGTTCCCCTGTGCTCTGCAGATTCTGCAGGGGGCTCAGGGATGGGAAACTCTGGAAAACTCCCCCTGGAGCTCTTTGGGGTCATCCTCACAGAACCCAAGCAGAGATGAGTTTTTCAACCTTGTCAGAGAGAAAATCCTCTATGAAGGGTAATCCTTTAATGAAATTAGTGCTGTTTCCCAGTGTCCACATTGAGCTTCTCAGCTTTTTTTCTGAAGAGCCTCATATTTTATTTTTTTTTTCCTGATTCAGAGCTTTGGTATTTCCTATTTGCTCGACAGGCAAACCAGTGGCACCGGTGTCTGTGTCAGCCCTGGCTGGTTGCTGCTGCCTGGGGGTGGATTTTGAGTCACTTTTGGCATCAGCACAGCTGGCAGCAGCACTTCAGGTGTCCTTCAGGTCTGGTTTTCTGCCAAACAGCTCCTGCTCACCCAAGGATCTGCAGCCACGACCTCAAAACCTTGGAATCACAGCTGAATAAAATGTTCTTTTCAAATGCTGGCTCAGCTGGAGCAGCTCCTCTTCACATCCCCTTTGCCCCCATGTCCTTGGCACCCCTTCAGCATTATCCCATTGTTCCAGGGCTCTCCATCTGCTGCTTTTATTCACAGGATGGAGACAAAAAGAGCCTTTTTGCCTGGGCTGTTTTGTTTGTGGAGTGCTTTGGGAAGAGGCATCTGGGGGTGGTGGCTGGGGAATGAGGAGCAGAGGAGCTCTTGTGCTCCAGGGCTGCTTTTCCAGCTTGGATTTGGCTGGGAATGCCCCACCTTTGGCCCTGGGATGGATCCAGGGCTGGTGGTTTCTGAATCACAACCAGAACAACATCACCAGTGAAACACTTCCCTCACCATGCAGATTCCACAGAAAACAAAGGATATTTAGCTAAAACCCCTCCAATCTGGTCATGGCCGTGAATATTCCAACAAATCCAACCAAGCAAACCCGTGTTAGGGCTGCTCAGGGATTTGCCAGCTCTCCTTCCCACAGTTATTTTTATGGCAAGCAAGGCTCTGCTGTCTCTATGAAATTCCACTTGAAAAATATTTCTGTGTGCTTTGGATAATATCTGGGGAAACAGCTGTTATTCCTGGATCTGTTGGTTGATCAGGACTCTCAGGTTTGCACATTAATCTGAATAAAAAACTTCCTCAGGAGACCTCAACAAAATATTTGTGCCCTCACTCGCTGCCCTTCCCCAGAAGGGGAGAAACAAGAGCTGTAAAAATACAAAGCCTAATTTTGCTTTGAGACACGACTCCAACTGGAAAATAAATTTAAAAAACAACTTAAGAAGGCAGAAATAGCAGGAGAATGCGAGCTCAGTTCCTGGCAGCACCTGGCTACAGTCAGTGGGGAAAACACCTTAAAAAACACCTTAAAAATGCCTTAAACCCATGAGGATTTGAGGGACATCCCTCAGCAGGAAAATATTGGCCAATTTGGAGGCTAAAGCAATGATGGAACAGAACCCTTCAGCATCCCTGACACAAAGGGGAGGGAGGACAAAGCCTCCCCTGCTCCCCATAGTGCCTGTGCATCTTGGGGAAGGATGGATGCCATTCCTGCAGGAACCAGGTTTTTCCATGTGGGAAAAAAAAGCCCTTTCTGCAGATTTCTTGTCCCCCTGCCACCTTTGAGCTGCTCTCAAAACTTTGTGCGTTTGCTCCGAGTGCACAAACTGCAGAAGAGCTGTCACATCTGCTGAAAAAAATTGCCATCCCCAGAGGAATATTCTGAAGGAATATTCTGCTTTTGAGAGGCGTGTGGTTTATTTAAAAATAACCCCCGGAATGACGTGTAAGAAAAATAAACAGTTAATAACAATTATCTCATTATCTGAGGCAACTTTCACACCCACGCCTTCATCAGGCCACGCTGGAGGCTGGGGAGCATCCAAGCCAGGTGAAAATGGGAATATTTCCCGGCTGAGGGGGGTTGGTTGGTCCCTGCAGCCATCCAGGTGTGGATCCCACCTGGAGAGAGGAGATGGATTTAACAGGGATCTGCCTTGGCTCCAGGAACAAACTCAGATCTTGTGCCAGAGAAAAGCAGCTGTGACCCTGCCCAGGGGGCTGGAAATGCTGGGAAAGGCCAGGAAAGGCCGGGAAAGGCCTGGAGAGGCCTGGAAAAGCCGGGAAAGGCTTGGAGAGGCCAGGAAAGGCCGGGAAAGGCCTGGAAAAGCCGGGAAAGGCTTAGAGAGGCCAGGAAAGGCCGGGAAAGGCCGTGAAAGGCCTGGAAAGGCCTGGAAAAGCCGGGAAAGGCCGGGAAAGGTGGGAAAGGCCTGGAAAGGCTTGGAGAGGCCGTGAAAGGCCTGGAAAGGCTTGGAAAGGCCTGGAGAGGCGTGAAAGGCCAGGAAAGGCCGGAAAAGGCCTGGAAAGGTCGGGAAAGGCCTGGAAAGGCCGGGAAAGGCCTGGAGAGGCCATGAAAGGCTTCGAAAGGCCTGGAAAGGCTTGGAAAGGCCGGGAAAGGCCTGGAGAGGCCTGAAAAGGCTCGGAAAGGCTGGGAAAGGCTCGGAAAGGCCGGGAAAGGCTGGGAGAGGCCTGGAAAGGCCGGGAGAGGACTGGAGAGGCCGGGAACGGCCTGGAAAGGCCAGGAAAGGCTTGGAAAGGCCTGGAGAGGCTTGGAAAGGCCTAGAAAGGCCCGGAGAGGCCTGGAAAGGCCTGGAAAGGCCGGGAAAGGCTTGGAAAGGCTTGGAAAGGCCGGGAAAGGCTTGGAAAGGCTGGGAAAGGCTGGGAAAGGCTTGGAAAGGCCGGGAAAGGCTTGGAAAGGCTTGGAAATGCCAGGAAAGGCCTGGAGAGGCCGTGAAAGGCTTGGAAAGGCCGGGAAAGGCCTGGGAAGGCTTGGAAAGGCCTGGAGAGGTTGTCAAAGGGCGGGAAAGGCCTGGAAAGGCCAGGAAAGGCCTGGAAAGGCCGGGAGAGGCCGGGAGAGGCCGGGAGAGGCCGGGAGACGCCGGGAGACGCCGGGAGACACCGGGAGACGCCGGGAAAGGCTTGGAAAGGCCTGGAAAGGCCTGGAAAGGCCGGGAAAGGCCATGAAAGGTGGGAAAGGCCGGGAAAGGCCGGGAAAGGCTTGGAAAGGCCTGAAAAGGCGGGAAAGGCCTGAAAAGGACGGGAGAGGCCTGGAGAGGCCGGGAGAGGCCGGGACAGGCCGGGAGAGGTTTTGAAAGGCTGGGAAAGGCCTGGAGAGGCCATGAAAGGCTTAGAAAGGCCGGGAGAGGCCTGGAAAGGTTTTCTGCATTGCTCAACCCTTCTGAGGTGGCTTCTCCCTCACATCCAGGGTGTTCCAGGATTCATGGTTTCATTCCAAATAACTCCTCGGGGCTCCTTCCCTGTAGTTAGCAGTGAAAAGATCTTTTCCACCTCTCTCTTTTCAATCAGGAGCACTGAGAAATCCCATGTGGGTGCTTTACCACCTTCACCTAAATTAGAGGATGGGAGTCTTCCCAGACTTCTGCAGCAGCTGCCTGAAGATAACCAGGCACCCTGGCCAAGGGGATCAAAAATCATCATTAATTTTAATTATGACTTAAAGCAAACCAGAAAAAAATTGGGTATGATTACACAATTCAGAACTGACAGCACGTGGTCTGCTTGTGCTTACTTTTTCCTTAGTTGTAGGAGTTGTAGAACATCTGCTGGAAAACAAATCCCTTTTTCTACTTTCCTAACACAGCTTTCCTTTGTCTCCTGACACCCATTAATGACCTTTGAAGAAATCTCCTGAAAGGAACTCGGTTCAGGAAAAACACCACCTCTGGGCTGTTGCATTAAAAGCAGTTTCCAGGTGGATTTCCCCTGTCCTGTCTTGCTCCTGCCTTTGTCATGAGAGCAGTGGGGTTCAGCAGCTGTGGGAAATGAATTTGTAGAGAATTCTCTCCTGGTGTTGCAGAAGATGATAGGCCAAGAAACAATTATAGTGTATTGTAATTAGGAAATAGTTGACTTCTGATTGTGAATTGTTCTGGGGTGAATTATAACATCTGCATTGTCTCACCTTTCACATGGGACTGAAAATGGAATAAAAGGTTTTAAAACACCTCTGTTACCCCATCTCTAAGGCAGAAAAGGGCCTAATCCAACAAGCACCTGCCACCCAGAATACCAAAGGGGAAAAAAACCTGGGATAAAATACTGGAGAAACAAAGTTCTGCTGTGTTTGTACAGCAATAATGGGGTTTTCTTCCAGCTATAAAGGCTTCTGCAGCATCTCTTGACAGCTTGTTATTTACACATGAAAGTGTGTCCAGAGATTTGATGTGAAAATTTGGGGCCGTTCAGACTTTGGAATCAGGTTCTGTTTATGGAAATCTGTTTCTGTATCCATTATAAGGGCACAAACGGGGTTTTTTTAAAACCAATTTAGAAAATAGCTTTTATTTTGTGATATCTGTGTGTTTAGAATAATTTGTTTTATTTGGGAATAGTTTCATGCTCCTGAAATCCCTGCAGAAGGAATGCCAGGGAGTGGGATGGTGCAGGAAAAGTGGGATTTTCCACGCTGGGATTTTCTCAGCTGACCCTTGATGGAGCTGCTGGAGATGCTCATCCCATTCCCAATTCCCCTGGGAGCAATGGGGTGATCCCTGTGAGCCCCAAGGTGCGGATTTGGCCTTTTTGGGGTCACTCAGCTGGGTCCCTCCTGGGGAGGGGGACAGGAGCAGTGCCACCAGCCCGAGCTGGTCCCATCCTCCTCCTCCTCCTCGGAGGACACCAGAGGGAGCCAAATGCTTTGGAGCCGCAATTCCAATTCTGCGCCGGGTCCTGCCCAGGTTCTTCTCCGGCCTGGGGCTGCTGGAAACCGAGTTCAGGTCGCCTTTCCCTGGAGGAGATGCTGGGATCAAATCCTGTTTCATCCTGACCTCACCTCACCTCCCCCTGGAGATTTTGGGATCAGGTCCTGCTCCATCCCTGAGCTCAGCTCACCTTTTCCTGGAGATTTTGGGATTGGGTACTGCTCCATCCCGATCTCAGCTCACCTTTCCCTGGAGGTGATGCCGGGATCAGATCCTGGCCGAACTCACCTTTCCCTGGAGGAAATTTTGGGATCAATCAGGTCCTGCTCCATCCCCAAGCTGTGGGGAGCTGAGCTCAGCTCACCTTTCCCTGGAGGAGATGTTGGGGTCAAATCCTGCTCCATCCCCAGTCTCACCTCAGTTTTTCCTGGAGATTTTGGGATCGGGTCCTGCTCCATCCCTGAGCTGCTGAAAGCTGAGCTCAGCTCACCTTTTCCTGAAGGAGATGTTGGGATAAAATCCTGCTCCATCCCGATCTCAGCTCACCTTTCCCTGGATATTGGGATCAGATCCTGCTCCCTTCTGATCTCAGCTCACCTTTCCCTTGAGATGCTGGGATGAGCTCCTGCTCCATCCCGACCTCAGCTCACCTTTCCCTGGAGGAGGTGCCAGGATCAGATCCTGCTCCATCCCAAGCTCAGCTCACCTTTCCCTGAAGATTTTGGGATCAGATCCTGCTCCATCCATGAGCTCACCTCAGCTTTTCCTGGAGATTTTGGGATCAGGTCCTGCTCCATCCCTGAGCTGCTGAAAGCCGAGCTCAGCTCACCTCTTCCTGAAGGAGATGTTGGGATAAAATCCTGCTCCATCCCGATCTCAGCTCACCTTTCCCTGGATATTGGGATCAGATCCTGCTCCCTCCTGATCTCAGCTCACATTTCCCTGGAGATGTTGGGATCAGGTACTGCTCCATCCTGAGCTCAGCTCACCTTTCCCTGGATGTTGGAATCAGATCCTGGTCTATCCTCGACCTCAGCTCACCTTTCCCTGGAGGGGATGTTGGGATTGGGTCCTGCTCCATCCCAATCTCACTTCACCTTTTCCTGGATTTTGGGATCAGGTCCTGCTCCATCCCAATCTCACTTCACCTTTCCCTACAGGAGATGTCAGGATCAGCTCCTTCCCACCTCTCCTTGCCCAGGATGTTCTCCCAGCACCTCTCGAGGTCCTGTCAAACCGGGATTCACGCTGAGCTCGTGGGTGTCTGAGAGGAGCAGCAGGCTGTGATTAATCCCTTGTTAATCAGGCTGTAATTAAACCCTGCTTTAATGAATGCTGTGTAAATAAACCCCATTATCCCATCCCTGGAGCCGGCTTAGCTTGGGGAGGCTGCTCACAGGTGAACTGGGACCACACCGAATTCCCAGCTGGAATCAGAGCATCTTTAAGGTCCTTTCCCCCAAAACACACTCTTCTCCCTGTGTGGGATGTCTCCTTTATCCCCAAATTCCCAAATGGAATCAGAGCATCTTTAAGGTCCTTTCCCCCCCAAAACCACTCTTCTCTCTGTGTGGGAGATATTCCATTTATCCCTGAGTTCCCAGCTGGAATCAGAACATCTTTAAGGTCCTTTCCCTCAAAAATTACTCTTGTCTCTGTGTGGGATGTCCCCTTTATCCCCAAATTCCCAACTGGAATCAGAGCATCTTTAAGGTCCTTTTCCCCCCCAAAATGACTCTTCTCTCTGTGTGGGATGTCCCATTTATCCCCAAATTCCCAGCTGGAATCAAAGCATCTTTAAGGTCCTTTGCCCCCCACAAACAACAAAATCTGCTTTTCTCCTTAATGGTACAGAGAATTGTGCTCTGCCTGGCCTGCACTGGGAGCTTGCTGTGCACAAAACCATCACCTTCACCAGCATCTGGGTGCTTTTATTTTTTACCAAAAAGCTCTTGGGTGGGTACAAGCAGTCCTGAACAAGTGGAAATTTTAATTCCCGCACTAAACCCTCCCTGAGAGGATTTTTCCCCTCTCTGTTGGATGAACATCTCCCCCAGGAGTGAAGGGTTTGGCTTTTCTCTCAGCAACACGATGAAATAGAGTAAAATTTAATGGAGTAAAATTTAATATAATAAAATTTAATATATTTAGATTTAAGTGAAGTGTATTGAGTAGCATCAATATGAGTGAGTGTTGTTTAGTTTGTTAACTCTGCTGTGCTTGCACAACTGTCTTAGCTAAGGAGAAAAGAATGTAATCTCCTAAATTTTCTGAATAACACTGAGACTCCAGCATCCGCTGTGCCGGCCCAGAAGAGAGCAGGAAGGATTTTTCAGGATTTTCCAGGTTAATTCCTGGCATTGGCAGGCCTGGAATGGGATTTCCAAAGGGAAAAAACAGCCTGGAGGGAATGCTTGGGGTGTACAGAAATTCCTGCAGGGGAGGATGCAAAAAAACCCAAAACCAAAAAGCAAACAACAACAACAAAAAAAAAACAAACCAAAAAACCCCAACCCCCCCAAAAAACAACAATAAAACACCCCCCAAAAAAACCCTAAAAAACCAACAATAGCAACAACAAAAACAAACAAAAAAACCACAAAAACTAAAAACTAAACAAAAAAAAAAACAAACAAAGAAATAAAAAAAAAAAACAAAACAAAAAAAAGGAGCAGAGTTTTCTTCAGATATGACTCAACCTGAGCTCCCAAACCCAAAAAAACCAATGTTGGAAATGCTGAGTTTGTGGCAGCTGCAGCATTTCCCTCTCTGGAGGATTCCCCCCACGAAAAAGACCAAACCAGCTACAAAGGAGAAGAAACTGAAGATGGAAAGATGAGGAAAAACCCAAAATAATCTCATTTAAACCCTGCTGAAGTCAGACCAGAGTAACTGCATTTATTCATTTATTCATTTATTCAGCTGCTGGCACTGCTGTCCCCAAAGTGTCCCCAAAGTGTCCCCAAAGTGTCCCCAAATCTTTGTGCAATGTCAGCAGCCTCGAAGCTATTTGGAGTCTTGGCAGTTTGGGGCTTGTTAAATTTCAAGCTGTTTTTTTAAAATTATGATTATTATTTGTTACTTTTTTTTTTTTTGGTGTTAAATTCTCGGTTTTTTAATGTGAGTAACCTCGAAGAGCTCCCAGACTTGCAGCGCTGCCATGGGAATCACAGATTGAATCAAATGAGAGCTGCTCAAGGATTATTTTTGGCTGAAAATCAGAAGAAATTTGGGTGGGGAGGGACCTTAAAGCCCATTTTTTTCCAAGCTTTGCCACCTCCCACTATTCCAGGGTGTCATTTTCCTGAAATAATTCTGGTTTTGGTAAGGATAGGCAGCTCTCCTGAAGGATAATTGATCCCCCTTTGGAAGAGGTGATTTGCTGTCTTTAATTCTGCTTTTTGGGGATGCTGCCTGTGCCAAACTGCCCCACATTCCATGCACAGCATTTCTTGGGATTAAGGACTCAGAAAATTGCTTTAAATTAATAATAATAATAACAATAATAATAATAATAATAATAATAATAATAATAATAATAATAATAATAGTAGTGGGGTTAGAATGAGGAAGGCTGAAACAAGAAACATGTTAATTTATTATTATTATTGTTATTGTTATTAAATATAAAATAAAAATAATTCTAATAATTATCATATTATAGAATAATTATTCTATAGTAATTATATAATAACCATATTATAATTAATATATTAATTATTATAAAATAGTACTAATAAATAATATCTTCATTGTCAATCATTTAAATAATTATAATATTAAATAATAATTATTATGTAATAGTTATATAATAATTATGACCATTATGTTATAAATAATAGAATAGAATAATGGTGATGATTATGATGATTATTAGTATTAGTATTGGTATTAATATTAGTATTATTAGTATTATTTTGGTGTTAAGTTCTCATTAACTTGAAAATCCCAAATTAAAATGCCTGGAATTCCCAAATTAAAATACCTGGAAATCCCAAATGAAGACACCTGGATATCGCAAATCCCCCTTTAAAACACCTGGAAATCCCAAATTCCTCTTTAACCTGGAATTCCCAAATGAAAATGCCTGGAATTCCCAAATCCCCCTTTAAAACACCTGGAATTCCCAAATTCCCCTTTAAAATGCCTGGAATTCCCAGATTAAAATGCTTGGAATTCCCAAGTAATTAAAATGTCTGGAATTCCCAAATTAAAACACCAGGAATTCTCAGATTGAAAGGCCTGAAATTCCCAAATTAAAAGGCCTGGAGTTCCCAAATTCTTCTTTAAAATGCCTGGAATTCCCAAATGAAAACACCTGGAATTTCCAAATAATTAAAACACCTGGAATTGCCAAATGAACCCCCTGGAATTCCCAAATTCCCGGGAAAAAGGCCGGACAGGAAGCGGGGTTTATTCCCCTCCAGCTTTTTTATATTTCTATTTTCTGTGGATTTTAACAGTCTGGGCTGAGATCCCAGCACCTTTTTTTAACCTTTAAAACGGATTTAACAAAGCTCAGAGTAAAACAGGGCTCAGTTTTTTCTGGGAGCCTCCCACTGCCATCATTGGAGTCTGAATTTTAAAAGTGTGAAATTTTCTTTTATAGTTATATTGAAATTATTTTAAAAGTTTTCCACGCCTTCTTGATGTTAACATATTTCTGCTGGACTTTTCTCACACAGTTCACGTAAATAATGATTATTTTGCATTTTTCTTTGTGGGAGGAGAGAATCAATAAACTGTTGGTTTGAGCAGTGTGGTTGGAGAGGTGGAAATTCCTTCCTCCAATCCACTGTCAATTTTGGAATTTTATATTCTATATTCTATATTGCATATTCTATATTTTATTAAAATATCTACCAGATATTTGAATAAAACCCTCTTTTATTTTCTCTTTTGAACCCACCAAGCTTCCGTGTGCTCATTTTGCATCCAGTAGCGACTCGAAATTGTTATTTTTTAACAATTTTGAATTTTTTATTGTTATTAAAAGAAGAGCAGGAAGCTCAGCTGAGGAGGGAGATGCTTTTTGACTGGCGCAGACGCTTTTTTTTGGTAAAATTACCCCCAAAACCAAGAGATCCCATTGAATTCCCAGGGTAACCCCTGCAGCACCCCCAATTCTCCCATTTCCCAGCACATTTCGCTGCCTGCTCATCAGGTCCCCGGCTGGATGTCAGGCATAAAAGCTTAATAAGTGACATATTTTACATTTTTTCGGTGCAATCGAGTCTAAAAGCTTCCACTCAGTTCAAATTACCAGAGGTAATTTCAGCACAGCTGTCAAGGCTTGGTGGGATTTTTTTTTTTGGTTTTTTTTTTTTTTTTCCTCCTAGAAATGGGAGTTTTTCTTAATGTGCTTTTATGTTTTTTCAGGGTAATTTCTTTGTGTGCAGCTATTGCAGGGAGAGGTGAAGCCTCACTTTCTGCTGGTTTTTTGGTTGTGTTGGTTTTTTTTAAATTTTTTTTTAAATTTTGTTTTTTTTTGGTGCTTCTGTGACATCCCCACTGCTGGAAATGATGCCCCGAGTTCAGGTTGGGGTGCTGAATCCTTTTGGAAATGAACCCTCTGAACAAAAACTCGAAGCAGAAAACTCTTCAAAATGCAAAGTTTATGGGAAATTAGGCAAGAAAGTAAAAACCTGGGGGTGAGTTGGCCTAGAGGTTGGTGATGGAGGGGAAAAAAGAAGAAAATAATCACAGCAAACAGCATTTTCCTCATGGTTTGGGCCAAGGAAATTCAGGTTTTCCTCAATTTCTGCATCTGAGGGCCCTGATGTTCTTCAATTTAAGGGTCCTCACACGTTCACAAATTGGTCTTTTTTGCTGTTTTCTGGCCAAAAGAGGCTTCCCCAGGAAAGCAGAGCTCCTTTTGGGAATGTTTGGTGGATCCAGCAATTCCTGGGCACGGGAATTTTGTGGAAGCCTCTGCTGGGGCTTCCCTCAGCAGCTCCCATCACCAGTCCCCTCTGCAGGATCCTACCAAAAAAAACCTAAAAAATAAAGGCATTAAATAATCCTCCTTAAAATTATGAGAGAAAAAACTTTTTGGGGTTTTAAAGGGATTTTTTTTTTTTTAATTAGATGAAGCTGATCCCTCCCACTGTGCTGGGCACACATCAGCCAGCGCCAGCCCAGAAATTCGCCCCCTTTTTTAATGACCTTGGTGCTTGATTTTGTTAATTTTAATTTTTTTTTCAATTTTGTTTATTTTGTTTTGTACTCATAGGCAGCCCCTGGGTGCTCAAATTCCCTTCTGGGATTTTTTCAGCTCCTAAAAGATGGGATTTTGGCTCTGCAGAGACCCCAGAGTTTGAATGGATTTTGCAGCATCATCCTGAAATCTGAGATCCCAGGGAATGAGAAGGAATTTGTAAGGCAAGGTGGAATGGCTGGAGTTCAATGCAAGGCAGGGATGTAAAAATAAGGGATTTTCTCCCTAGGGTGGGAAAATCCTGGGTTGGATGCCAGTCCTGCCTGTGGGAAGTTAATTCCTGGTCTTCCAACTTCTCCTGAAGGGTGGGAAAAGGAAAAGTGCTGCCCTTCATGGGGTAAAACCCTGCACAAATCCCAAACCCTGCCCAGGGAGAGGAGGTTTTTCCCTCATAAAACTCTGGGAAGACACAAATGTATTTAAAATGTTGATAAAAATAAGCATTGAAACACACAAATTGGGAAGGGAATGCAAGGGAAGGGAATTATTCCCCATATTTAGCTGAGTGATGGAGCAGGAAGTGGAAGAGTGTGAGAAATGAATTTGTGGAGAATTTTTAAAGTTTGATAGAAGGTTTATATAGCATGTATTTGTATGTAAATTTTGAGATGAGAAATGTTGATTTATAAATATGATAGAATAAGATAGATATTGTTAAGAGAGAAATGAAATTAAAATAAGTTTTAGAGAGTAATTTCTTATTTTATAAATAAGAGTAAATAGTTTAGAAAAATAGAATTATGAAAGATATAGTAAGATTAATAGAGTAGTTTTAAATAAGTTTTAAAGGATTTCTAATATAGTGTGATTAAAATTAATGAGAAATATTTCTAATGTATTATAATAAAAAATAATTAACTTCTAATTATAATAGCACAAATTATAACATCTGTATTGCCTCACCCTTCACAGAAGACTAAAAATAGAATAAAAATTTTTAAAGCACCTCTCAGTTAATCCATCTCTAAGTCAGGAAAAAATTTAATCCAACAGAAGAGCTGCTTGGAAAGATCCAACCTGGGAGGGAGAAGCTCCCACAGAGAAAAGGCATTCCAGGGAATTCAGGTCGGATTCCAGCAGAAATCCTCTGAACTGAGCAACAGAACACGGAACCTGTGCCTCAGGGACAGCAGGATATCGCTCGTTATTCACATTTTATAACCCATCTCAAATCACCCAAGCTGTTTCTCCCAGCAGGAAACACAGATTTCTTTATGTCTTGGTTTGAAGAGACAGGTTAAGGAAGGCAGGAGCCTTCTTTGAAACGGAAAATGTCAACTTCTTCCTTGGGAATTATTATAATTTTGAAATTAAGGGGCTCACAGGCAAAGATAGGGGAATAGAAATAACAGTTCTTTACTAGGAAAATTTAAAAAAATATAAATGCTATAGTACAAAAAATAAAATAAACCACTGACAGGGTCAGAGCAGCCCTGGCAGGCTGTGGGTCAGGGAGGTGGCAGCAGCCCCATCCCAGGGTGGCTCAGCCCTCCTGCAGTGCCAGCTGTGCTTCTGCTGGAGCAGGATCCTGCACAAGGGGGGAGTTTTCCTCTGGAGCTCCAGGGCTGGGGGAGATGGGCCTGGGCTCCTCTGGGAATGCAGTGGGAAGAAAGCTGCTCCTCTGGGAATGCAGTGGGGAGAAAGCTGCTCCTCTGGGAATGCAGTGGGCAAAGGCTGCTGTGCTGTTCCCAGGTCAGATTGTATCCAGGTAGGAATGTTTGGCTCCTCCCCTGGGCAGAGCATCTCTCTATGGGATGATGGAATTTTCTCAGCCATGCAGGGACACTCAGTGGCCATGGACAGAAGATAATTAATAATTAATGGCCCATGAACAGAAGAGATCTCCTGGAGGGAGGATTGGTGGTGGAAGAGATAAAGAAAAGCTGCCCAATGAACAGGAGATGACTATTGTAAATGCAGGCAAACCCAATGGGAAGAAATTACGATGTCTGACTCAATTCAGAAGGCTGAATGATTTCTTTATTATAACTATGCTAAAATACATCAATATGCTATATAAAAGGAGGATACTAAAACTACATACTACTTTCTCTGACTCTAATATAATTCGTGACCCTCTCTGAGAGTCCAGCCCCAGATGGGTTGGATTGGCCATCAGCTCAAACAATCCTCACCAGAATCCAACCAAGGAATCATCAAGGTAAACAATTCTCCAAACACATTCCACATGGGAAAACAGGAGCAGAAATAGAAATTGTTTTCTCTTTCATTTCTCTCTGTGCACCTCTATGAAAAATCCTGAGAGGGAGAGAAATGTGCTTGCCACAGAGAACAGCCCCACCTCTACAGGTGGTGATGGAACACACACCCAGCTACACCTGAGACAAAAGGCATTCCAGGGAATTCAGGTCTGATTCCAGCAGAAATTCCCTGAACTGAGCAGCAGAACATGGAATCTGTGCCTCAGGGACAGCAGGATATCACTCATTATTCACATTTTATGACCCACCTCAAATCGCTCAGCAGGAAACCCAAATATCTTTAATTTGAGCCCTTTGCAGGGCTCACTTTGAGACCACTTTTGTTTTTTGTTTTGTTTTTTTTTTGTTTGTTTGTTTGTTTTGTTTTAGGAGTTACTGATTTATTTAGATAGGATTGTTTGTCTTTTAGGTTAGCTTTAGGGTTGTGAGTGTTATAACAACTCTTGCTAAAAATTTACTTTTATTTTTTATTGTGATAGAATGTGCTTTTATTTCTATATTGTGATGGGTTTTTGTATAATGAAGGGATGAATGATTGTTGTTTTGCTTTTTGGTTTCATAACAATGATTGAGTTTTTATTCTGTATGTATAATGTGATTTTTTAACCCTTGTGAGAGATTTGAAAGGTGTAATTAAGTTTTAAGTTTTGGGTTAAAAAGATCGTGGTATTTATACTATTATTTAACATATTATTATATTATTATTATATTATGTGTTAAGTTGTAGGTTATTTGTGGTTGATCATGGTTGATTTGTGTTATTTAGAAGACATCAGTTTCTATATCTTCACTTTTAGATGACGTTTGTTGATTTTCTATTGGAAGGAAGGAGGGAAAATTGGAATTTTGGTTGTTTTCCCTGTTTTTTTTTTCCCAGCAAATGGAGTTCAGGAGCATTGTCCCATGCACACGCCTGCCTTAGTGATGACAAACTGATTATTAAGATTATTTCTCTTTCTAAAAATAGAATCCCAGGCATCCATCCTGTCAGGTGGATAATGCTGGGATTTGCACAACTTGACACAAAAATGACAGAGCTGAGGATTCAAAACTTGCCTGTTTTGTTCTGCTCACTGCTTTAAATGATTTTTTTTCCCCTTCACCTTTTAAAAATGTCTTTTTCCTGCTGTGAAGAAAATCCCACAGTTGGTTGATCACCAGTGGTGAAACGAAAAAAGTCTCACTTCTGCTCCTACTTTTCTAGTTTTTTTGGGGAGAGCAATTATTTTTTGTTAAAGAGAAGTTCCCAAAAACCTGTTCCAGCTAAAAATTGAAACCCAAAGGGTATGAATAGAAACTTTCAATAACTATATTTATATTTAAAATAATTTATATTTATAATTTTATATATTTATATAAATTAATATATAATAATAGCAAATAATATATATTTATATAAAGAATAAATAATTTGTATATTTATATAATAATACATAATTTATATATTTATATAATATTTAGATTTTTATAATTTTTATAGTTTTTATATTTATGTTTCTGATCAAAAGAGTGGCCAAAACATGATATGAGTGGAATGTAGAGAGAAAAAAGGTCTTGAAAAAGTGAAAAATTTCTGTATCCAGGCTCTGTTGGGTTAGAGAATAAAATAAAAGTTATTTAAAGGATCCAGGAAAAGGCAGCTTTTGGAAATTTAACAGAAATTTAGGATACGTAGGAAGTGAGCTTGGAAAAAAATAGCATTTTCTGTAAAGCTTATTGGCCCTGAAATGAGAAATTCGAAAATTTGGCGGATTTAAAGCAGAGTTTTGTGTAAAAATAAAAATGTTGAGAATTGCAGATTTAGCAAAGGGAAAATAGAACAGAAATGTGCTTGGAGAAATCCTGGGAGTCGAAAAGGAAGGAACGGGAAAAGTGGAAGTGAGATCCATGGAGAGCCAGATGGGGGCTGGGATCACTGTAATGGGATTAACAGTGATTAAAAAATCGAGCAGAAATCTCATTTATTGGGCCCTGAGCTCTGAACCGAGCTGGGGGAGGTTAGAGAGGAGAAAATTCCCTTGGAGGATTTTTGGGGAGCAGTCCTGGATGGGGTGGAAGGAATTCCTCCTCTTCTAGAGGGCCAGCAGGAGCAGGGGGGAGTTCCAGACTCCTCTAAACAAACTAAAATTCACCCCAAATATCAAGCCTAGCAGTTCACTGTGGTCCTGCCGGCGTGGAGAGGGGGCAAATAAATATGGAATTAATAAATTAATAAATATCCTAGGAAGTTGGGGCTCCAGGATGGGATTTGCTGGCCTGGGAGCTGCTGGGGAGGGAAATGAAAGTGTGGAGGGGCAGGGAGAGCTCCGGAATAATTCCGGAGAGGATTTTCCATCGGGAGAGGATGCAGAAACTTCTCATTTCCTCAGGAAGTCTATTTTTCCCTTTTTCACCCCTTTGTTCCTCCCTTTTTTCCTCCTTTTTTCCACTTCCCTTCCTTTCTTTTCCCCTCTTGTTTCCCTTTATTCCTTCCTTTGTCCTTCCCTTTATTTCCCTCTTTTCCCACCTTTCCCCCACTTTTCCCCTCACTTTTTTCACCTTTTTTTGTCCTTTCTTTCTCTGGTTTTCCTCCCTTTCTCCCCCTTTTCCCACCTTTTCCCCTTTATTTTCCCCTTTTTTCCTCCTTTATTTCTCTGGTTTTCCTCCCTTTTCTCCCCTTTCCCCCATTTCTTCTGTGCTGTCTTTTTTCCCATTTCTCCCTTTTTTCCATTTCTCCCCTTCCCCCTCCTTTACCTCCTTTCCCCCTTTCTTTTCCCCTTTTCCTCTCCTTTACCCCCCTTTTCTTCCCCTTTTTTCCTCTTCCCACCTTCTTTCCCCTTCTTTTCCTTTCCCCCTTCCCCTCTTTTCCCTAATTTTTCTCCTTTTGCCTCTTTATTCCTCCTTTTCCCCCCTTCCCCCTCTTTGCTCCTCTTTTCTTCCCCTTCCCCCCCTTTTTTGTGCCATCTTTTTTCCCATTTCTCCCCATTTTCCCCATTTCTTCCCCTTTTCCTACCCTCTTTCCCCATCTCCTTTTTTTCCCCCTTTTTTCCCCATTTCCTCCCTTTTTCCTTTACCTGGAGCAGCAGGTTAACCTGCACCAGTATTTACTGCCAAGTACCCTGGAAAGAGGCTCCTGAAAATAAACTCAGTTTAAAGATTCCCTAATAGGGGAAAAAAAAGGATATTCCAACACTAGAAATTATTAATGCAAGTAAAATAAAAATATTGCCATCAAAATTCACATATGAAGAATAATAACCAGCCAATGTGCTGGAAAATGGGTGTTAAATATAAATAACATATATATTTAAAAGATATTGGCATACATTTGCATGTATTATAATATCTATATGAGGAATTTCTGGGATTATAAATATCAGATCCACTGGGGAAGTTCAGCATATTCCCATAAAATATGGGATGAGACTGGAGGACACCAATTGGATTGGAGAGAACCAATTCCTGGGAAATCAAATTCTCCAGGAGACCTAAGGAATATATTTTTTTTTTGCCCTTATTCCAAACCTATTCCAAATGTCCTTTGAAACACGACCTCTAAAAATGGGATTTTTGAGGAAAACCCACACGGTTTCAGGAGCACTTCCATGATTCTTTTTGCACATCCAACAGCAACAGTGGCTGTGCTTGATTCCTGTGGAAAATCAAGGAGTGGAGCCACGAAATGGGCAGGGTTGGGTTGGAAAGGTGAAAAAATGGGAAAATCCAGGTGGTGTTCCCAGGGATGGAAGCGATGGGATGTTGGATTGGGATCGGCAGGAGGAGGGAATTCCGAGCTCAGCCTGAGCCTCAAAGGGAACCTGCTGGGACGGGATGCAAATCCCGCGTTTAATAATTAAGGAGAACAATTTGTAAGCTGCAAAGTGGTGCCGTGATCAACCTAATTGCCACTTGGAGAGAGGGAATCTGCAGGGAGGAGGAGGAAGAGGAGGAGGTGTGGATTCCAGGAGCAAGGCTGGAAAAGGGAAGGAGAACCAACAACTCCAGGAGAAGCACCCAAAGGATTTTGGTTTATCCAACATGGAGAATGTAAGAGGGAACGGCTTCACACTGAAGGAATGTTGATTAAATGGGATTTTGGGAAGGAATTCCTGGCTGGGGACGGGGGGAAGGGCTGGGATGGATTTCCCAGAGAAGCTGTGGCTGCCCCTGGATCCCTGGGATGTCCAAGGCCAGGCTGGACCCTGGGGCTTGGAACAGCTTGGGACAGTGGGAGGTGTCAGAGGTGAAACTGGATGGGGTTTAAGGTCCCTCCCAACCCAAACTCTGTGTCCCTGTGAATCTGTGAAAATAAGGCTGAATTCCTGAATTCCTGAATCACTTTCCAGGCAGGAAATGCTCCTGTGGCAGCCATGGATTGTCCCATGCCATGGACTCCCTTCCTTCCCACAGAGAAAGCAGTGAAAAATGATACTTTGCACCCAAAATGACACTTTCCCACCCAAAATTCCAGCTGATTTTTAATAACCTAGGCAACCTGGATTTCCCAGCTCCCAGGGAGCAGTGCCTGCCCTCCCATTTCCATATCTTTCTCCAGATCCTGTCCTATTCCTTGTCCAGCAGGAATTGCAGGTGGCTGCCACCACCCCGAGCTCTGATCGGCACTAAAACAGTTGCTGAGCAACCAGAGAACTTCCCTGCAGCAGCCTGGGAACGAAATCTGGGATTTGTGTGAAATGGGGACAGCTTTGGAAAGGCAAAATATCCTCTGCCAGGCTGCCTTGCACCTCTGGAGTGTGGCAGGGAGTCCGGCCCAAGACAGACCAGGGTCTTCCCAGTTCCTTGTGGGATGATGCACCTGGAATGGGGGTTAGGTCCTCATTGGGTTCCTGGGAATCCAACCCAGGGTTGGCCAGGCTCTTCCCAGTTCCTTCTGGAATTATATCCATTTATTATGATTTAAATCCTGATTAGGTTCCTGGGGAATCCAGCCCAGGGTTGGCCAGGCTCTTTCCAGTTCCTTCTGGAATTATATCCATTTATTACGATTTAAATCCTGATTAGGTTCCTGGGGAATCCAGCCCAGGGCTGGCCAGGCTCTTCCCAGTTCCTTATGGGATGATACACCTGGAATGGGGGTTGGTTCCTCATTAGGTTTCTGGGGAATCCAACCCAGAGCTGACCACGTTCTTCCCAGTTCCTTTTGGTATGATATCCTTTTAATAGGGATAAAATTCCTTTAATAGGGATTACATCAGATTTATGTCTCTGTGAGTCCAACCCAGGACTTGGCCAAATTTTTCCCAGTTCTTTCTGGGATGATGTACCTGAAATGGGGATTAGGGATTAAATCAGGTCCCTGGGAATCCAACTCAGAGCTGGACCACGTTCTTCCTGGTTCCTTCTAGAATGAAACCTTTTTAATAAGGACTGAATACTCATTAGGTCCCTGGGGGTCCAATCCAGGACTTGACCATGCTTTTCCCAGTTTCTTCTGGGATGAAACCCCTTGAATGTGGATTAAATTCTAATAAGGTCTCTGGAAATCCAACTCAGGGATTTCCAACTGTGCTCTTCCCAGCTCCTTCTGGGATGATATCCCTTGAACAGGGATTAAATCCTATCCCTTGAACAGGAATTAAATCCTATTCCTTGAACAAGGATTAAATCCTAACCAGCTCTCTGGGAGTCCAGCTCAGGGCTGGACCATGTTTTTCCCAATTCCCTCTGGGATGAAACCCCTTGGATGTGGATTAGCTCCCAGTTCCCATTCTGCAGAAGCCACAATGCCATCCAGGGCTGGTGGCACTTGGGATGCCCTCGTTCCAGCTTAGCTGTGACTCCCTGAAAGGGTTAAACCCCATGGGAAGGGATGTGCCAACCACGAAACAGCTTTTGGGGCCAGGAATTGGAGTGAATCCCAAAGTTTTGGCTGCTGGGAATGTGGATTGCACTGAGGGTGTTGCTCCTGTGAACAAGACAAGGAGCAGAGCAGTTCCCCTCGGTGACAAATTGTGTGATGTGACAAAAAAGAAAATGAAACAAACCACTGCACAAAAATTATGAATCCTGCCGTGCTGTAGGAATATGAATTTTTGGGATTGCTGCGTTTAGGGCTAAAGATTTAGGGATCTGCATGAGGTGCTGCAGGGTTTTATTTTAGGTGAAGCTCCTCCTGGGACGGCAGGCACAGATTGACTGGACCTTGTGGCAATAATTTGGGGTTTTCTAGCATTCCTTGGTTAATTTAAATGAGAAGGATATGGAGATCCAGGGACAAGAATTGCCCAGGGAGAGCAGGGAAGGGAAAAGCCCTGGAGCTGTAGGATTGAATTCAGGAATGTTTGTTTTTCCAGCAGAGCCTCCAGCCATTCGATATTTGCCATCTATAGCTGCAAGACTTGGGAAAAAAGCAACCTGGAATTCCCATATAGTCTTCAGTGCCACTGGCACGTGGCTAAAACCTGAAATTTTTAGGAATTAATAATTACAATTTTGGGGTTGCCTTTGGAAACCTCTTGGGAATTCCATCTCCTCCTGAGCTTTTCCCTGCCAGCTGAAGCGGCCCAGGACTCCACATTAATAAAACCTCAGAGTTTAATTAACAAAACCTCAGAGTTTAATTAATAAAACCATCTCAGGAGAAGGAGCTCAGTGCTGTGCCAGGGGAGGGGGACCGAGCACATCCAACCTGCTTGGGGAACTTGGGAAGCTCCAGATGAAACCAGCCCGGAGTTTTTCCAAAAAACTCTGCTGAGAGGGTCCCAGCTCCATGGAAAATGCTCAAATATGAATTGGGATCGGGCTGGGAGTGCAGGTGTTTCCCTCCTCTCTTTTCCCAGGCCTCCCTCGTGAGGCTGCTGGGCCGTTCCCGTGTTTTCCTGCTGGAGATTCCGGACTCCAGCTATGCACAGGCAGCTGGGAGGGGACGTGCCTGAAAATCGAGTGAAATTCCAAAGGCAGGGAAGAGGAAGAGTTGTCTCCAAAGTCCTCGTGTGCTCTCGACCCTCCTTGCAGGGGCTGAGCACTGGGGGCTATGCCCTGGGATGCTCCTGGGGACCGCAGGGAGAAGGGACAGTGGTGGTTGCATCTTACCAGAGATGAACCTCTGTATAAATTAATTACAATTATTTTAACTGGTTAGATAGATTACACACTGATAATTGTGTTGTTCTGGTGTTTCTGGCCACACAGGACTAACCCCAGGAGTTTTAGGTGCTGGGATAGTGCAGCAGGAGTGGCAGGAAAAAGTTGTTTCCACCCTTTCCATAAAGCAGAGAATCCTTTCCAATCCCCCTGCATGGATCCTACACCCACAATAACATTATAGAAGGATTTTTTAGGATTAATCCATCTTGGGAATGTGGGGTGGGAGCACGTGCTATTCATAGTAATACAGAATGAAAATAAAAATTAATCTGACAGTGATGTTGGATTAAGGGTTGGCATTTCTGCCAGGAAAGGGATGTGCCAGGAATGGTTGGCAGCCCTTCAGCCCAGAACAACCTGTGCCCTGGGTGGTTTTGTCCCACCTGTCCCAAATCCATGCATTTTGGCTCGGGGAAGGAGAACCAACAACTCCAGGAGAAGCACCCAAAGGATTTTGGTTTATCCAGCATGGAGAATGTAAGAGGAAAAGGCTTCACACTGAAGGAACAGTTGATTAAATGGGATTTTGGGAAGGAATTCCTGGCTGGGGAGGTGGGGAAGGGATTTCCCAGAGAAGCTGTGGCTGTCCCTGGATCCCTGGGATGTCCAAGGCCAGGCTGGACACTGGGGCTTGGAGCAGCCTGGGACAGTGGGAGGTGTCAGAGGTGAAACTGGATGGGATTTAAGGTCCCTCCCATCCCAAACTCTGTGTCCCTGTGAATCTGTGAAAATAAGGCTGAATTCCTGAATTCCTGAATCACTTTCCAGGCAGGGCCAAACACTCCTGTGGCAGCCATGGATTGTCCCATGCCATGGACTCCCTTCCATGTCACCTCCCAGGGATGCAGGTGTGCTCCCCCAGCCTCCCAGGACACCCCAGATCCTGCTGGGATTTGGTTTCCTGCTCTGCCTGTGCTGCCCAAGGGAGCAGCTCCACGTGTGGCTTAACTCATGGGGTGCTGAGGAGCAGCACTTCCCTTCCCACCACAGATGAGAAACACTTCCCATCTCCCTTGGAGGAAAATGGGAGGAAAACACTTCCCTTAAGTTAAAAAAAAGTTTAAAAAAATACCATTAAAGCTTTTAAAAATCCTTCTGTTTTGACAACATTATTTTTTTTATTCCCTGTTTTTTTCCTCCCTGAAGTTTTTGATTATCTGCAAGCCACTTTCTGCAGGAATTGTTTTGGGGTTGAGAAAGCTGCAGATACTCAAGCTCCAGGCTGATATTTGAGCAGGATCAAGTCCCACACGGAGCCTGGGAGATGGATTCCAGATGTTTGCAGCTGTCACGTGGTAGCAGCTGATTTTCTAAGTAATAGAGCTCCTTGAGTATCTGATTTTGGCAGCGAGCTCCACTTTTGACTACAGAGAAACTGCAGGAAGTTAGAAAGTACAGGACAAAGGAGTATTTTTAGCTAAGTCAGCTGTGAAACTGCAGAGGGAGGCAGGGTTGGAGGAGCAGGATGTGCTGAGGGCACTCGCTCAGGTTCCTGCTGCTCAGGGCACAAAATAAACATTCCTTCCCTTCACAAAATAAACATTTCTTCCCTTCACAGCCTCTGCCAGCGCTGAGGCTTCCCCAGGATTGTTCCCACACCAGCGTTTGGATAAGTTGCTCTCCATAAGTTGCCTCGCCCTTTTCCAGGCCCTGCCTGTGGAGGCACCAAGATCTGAAGGCCCTGCCCTCATCCCCAGTTCCCAACAGCTTCCCAAAACCCATTTGGTGTTTTCCCTGTCACTGAAGTGGCATCTCTTGACCACAGGGCTTGTTTAGTGCAGGTCCTGAGATCCCGGATTGCTTTGGGTTGGAAGGGACGTTAAATCCCACCCCATTCCCACCCCAACACCTCCCACTGTCCCAGGGTGCTCCAAGCCCTGTCCAACCTGGCTTTGGACATTCCAGGGATCCAGGGGCAGCCACAGCTGCTCTGGGAATTCCATCAGCCCCTCCCCACCCTCCCAGGCAGGAATTCCTTCCCAAAATCCCACCTAATTTTCCCCCCTTTCACTCCGAGCCCGTTACTGGTTGAGTAGAAGTTCTCCAAAGGCAGAGCAGCTCCTCAGCCGTGTTCTTGTCTGCTGACAAATCACCAGAGCTCTCTGAAGGGCACATTCCAGTGGGGAGCACATCCCACCATCCATCCCACCTGCTGCACTGTGTGAGGAACACAAACCACAGCCAGAGCGCTGGAAATTGCTCTTGATTTATGTTCCATGTGTGCACTTCTAAAACAGCCCCGTGGGACTGGTGTGGAGGGGAGAAAGAGCAGCCCAGAAGGGTCGGTCTGGATTTGGGAAGGCAGGTCTGGAATCGGTCAGTGGATGGTGAGAAATTGCTTTTAATATTATTATTATTATTATTATTATTGATTTTTCTATATTTTCCATGATTTAGCTGTTCTTAACATACAAATTTGACTTCAATCCTCCTCTCCATTCCACCAGAATGAGGGAGAAGAGCGAGCAGCTCCAAGGGTTTTCTTCTCCAGCTGGGTTTAAAACCCACACATGGTGGTGGCACCGCCCATGGTGGTGGCACTTTGTGTGGTGGTGGCATCTTCTCACTGGGGTACCTTGCATGGCAGCAGCACCTTCTGTCACAGTGGCAGCTTGAGTGGTGGAGACATCTGGAGTGGTGGTGGCACTTTCCATCATGAGAGCGCCTTGAGTGCTGGTGGCACCTTCCAAAGAGGTGGGACCTTGTGTGGTGGTGGCATCTTCCATCGTGGTGACACCTCACATGGTGGTGGCACCTTCTGCGGTGGCGGCATCTTCTCACAGCAGCACCTTCCATCACGGTGACTCTTGGCGTGGTGGTGGCACCTTCCACTGAGGTGGTATCTCCTCCCTTGGTGGCACCTTCTCCATCCTCCTGGTGGTTCTCCAGCTCCTGCTCCTGCCTCCAGCTGAGCTTGTCCCCAAGCTGCCCCCATGGCCACCAACTGGCCTTCGCTGTCCTAGCATCTCCTTTCAATGTCCAGGTGGAAAAACCCCTCAGGGATTTGCTGGCAACACTCAGCTGTCACCCACAGGTGGTTCCTACCACGTCCAGGGTGTTTTATGGACACAGCCCTGGACTCCTCATTGCTGACCACCTCTGGTGACGCCACGCTGGAGAAATTCTGTGTTTGCTGACAAAAATCATTGCTTGATGAGCAGAGCACAGCAGGAGGGCAGCGGGGTGATGGCACATTAATACTTGATAAGGTTGGCAAAAAGCCATCGTGATTATCTGGCCTGAACTCCCGTGTAAAACATGCCTGGGGATTTTTCTATTTGAATTAAAGCTTTAGGTTTGGAAAGGAGTGGGGGAAAAAAAAAACCTCTTCAAATCAGGAGATCTCTCAACGGTTGTTTCAGTGCTTAATAACCTGCACTGCTAAAAAGGTGCTTTTAATTCAAGGCTGAATTTTAATCTCGCAGGCACGGGGTTGGGTGTACTTTCATCTGCCTGGCCAGGGAGCCCTCTATTATCACATTTAAATTCCAGAAGTAATTAGAGGCTGCCAGCGGATCCTCTCTTAACCTTCTGTTCGTTAAGGAAAACAAATTGAGTTCCCGGCGTCTTTCATTATCGGCCGGGATCCTCCGCCATCCCCGCGGCTCTGCTCCGAAACCGCTCCAATTTAATGATTTCCAGCGCTGCTGGGGGATGGCCCCTTCCACCTGGGGGATCCCGGGGGTCCTGCCATGGAAAAATCAGCTCGGTCGTTCCCGTGGAAAACAAAGAAACTCCCTGGAATGGTTGGGATTGGAAGGGACCTTAAGGATCGGCAAGTTTGATCCCCAGCACAGGAGGTCAAGTGTGGGAATCCAGGGCTTCCCTCTGGCTGCCCTGGGACCCTAGCAGGGGTCAGGAACCCCCCTGGACAGAGCCCCCAGAGACACTGGCTGTGATCTCTGTCCATGGAAAAGAGTTTTCAATCTTACAGGATCAATTACCAGCAATAATTAAGTGTGGCACAGGTGCAAAAGTAAAATTTTAGTATTCTAGATGAGGGGTTCAAAGGGGACAAGATGGAGGAAATTGGGTGTGCCTTGTCCTTTTTCTCCTTCTTCATGCCCTCCATGTTTCACTGTGGTGTTGGCATTTTTCTGTTGGTTCAGGCTGGGGACACACTGTCCAACGTAGGTGACAGATATTGGCACGTTATTGTAAATCCAGCACAGGTAGTTTGTGGTATTTAATGTTTGTACCATCCCACTGAGGGCAGAGCCCCACACGCTGCCCTGCAGGACAGAGCTGCGGCAGGGCAGCAGAACATGTTAGAGATAAACAGAATAAACAACCTTGGAACCAGCACAGACCAATTATGGCTTCTGCTTTGGCAATGGGGCTGACAGACAGAGACTTTCTACAATCTCGGGGTCATCAACACCTCAGATTCCAACATCAAGGAAAAGTAGGAGCATGTGGCAAAATCCTTACGGATTAAACTGGTGAATGCAGCTTTTCCAGAAGCATTCTTGGAGCTGGAATGTTCTGGTGTCCTTTGGCGTCATGGCAGATCCTTGAGCCATGGCAGCAATGCCAGGGTTTAGCAGCCTGGGGGAATGGATCCAGGGAAGAAAGGCTTGGAGCCCTCCTGAAGGCAGGGTTGGACATGTCCAGCTGAGGTGACACGCTGGGGACAGCTGGGCCACCACGGCTGTCACCTGAGACAGCTCCTGTGTGTGGCAAGCACATTTCTCTCCCTCTCAGGATTTTTCATAGAGGTGCACAGAGAGAAATGAAAGAGAAAACAATTTCTATTTCTGCTCCTTGTTTTTCCATGTGGAATTTGTTTGAAGAATTGTTTACCTTGGTGATTCCTTGGTTGGATTCTGGTGAGGATTGTTTGAGCTGATGGCCAAATCCAAATCCAATCTACCTGGGGCTGGGCTCTCAGAGAGGGTCAAAAGTTGTGAGTTAGAGATGGTAGTTAGAAGAAGCAGGTTTGTAGTTTTAGTATCTCCTTTAAATAGTATATTAATGCCTTATAGTATAGTTATAATACAGAAATCGTTCAGCCTTCTGAATTGAGTCAGACATCCTCATTTGTTCCCATTGGGTTCGCCTGCATTTCCAATACCTGTGCACACCTCCAGGGATGAGGTCAGTATTCCTGGGAAAAGAGGAAATTTTCCTTCCAGTTACTGCCTGCTGGTCACTCGTGGTTGCACCAGGCAGAGATGGATTCATGAAGTAGTGGAGGGGGAATTTTCCTGTCTGATGGGAAACTCTGGATCCTGCACGGAGGAAACACGGTGACAGCCAGCCTGGGCTTGTCATCGTTGTCATAGAGACCCTGGAATTGCAGCTCTTTCCAGGATTTACATGGATCACTGAATCCCAGAATGGGTTGGGATGGAAGGGAACTTAAAGCTCATCCCTGCCACGGGCAGGGACACCTCCCATTGTCCCAGGCTGCTCCAAGCCCTGTCCAACCTATCCTGGGACAATTCCAGGGGCAGCCACAGCTTCTCTGGGATATAGGTCTGTACATATGGATCACCACGGCACGTCAGGATCCACCCAGGCAGCGAGCTGAAAGCAGGGAATTCACTTGCTCTTTAAATGCAGACGACATTATTAAAGCCAAAACGACTAAAAATGACTAAAAGCAGGAGAAGAGAGGCATTAAAATGGAAACGAATCTCCGCGAGCGCTTTGATACGAGGATAAAAGCGGGATTTTGATTGCGGCTCTCCCAGCGGTATCCGCCACCAACACGGAAACCTCTGGGGCCCGGAGCCTTTGGAAGTGCTCCTGGCACACGGGGAATGTGTGGATTCAGGCCAGGGAGAGGCTGGGCCTTTGTGTTTATTCAGGAAATTAATGAGGCTGTTGGAGAGGTAAATTTGGAGCTGCTCCGGGAGGATTCCACGTGGTTTTCCAATGGAATCAGGGGTGACGGGGCTGAGTGAGGGCTGTAGGAAGGTTTAGCCCTGATACATTCAGGATTTGATGTGCTGGGTATCAGACACCCTGTTCTTATAGCCAGACCCCACCTGGGAATCATTGCATATTTTTGGGGATTTTTTTCAATGATTATCATTGTGATTATTATAATTTCCTTTTAGGATGATGAGGCCCTGGTTGCCCAGAGCAGCTGTGGCTATCCCTGGAAGTGTCTGTGGCCAGACTGAACATAAAAATACAGATAAAAACCAAGAAACAGTAGAAGAACCAAGAAACAAGAAGGAAATTCAGCACTGAAGATGAGAAAGCAGAAAAAGCTTCAATAAAAAGGTTTCCTCTTTCCAGTAATATAAACCCCACATTTATTCACATTTATTCATGTCAGATCTTAACCAGGGATTTTATGGAAGGATTTATTGAAGGATTTAGTATTTTTTGATGCTTCTGAACTGTGGTTCTGGAGATTCTTTTCCTCCTCACAAGGTCCAGGTCCTTCAGGGCTCTGGGGAGGACCCCAAAACCAGAGCCAAAACCCCCTCACTCAGCCACAAGTTTGTGTTGGGAAACCACAGCAAAGCCAGACCCATAGTGCTGGATCTAAAAACACAGAGGAAAATTTTAAAAACAGTACAAACACCAAGAAACAAGAAGGAAAAAATTCAGCACTGAAGATGAGAAAGCAGAAAAAAACTTCAGAAAGAAAAAGGTTTCCTCTTTCCAGTAATACAAACCCCATTTATACATACATATACATTTATTCCCATTGCTGTGTAAATAATACAGAGCTTTACCAGGTGATTTATTGAAGGATTTCTCTCCCAGCAAATAAAGGAGCTGCAGTGAGGAGCTCTGATTGCTTAAAGTTGCAATAAATGCAACGCTGCCAGCACAGTGCCAGCGAACGTCTCAGGGAGCTGCTTAAATTCCTCATACCCTGAGCCACATCCCATAATTTATATAGTACATATTGGTACAGCGTGTTACAGCAGAGTTTATAATAATTTATTAGGGGAGAAAAAGCTATCTCCATTAATAATTGATTCATTATAAATAATGGATTAAGAAATGTTGCTTTGATTTAAAGCCCGTGCTGGTAATGTATGCTAAACTCTGGTGCTGTTTGATGGCAATAAATCCAGGGAAATCTTGAAGATTTGCATCCAGTTTGCCCATTTCTGCTGGGGAACAGAGAAGGGCAGGTGGGAACCTCATGGGAAAGAGGATTTTTATGGAATTGCCATGGGAAATGTGGGTTATGAGGCGGAAAAGTGCAAAGGAAAAGGGAAGATGCCTTTTGATACAGGTTGGTTTTGGTGGTAGGACAAGGGGGAATGGAAAAAGAGGGGAGATTGAGGTTTTTTGGGACGGAATTCAGGGCCTGGTGTGAAGGTGTGTGAGCAGCAGATGGAGGTTGGGGCTCCCACACCGTGTCCTGCCTGTCTCCATCCCAACAGTTTAAAGGAATGAAACTCCTCCATCTGCTCCTGCAGCTTGTGCAGAGCCCCTGCTCTCCACACCAACAGGGATTATTGCTTTTAGTAAACAAATAAATGAAAAGTGCCTCCGGAAAGGCCAGGCCAGAGCTGGCTCTTGATCTCTGCTGACAAATTCCTGTCAATTCTTCCTGACAAACCCCAAGATCCCGGGTGTTTAAAGCATATTTTTTGTCAGAAAGCTGCTTTCTGTGGAATGCACTTTTCACTTTCTCTCCTGTAGCTCTGCTTTATCCCAGTCATGAAAATGTGGAATTTGTGTGAGTAAAAGGGGAAAGTAGCAGGTGCTTGAGATTCAGGTGTGGAAAACCCTTCTGTGTGTGCAAACAGGGCAGGGCAGGTTGTCAGGGGCTGATTCCTGTGAATCTTTTCTGCTGTGGGATCACAAAATACCAAAAAGGGTTTGTGTCGCTATTGGACATGAAATGAGCACGCAGAAGCTTGGTAAGTTCAAAAGAGAAAAAGAGCTGATTTTATTTCTGACTTTGTAAGATACAGAATGCTAAAAGTGATGGTGGATTGGAGGATGGAATTGCCACCTCTCCAACCACACTGGTCAAACCAACAGTTTATTAATTCTCTCTTCTTACAAAGAAGAATGCAAAACAATCATTATTTACATGAACATGTGTGAGAATTCTAGTAGAAATATGTAAACATCAGAAGGTATAGAAAACTTTTAGAAGAACTATAAAACTTTCGAAAGAACTATAAAAGAAAACTTAACACTTTTAAAAATCAGGGCAGCAGGTTTGGGGTGGAAGGGACCTTAAATCCCACCCATCCCCAGCCCTGCCATGGCAGGGACACTTCCCACTGTCCCAGGCTGTTCCAACCTGGCCTTGGGCACTGCCAGGGATCCAGGGCAGCCCCAGCTGCTCTGGGAATTCCATCCCAGCCTCTCCTTACCCTCCCACCCCCAATATCCCACCTCAATCTCCCCTCTTTTTCCATTCCCCCTTGTCCTACCACCAAAACCAACCTGTATCAAAAGGCATCTTCCCTTTTCCTTTGCACTTTTCTACCTCATAACCCACATTTCCCATGGCAATTCCATAAAAACCCTCTTTCCCACGAGGTTCCCACCTGCCCTTCTCTGTTCCCCAGCAGAAATGGGCAAACTGGATGCAAATCTTCAAGATTTCCCTGGATTTATTGCCATGAAATTTGGGATTGCAGCAGGTTTTGGGGACTGGGAGCATGGAAAGTGCAAAGCCTGCAGGTCGTCAAGAGAAAACGACATCACAAGGCAGGGCTGGGTTGTTATTTATTAGTAATATTAAAAGGATTTTTTTTTTTTTTTTTTTTTTTTTTTTTTTGTGGCTGAGCTCTCTTTTCTGCCACAGAATGACAAAAACTTGGGTGTTAAGAGGGAGCAGAAATCTCTTTGCTGGTTTTCCCTCATTTTGCCCAAATCCTGGTTGGGATATAATCCATCCCTGCTGCTGGCTGCGATGCATTAGCCTAAGAAAGCTGAATTTTTATGAGACATCTCATTGGCCCAGTGGTTGTAAGAGCTTGTCAGTACCTAAAACTGTGTTTTTAAATAATTTGACTAAGCCCCCTTCTCTTCCAGCCTTCAGTCTCCTGTGGTATTATATTCTGAGTTTCCTTCTCTGTCTCCCAGGGATGACAAGACTTTAATTTCTAATTTAAAAACTGAGATAACATTTATTCTTGGAAAGGAGGCTTGGCTGTAAGTTTGCTTTGTGCAAAACGAGAAAGGAAAAGGGGTGAAAATGACTGTTTTCATTCCTGAGACATTTTCCTATAAAACATGGGAACATTTCCTCCAACACTGGCTCAGCTGATGGATGAATTCATCATCTCTGCACTTCCAGAACTTGCAAATTGTGGAATTCCAGACTGGTTTGGGTTGGAAGGGACATTAAAATCCATCGAATTCCAGCTCCAGCCATGGGCAGGGAAACCTTCCACTGTTCCAGGGTGCCCCAAGCCCTGTCCAAGCTGGCCTGGGACACTTCCAGGGATGGCACAGCCACAGCTTCTCTGGGAATTCCATTCCAGCCCTGTTGGAACTCAAAATGTCCCTCAGACATTTTTAGAAGTTCCAAGCCCTAGTCAGAAACATTTGAGACCCTGGCAAGCAGCTAGAAACAGCTGTGATTTTGAGTTTAAGCCATAAAATTATTTACCAACTTTGCAAAAAGAACAAGAAGTCACAAAAGTTTAAATGTTATAATAGAAAAAATTACAAAATAGAAAAAAAATTCATATTATACAGGGGGGTTTTAACACCTATACAAAAAAGTTTTTACTTTATACATACAAATAAAAAAATTTAAGATAAAGAAATTCTTAACCAGTCTTACCCTTCCTCTTTCTTCTTCCTTATCTCCATATTTTTAATAATGTTAGCACTTACAAATTAATTTAAACTAGAAAAGCATAATTTAACGTAAGTAGTAAATATTAAAAAAAGATAAACATTTATCACATAATATACCATATAAAAATAACAACAACCCAAAACAAAACAAAAAAAAATCAAAAAACAAGAGAAAAAATATATACCTCTACTTAAACTACTAACCAAACCACAATAGCAAAAAACCCCAATCTTTTAAATAACTTATAATAAACTACCTTAAAACCAAACAACGAAAAACTACTACATTTTTCTTTAAAAACACAAGTTAAAAAAGAGTTTTCCACCACACGGAACCCCTGAACCTGGCCTAGGTTCTGTCACAGCCCCTCCCCACCCTCCCAGGGAGGATTCCTTCAAATATCCCAATCTCCCACCCATCCCTGCCCTCTGGCAATGGGGAGCCATTCCCTGTGTCCTGTCACTCCAGGCCTTGTCAAAAATCCCTCTCCAGCTCTCCTGAAGCTCCGTTAGGTGCAGCACAGGGATGATTTTCATTTAACTCCCATTTCCTTTATTAATTTCTAATGGGTAATTTGGGATGCACAAGCACTTAGTGTCAAAACCCAGCACCAGACACTTCCCTGGCAGGCACAAAATCCCAGCTCCTGGGATAATGAAGGCAGGAGGAGCATTTATTAAGCTTCTTACTAAATTTACAGCCCTTCCCTGAGGTCTCTCCTCCTGCCTGGTTCAATCCTTTGAACCTTGGAGTGATTCCCTGGGCCAGCATTCCCTGAGGATGGACGCTGTGGCTGAGGGGACAGAGGGGACAGGGGTTCTTGGCTTCTTTTTCCTGCCAAGGTCAGGATTAAATGTGTGAGATGGGATTTCTTGTTGGGATTCAAGATGTTTATTGGTTTTTATTTATGTCACAGTCTCACAAACCCTGAGTTCTGCAGCACTTCACTCTAGCAAACTAAAAATGGAGCCCCATATCTCTTTCTACAAAGCCTTTTAAGGATAAACTTTCCAATTAAGAAATGACACCTCAATTATTTTCACCTTTAACCCAATAACCAACCACTCGTGCCCACAATGGGGACTTTTTTATCCAATTAAACAAAACCACCCAAACCCATGGAGAGAAGGAGAAGGAGAAGGGAAGGAGAAGGAGAAGGAGAAGGAGAAGGAGAAGGAGAAGGAGAAGGAGAAGGAGAAGGAGAAGGAGAAGGAGAAGGAGAAGGAGAAGGAGAAGGAGAAGGAGAAGGAGAAGGAGAAGACGAGGAAGAAGAACAAGAAGAAGAGGAAGAAGAAGGAGGAAGAGGAGAAGAAGCAGGAGAAGAAGAAGGAGAAGAAGAAGAAGGAAAAGGAGAAGGAGAAGGAGGAGAAGAAGAAGAAGAAGAAGGAGGAGAAGAAGCAGGAGAAGAAGGAGGTAAAGAAGGTTCAGCCTCCACCCTAAAACCTCCACCTTGCTTTATATCTATTCCTGTATTCTAAACCCTTAAATTCTGATTTCCCACCCTGTGATATCACACATTTCCATCCAAACTCCACACCCACAATCCCAGTTCTGCCATTCCATTTTGGAACCTTCTCCACGGCCTCAGGTCAATGCAGTGTTCTCCTGGCAGCACAAAAATCTAAAATTCTCAGCAGCCAGGCTTCCAACACCCAGCCTGGGATCTGCAGAAATTCCCGATTTGCTCCTTGGAAACCTCATGGAAAGTTCCCTCCCTGGCTCCTGTTCTCTCCACAACGCTCAGCATCCCAAAATTCCAGAACGGGCACTTCCAAACCACAGCCGGGGTTTTCCCCATGGGTTTGAAGAGCTCCGAGAAGCAAAGAGGGGAAATCTGATGTAAAATCCAGGACTCGAGGGTGACATTTCCATTGGAAATCAGCTCCTGGGGTGGCCTCCCTGTGAGCATCCCCGGGGACAGCCGGGGCTGTTTGTTCCTGGAATGTTCCTGCGATGGATTTAATTGGAACAAGGGTCGGTTCATTATCTGTGCCTTTGTTTTGTCTCTCTAATGGCTGGGGCTGTTGTGACCGTGCACTTTAATGGCTTTCAGATGCCAAAGGTCTCATTTGAAGCCCGGACCACCGGCAGAAAACAAACTTGTTGCTGCTTTGAGGCAAAAAGCAAAGAAAATGATGGTTTTTGCTCAGCCCAAGCCTCCAGCGTATTTTTGTGAGTTGGTTTTATATCAAAAGAGCGTTTTCCTGATATAATTATGAGAACTGATCTTGTTCCTGCACAGGTACCTCAATAAATAATTAGATGTATAATATTTCCACAGCTGTGCTCTGCCAGATGGCTCTGGCTTTTTTTTTTTTTTTTTTTTTTCCTATTTTTTTTTTAAGGACTTAAAGCAACTTCCTTCCTTTGCAGCGGGAAAAGCCAACTCTGTCAAGTCCTATAAACTCATCCTTTGAGGAGCAGACAGGTCCTGGAGACCTGGCTTTGAACCTGGAGGAGAAGAAACGTGCCAGGGATGGAGCAGGCAGGGGCTGAGCCCTGGGAGGGGTGGGGAGTGCATGGGAAGGTTCCTGGTCCAGCTCTGTCTGATCCAGATGTTTGCAGGTGATGCTCACTGCAGGAACCAGACCCAGCCTGGACATCAGGACCTGGCTCTTCCCTAGGGCTGGATCATAAACACAGAATTATTAATTGGGCAGTGGAGCTGGGGAAGGGGCAGGGGAATTCCTGGGGGAGCAGGGAAGGGGCTCAGCCTGGAGAAAAGGAGGCTCAGGAGAGACTTTCTGGCTCTGCACAACTCCTGACAGGAGGGGACAGCCAGGGGGGGGTTGGTTTCTTCCTTTCTTCATAATGGAATTCCTGTTCCACAGAATTCCAGATTAGTTTGGGTTGGAAGGGATTTAAAGCCCATCCAGTGCCACCCCTGCCATGCCCAAAGACATTCCACTGTCCCAGGCTGCTCCAACCTGGCCTTGGGCACTGCCAGGGATCCAGGGGCAGCCACAGCTGCTCTGGGCACCCTGTGCCAGGGCTGCCCACCCTCCCAGGGAAGATATTTCTTCTCAAAATGGAATAAAAATCTCCTCTCTTGCAGTTCAAAACCATTCCCCCTGTCACTGCCTGAGTAGAAAAAGTCCTTCTCCAGCTCCTCCTGCTGCAAAAGCCTGGCAGGAAATGTCAGGGTTCAAAGGCAGTTTCCTCTGCCATGGACAGGGATGTGTGGGCAGAGCAGAATTGCAGAATTACAGAATTACAGAATCAAAGAATCACATAATTAGAGAGTTACAGAATCACAGAACTACAGAATCACAGAACTACAGAATGACAGAATGACCGAATTACAGAATCAGAGATTTACAGAATCACAGAATTACAGAATGACAGAATTACAGAATGACAGAATTACAGAATGACAGAATTGCAGAACTACAGAATTACAGAATTACAGAATTACAGAATTACAGAATCACAGAATCACTGAACGACAGAATCACAGAACTACAGAATCAAAGAATTACAGAATGACAGAATTACAGAATCAGATTTACAGAATCACAGAATTACAAAACTACAGAATCACAAAATTACAGAATTAGAGAATGACAGAAATAGAGAATCAGAGATTTACAAAATCACAGAATTACAGAATGACAGAATTACAGAATCACAGAATTACAGAACCACAGAATTAAAGAATTACAGAATCACAGAATTGCTGTCACTTGGCTTTTCCATGCCCAGCCCTGCAATAACTCTGAGCTCACCAGCACAACCTCCCTTTCCACACCTTTGGGTGCTCCTCGTCCTGTGTTCCATCCCTGGAGCTGTGTTGGAGGCTGGATTTTCCAGCCTGGGACTGCCTGACACTTTTATCCTCAGTTGTTCATATTCCCCTTGTTTCGCACCAAATTTGTGCTGGGCAAACAATAAAAATCTGAAGCAGAGGAAAAATTTTAGAGATGTGAGACCTATTCCAGGTCCCTGGGGCATTTAAGCTGGGAGGGTTTTGAAGGGGATCCCAAAAATCCCTGCAAAGGGTGCTGGGCAGCCACCCACAACTCTGCCCTGCCAATTCCAGCACTGTAGGTTTTCCCTGCTCCAGACCTGCAGGAATCCAGGATTCAGGATGTTTAATCCCTGCAGGCAATTTTGGCAGAGAAATCCCTGTGCCATGGGTGGCACAGCTGTCCCAGCCATGAGAACTTGAGGACGTGGCTTAGAGGTGAACCTGGCAGCGTTGGGTTCATGGTCAGACTCGATGATCCCACAGGGCTTAACCAACATTTAGGATGAAAATTTTCACAGCTCTACCCATTAATTTGCTTTAGTCCTTCAAATGCTGTTTGAGGTGTTCTAGTGAAGCCAAAGCCACGTGGATTTTATGGCATTCCCAGGGCTGCAGGCATTCCTGGAAGCTTGGGGAGGGGAATTTTCTTCACCTTCCAGCTCCCACTGACCAACACCAGGGCCTGAGGATGCTCCTGGGCATTCCCACAATCCTGGTGTGGGCAGGGGTCTGCGATGGGAGCAGGGAGCTGGAAATGAGCTCTTTGTTATTCCCGGGAATTCAGAGGTCAGAGAGGGAAGGGGCTGGAGCTGCTTCCCTGGCAGTGGCTCCACATCCTCTCCCTGATCAGATTCTCTGCTCGGGTCGTTAGGCAGGAGGGGCGGAAAGGGCAAAGCCGGGCTCAGCTGGAGCGCTGCTGATGACAGACATGGCCTTGGGGACAGACATGGCTGAGGGGACAAATCCCACTTTAATGTCACCAGGGCCACGCTGGCTGCTGCCCGATGTCGGAATTTGTGGTGTTGATGATTCTGAGATTGTGGAAAATCTCTGTCTGTCAGCCCCGCTGCCAAAGAAAAAATCATAAATAATCTGTGCTGGTTTCAAGGTTGTTTATTCTGTTTATCTCTAACATGTTCTGCTGCCCTGCCGCAGCTCTGTCCTGCAGGGCAGCGTGTGGGGCTCTGCCCTCAGTGGGATGGTACAAACATTAAATACCACAAACTACCTGTGCTGGATTTACAATAACGTGCCAATATCTGTCACCTACGTTGGACAGTGTGTCCCCAGCCTGAACCAACAGAAAAATGCCAACACTGCAGTGAAACATGGAGGGCATGAAGAAGGAGAAAAAGGACAAGACAAACCCAATTTCCTCCATCTTGTCTCATTTGGACCCCTAATCTAGAATCCTAAAATTTTACTTTTTCACCCATGCCACACTTAATTATTGCTTATATCAAACACTCAGAGCTGGTAATTGATCCTGTAAGATTGAAAACTCTTTTCCATGGACAGAGATCACAGCCAGTGTCTCTGGGGGCTCTGTCCAGGGGGGTTCCTGACCCCTGCCAGGGTCCCAGGGCAGCCAGAGGGAAGCCGTGAATTCCCACACCCGAGACATCCCCAGCACCCAGCAGGGCACCAGCTCTCATCCAGGGAAAACCAGCGACACCAGGAACGCCAGCTCTAGATGCACGACGAGGTTTCTCACTTTAATTACCAGCAATAAACAATCCCGTGGGTTATTTCATTATTGCCACCCCTGCTCGAGCCTCCTGCAGATCATGGGAGCGGGCTGTGGATAAATCAGGCCTGGGCACTGCTGGGGCCCCGTGAAATGAATCCCAAATCCTGACATTTGTTTTGACACATCATCTCCTCGTGCGCCGCAGCCGCGGGTTTCGCTCTCCCCGCCGCACCTGGGGCTGCGGGGCTGAGGTCAGCACACAAAAATGTGAACTGCCTGTTTGCAAATTAATAGCACATGGCCTCAATCCCTGGGCTCTTGGGCCTAAGTTCAAAAAAATAGAGATATAAAACTTGGGTGATTTACTGGAGCTTTCCTGGACTGGAATGATTAATGGGCTGATTTACTGGTCCCATTTTTTTTTTAATGCTGAAAACGATATCTAAAAATTAAAGGCAGTGCAGAGGAAATGGTGGTCACAAATGCCTTTCTCGTGTTGCTAAGGAGAAGAAAATGATCTTGTGATGGATAGATTTTTAAATATTAATTTTCTGATTTGTTTCTGCGGAAGGGGGAGCGGTGCCTGACGCGGACGCGCTCGGCGTTAAATGTTTGAGGGATGTGATTCCTCGATGTAAGCCAGTCAGCTCGAGTTAAAATTCCCTCTCTAACCAGCCAGAAATGGTTCCAGGCCATGATGGGAAAACACCTCCAAGCCCAGAGTGGAGTAACAGCAGCTGGCACAGCGTCGGTGAGCGGCGAGTCTGGAAAGTCATCGGGGGCGTTCTGTGAGGACGGAAGATGGAGGGCACAGGATTTGCCTTTGGGGTGTTTATTCAGGTGGCAAAGCAGCAGAAATATTCCAGCATGGGAATGTTGGGCCTTGCAGGCATCCTGAGGGGAGCTGGGTGCTGCTTTGTCGGAATCTGAGGTATTGGTGATTCCCAAATTGTAGAAAGTCTCTGTCTGTCAGCCCCGCTGCCAAAGCAGAAGCCATAATTGGTCTGTGCTGTTTCAAGGTGGTTTATTCTGTTTATCTCTAACATGTTCTGCTGCCCTGCCGCAGCTCTGTCCTGCAGGGCAGCGTGTGGGGCTCTGCCCTCAGTGGGATGGTACAAACATTAAATACCACAAACTACCTGTGCTGGATTTACAATAACGTGCCAATATCTGTCACCTACGTTGGACAGTGTGTCCCCAGCCTGAACCAACAGAAAAATGCCAACACCACAGTGAAACATGGAGGCCATGAAGAAGGAGAAAAAGGACAAGACACACCCAATTTCCTCCATCTTGTCCCCTTTGGACCCCTAATCTAGAATCCTAAAATTTGACTTTTGCACCCGTGCCACACTTAATTATTACTCATATCAAACACTCAGAGCTTGTAATTCATCCTGTGAGATTGAAAACTCTTTTCCATGGACAGAGATCACAGCCAGTGTCTCTGGGGGCTCTGTCCAGGGGGGTTCCTGACCCCTGCCAGGGTCCCAGACCTGCCAGGGCAGCCAGAGGGAAGCCCTGGATTCCCACACTGATTGTTGGTTCCAGCCCTGCCCTGCTCCCAGTGTGGCACCCCTGTCACAAGATGTCCTTCCACCCTCTGTGCATCACCAGCTTCTCCTCTGGAGCTCCCAAACCTTTCCATCTCTGCTCAGCATTAGGATAAGGTCTCATTGTATTTGTTTTCCAACTAATCCCAGTGAGGAATTCTTCTCCTGGCAGCAATTCCTTGGCAGCCACTCGTTGTATTCCTTGCACGTGGAATCACAGAGTTGTGAAGGCTGGAAAAGCCCTCCCAGACCATCCAACCATTCCCAGCACTGCCAATCCCATCTCTAATCACATTTCCTTGTGCCACACCCCCATAGCTTCTAAATCCCTCCAGGAATGGGGACTTCACCACTGTGCCAGGCTGGACAAGATTTCCATGGAAAATTTTTCCCTATTTCCAATCTCAACCTTCTTCTCTTTGTTCAGGACAGGACATGGAGCATGGGGAGCAAGAGCTGGATCTGCCCCTCAGAGCTTGGCTGGGCTGGTCCCACCTTCAGAGCAGGGGGGTTCCTGTCACATTTAATGGATGTACTGCAATAGGCAGGATAGTAAAATAATAATAAATAATAAATGCTTACACAGCCAGGATCAGATTCTCCCTAACTCGGGTTCAGATTCTCCTTAAACCAGCAGAAAAACCCACACTGGTTTCCCAGGCAAGGGGGAGAAACCTCAAGTAACTAAAAATGAGTTTAAGTGAGTGAAGGGGGTTTTGTCTTTCCTTTTTTGCGATGTTGGTGGCTGATCCTGGCAGGGATTTCTCCATCTGAAACGCAGGGAAGAGTTAATTTCCTCAGTTTGGAACATCTATCTGTCATGTGTGGCTGCTCTGTAATTATGACTTTTTCTGCTTCTTAGAAAAAGGTTATTACAAGAGCCTTTTAATCTAAAAGGCCAATTATATTAAAACAGTGGCTTCCATACTTAGATCCCCCTTTACACACATGCTATTGTGTTTGGGATAAATTTAGCAAATTATAGGGAAGCTTTGCTTAGTGGGAGCTTCAAAATACGATCCCCGCTTGCATCAGTGTGAAGAGCCCTGAGAAAATCAGCTGTTATTTATTGAGTGCAGCCAGGAGCCCCAGCCACGCTCAGATTTAGGGATCTCATCCAGGATTAGGGGCTCAGGATGTCTCTTTTGCTCTGCTGTGTGTTGGAAAGGCTGCTGGCTCCTGGTTTGGGAGATGCTGGGAAGCAGAAGTTTAATTTTTGGCGGATGGGTTCAGGCGAGGTCTGCGAGCCGCAGGGAAAACACCCAAATTGTTCATCCATGCGCTGCCTCCTGCAGATCTTCTCAACCATGAAACCCACAGCAATTCCAAGCCCTGCCATTGCTCCCTGCTGAAATCCCACCCAGGAGGAGAGTGTGGAAAACTTCCCCATGTTTGAAATCCCGTTTGCGCCGTCTGCAAGGGGCAGCGCTTCCTTCCCAATAAAATAATGGTGTTTTCCCTGAGCTCAGATCTTCTGGGAGGGATAACTGGCTTGAAGGGCAGGCAGTGAAAGGGGTGGAGTTCCAGAGCATCTCCTGGATGGTGGGAATTGATTCCAAGCACAGCTCCTTGGGAAGTGGTTGGGGAGGATGCCATTCCTGGGGTACCACAGAAAGGGAATGGGAATTTTACAGGAAATTTAGGAAAAAATCCTTCTGTGGTCCTGTGAGCACCTCCCACTATCCCAGGGTGCTCCAAGCCCCATCCAGCCTGGCCTTGGGCACTTCCAGGGATCCAGGGGCAGCCACAGCTGCTCTGGGCCACAGCTTGGGGATGTTTTGTCCCTTTTATCTGGGAAAAGAGCTCAGCCCCTCCCTGTCTCCTACCAGGGGCCTGGAGCAGGGTCCAGGTTATCCCACGGGAATCCACCACCCTGCTTCCCTCAGGAATCATCTGCACCATGCCAGATTCTCTGGGGAAACAGAGAATTTAAAGAATTGAGCCCCTTTGGTTGTCTGGGAAGCTTTAGGAGATCACACAGCAAAGCTCAGGCTGCTTTATTAACACTGTGCTCATTATTGCTGTCAGAAAGGAAATTGCAATGTGTGAATTCAAAGGCTTTGGGTGAGCTGACAGATGATTTTAATTTAGAATCACAGCTTTAGAGTCTGGAGCCCCCGAATTTCCTCCCTGTGCCTTTACCAAGTCACTGGTGCTGGGTAAAAGGTTCACTGCCTACATCTTTTAGTTATGCATTTATTTAATCTCGCCCCAGCCAGGGAGGTGTTTTAAGATTAAAATATTCCTTATCCTCCAAAGTTGTGATAAATATTGATGCAGCATTTCAAACTGTGCTCAGGCAGGTCCGGGTGAGGACTGGAAGGCAGCCAGGACTGCCTTGGAACACTTCAATAAAAAGCAGAGAGGGCTCCAGAGGGTGAAGGTGAATGGTGAGCACAGGCTGAGTATCCAGTGAGTATCCAGTGAGCATTCCCAGCAGGCAGGAGAGGCTCCATGCAAATTCCTTTTGACTTGACATCAGTCCCGTGAATTGGTTTTACAAGATCAAATGGAAATATTGGAAAATGGGAGATCCCATAATCTCAGTAGCAAGCCCAAGGCTTTTGTTTCTGATAAATGGACAAGCTCCTTTAAGCCTGGTAATTAATCTGATGGATCTTTTCGATTTGATCAGCCCCTTCTGTGACATTATTCTTTAATCTGCACGGCTCCAGCTTTCATCAAAAAACAAACCCACTGACAATGAGGTAAAACTGCTCAAAATGCAGCCCCCAATGCCTGCTGCTCGGGCAGGTCCCTGGAATTGCTTTTCCATGGAAAGCAGCATCCCTGGGGATGTCAGAGCTCCTGGAGACTTTAATCAGGGGCTTTACAGCTTCCTACAAATCTTGTGTCAGGAGAGAAGGACTTGGTGATGGTCAGGAGTTTTGGGAAGTGTCTGTTTTTCTTGCAGCTCTTGTTGATAACTGAAATTATGGCCTCAGGGACAGGGGGTGATGCTTTTACTGCTTTCTAGAAAGGACATTTGTGGCCCAGAGAAGCTGTTCCTGCCCCATCCCTGGGAATGTTTAGGCTTGGAGCAGCCTGGGATAGTGGAAGGTGTAGAACAAGATGGGGTTTAAGGTCTCTTCCATCCCAAATCATTCTGGGATTCCAGAATTCCATACAGGCATTCAATCTGGAAACACTGGAGCTGAAATTCAGGGCTCCCTATTCCAGGCTGGAGGTGATGCCATGAGAATTTACAGGCAACCATCAAAGCAGAAGAGGAAAGACAGGAATCCACGCTTTGAAATTGCTTCCAGGGCAGGATTTATTGGCATTTTTTATGAGGGAAGCTGTAAAGTTTTTAAGAAGCAGTGGTTCAGTTATTCATGGAGCCTTTCATGGTCGAAAATGAGGTTTGTGGTTCTTCCTCTCATCAGCCAGGCTCAGGTGATGAATCCTGTCATTCCTGATCCCCTTTTTGGGAGGAATTCTGTCATTCTGGCTCCCCTTTTTGGGATGAATTCTGTCATTCCTGCTCCCCTTTTTTGGGATGAATTCTGTCATTCCTGCTCCCCTTTTTGGGATGAATTCTGTCATTCTGGCTCCCCTTTTTGGGATGGGATGGCAGTAGTGATACAGGGAGGAGCAGGGTGGCTGTCCCCAAATGTCCTGACAATGGTGGCAGTCACTGAGGCCACCTGGAGCTGTCCCCAAATGTCCTGACAATGGTGACAGTCACTGAGGCCACCTGGGGCTGTCCCTGCGAGCTGCACCAGGAGCTGATTGAAGTAAATTAAACTCCTGCGTAAATCGAATTAAGGCCACCTTAATTCTGAAAAAGGCTGTCTACATTGGGCTTTAATGAAGTTTAACTAATCCACTTTAGAAATTAACTCAGGTGAAGTTGTCTGAGTGTCCCCAGGCTGGGAGGGAGGAAGGACAAGGACGTTCTGTGATGGGCTCATTGAGGTGACAGGCCTTGGTGCTGGGGGTGAAGCCAGGGCTCAGAAAAGCCAAAACCCCCTCAGAACAGAACGGCAGCTTTCCCTGGGAATTCTTCTCACTGACCAACTGGATTTACAGGGGAAAAGGAGCAAAATTTTCCACAGACCAAGTCCCTGTGTCCCCATGGATGTGGCACTCGCGCTGGGGACAGCCCCGCGCTGCGAGGCCGAGCGCACCTTTCTTCTCCTTTTTGCTTTTTCCTTTTTTTTTTGATTTTTTTTTCCCCCTAAATGCCAGACAGGAAATGTCTTGATGTAATATTTAACATGGGGGCCTGGGGGACTCGGCATGATTGAAGACAGGATCTTCATTTTGACAGCTTAATGCATTTTACATGACGAGGCCGCCGCATCCTCGGATTTATGCCGAGTGATCCCGGGCTGTGTCTCCTTCCCCGAGTCCTTGCTTGGCATCCAAACCTTGTCCCTTTGCCCTCCTGACCCTTCTCCTTTGTGAGCTTCTGGTTGCCTCAAATCTCTCAGGGTTGCACTGGGTGTAATCTGGTGATAAGGAGGAGCAGCGCCCAAGCAAAACCTGATAATTCCCTGTGTGACATCTGGTTATGGGATTATTGTGGGGAAAAAGCCTTGGGATGGAGTGGATTAACCTTATCCATGCTTTGATAAGGGCAGTGAGGCATTGACTCAGTGTGGGTTTGGGGCTCTGGTCAGATTCTTTTGAGATAATAACGATAATAATTGGAAGGTTCTTTCACTGAGAGGAATTGGAGGCTGCAAACAATGCAGTGCTTGCAAAGCATTTGCTCAATAGTTAGAGGAGAGAAGAAAATAATTAAATCTCTAGGTGTATAATGAGAATTTAATGAATTTAGGCTAATTTAGCTCATTATTAGAGTCTGCTGGGTGTATGCATTGCACACTTCCATGGCCTTACCTATATGTGTGTCTCAGCCTTTGTGTAAGGGCTGCTCACTCTCTGCGTGACAGAACAAGCCCCAAAAAGCCCAAATTCAGCTTGTAGCAAAATCCTAAAATTATGTTTTAAGCCACCTTTAGCCTAAGTCATACTCTGAGCCATTTAAACCTGTCTGTTTGCCTACTGTAGGAATATTTTGGTGTAGGAAGTGGTGATCAGGATGGGAGAACTGCCAAAAATTGCTGGTTTGTCATGTTTTGGGTTTGTTTTTTTTTTTCCTGTGAAGACAACCTGGATTGGGGATTTTGGAGCTGCTGGAGGCAGAAAAGCCACACACATCTGGCTGCCTGTGATGTGCCTGCCATCAATACTCTGTGAGCAGGATCTGAGCCCCCCAGCCCTGTCCCCTGCACAAAGGCATCAGTGATAAGCAGCTGCTGCTGCAGAAGGACCTGGAGCGGGAAAAAAAATGTCCCCGCAATCCTCGATGAATAAATCCAATATATTCCATATAAATCTCTTGTTATAGCCTGTTTTATTGAACCAACTGGAATGTTTCTCCTCTGGAGAGACCATGGAGAGCTTTATTTATTAGCACTGCAACACAAGAGCCTCCCCGTGCCTTTGTCTGCTTTATCTTGCTTGTCACCACACAGCTCCAGGCCCTGGGTTGCAATTTTGGGACCTTCAGCATTCAGGAATAAACCTTTGTTCCTGAAAAATGTGAGGCATCAGCTGTGCTGATGGGAAGAGGTGTCTTTAGGGGATGGATGAGGGTGCTGCTGGCAGCAGGGGGACCACGGTGTCACCTGTGGGGTGAAGCATCTCTGCAGGTGGAGGGATTGTATCCAAAATGAGCATCCAACACCTGGAGCTTGGGAAGGAGAGCTCGTCAGCACTGCTGTGTCTCTGTGCTCATAAAACCTCAGATCTCACAGGGAATCCTGCTCTGTTTGACCACTGAAAGGGTGGCCAGGCTGGGGAATCACCATCCCTGGAAATGTTCAGCAAATGTGAGAATGTAGTGCCCAGGGGGTGACCTTGGAATGGTGGGACTTGATGGCTTTTCCAGCCTTGGTGATTCCATGATTCCCTCTGGAGCAGCTCAGCACCCAGGGAATGGAGCTCTTGTCTCCTCCTGGATGTCCAAAGTGAGTTTCTCCTGCACAATCTCCAAAGAGAGGACAATGTGTGACCTGGGAACAAGGTGAATCTTCCCAGGAAGATTTGGGAGTCAAAAATTATCCAACAATTATCCCTCTGCCAGACAGACCCAGCTTTCCAGAGGATCTTCCCCTCCAGGCTCTGGCTGCCCCACCACTGGCACACAGGAGGTGACTTCTTCCAGATAAACCCTCCAGCACCTCCAGCCTCAGAGCTGGCAAAGAATTCTGAGGGAAACAGGAAAGAGACACCCCCCAAAATCCAGGTTTTCCCACCCATCTGTGCCTCTCTGAGCAGTGCTGACCCCAGCCCTGCTGGAATTCCACACCGCCTTTGCAGGGAGCACTGGGGATGCTGTGGGTGTCAGCATTCCCAGCACAGAGAGGTTTTTATCTCCCTCATCTGCTCGTCCTTCAGGAGGCACAGCAAGGAATGTCAAGGACTGGGAAACGCAGAACTGCCTCTGGCTGTGCTGCTGAACACAGCAAAGCCACGCTGGCAGTGAAAAGATTTCACCTGATGATGCAAAGGTGCAAAGCCCTGGCGTAATAAGGCAAAATAATGAGGCAAAAATTAATATTAAAGCTGTTTATAAGGCAAAAAGCAATATTACAGCGCTCTGGTTTTTAAATCTTTTTCCAGGAATCCATGCTGGATGTTGTTCTGAGAGCACAGCTTGGGAATATGACTGCAGATAGACACTTGCTCCAGATTTATATTAAGTTTCCAGCAAACAGAGGGAATATCAGCCTGTCTGACCCAATATTATGTTGATTCCCGAGTAATTGCATTTGTTATTTGCAGGATCTGTAGTAAATCGAGTTGTGGCAGTTATGGGGATGCTTCACAGAAGCAATTTCAGAGATCATTAAATATATCTTCCATTGGTTACACATCACATTAACCCCTCCAGCGCCTCCAGACATACGACATCCCTTCAGCAAAGAGGCAATTTGATGGGATTAGATGCCAAAGGCAATCCAATGGAGATAAATCCCGGAAATTCATGCAATTACTGCTGGCAGAGGTCTGTTGTTCACTAGAAACACACTGGGATTAAAAAGTTTGGGCCAGGCTCAAATTCCAGGCAAGCTAATGCTGGTGTGGGGTGAGCTCTGCAAGGATGAGGAGCCTGGGAAGGTTTTTCCCTCATTTCCCAGCCCAGGATTCACCTCTCTGCCTCAAAAAGAGCAGCAAGTTGGAATTTGAAATTTAGGGAATTTTTAGGACTTTGGGTTTGTAAGTTAAAGCTTAGAATTAAATATAAGATTTGATTTGAGACTTCAGAAAAGGCTTCTAAATTTAAGTGCTAGAAGTATGAATGTAGATTTATAGTTTAAATTAGAGACAGGTTAAGTTAAACAAAAGAAAGTTTAGGGCTTTAGAGTTTCAGATTAAAAAAATAAAAGTAGTAACAAAAGAAAAAAAATTTAATATACAGTAGTTCGTGTGTTATAATTAGCTAAAAAGGTTTAGACTGTAGCATAAGTCTAGAAGATAAAATATTTAAAGTTTGGGTTAAAAACAGAAATATTTTTGTTAGTAGTGTTTTATTAGTTAGTAAATCCTTTAAAAGGGTTGTAACTTGGGGTCTTGTGACCTTCTGAATTGTGTTATAAAGATGTGATGTGTGTGTCACCCTTCTTACACAAAAGAAAAATAAACCACATCACCCAAAACAAATCAGAAATCCTGTCTCAAATTCCTTCAAAATTCCTCACAAGCAAGAGGGGTGAAAAATACCATTTTCCACCTAGCCTTGCTCTCCAGCAGCTCCCTCCCTAACTCAGCTCATTTCTGCTGCTTGTTCAGATTTGAAGATAATTTAAAAATACCCTGGGTGCGTTCAGAGGGCAGAGGGGGAGTGTGAACTGGTGTTTCCTGCAGGATGGGGAAGTTTGCTGGCCACAAACCCCAGTGCAGGAGCCTGCCCTGCCCCACAAGTGCTGCTGCTTCCTCCTGTCACTCCTGGGGGGCTTTTCCAACCTAAACCATTCCATTATTCCATGATATCCTTGTGACAAATACTCAAAGTCTCACCCCACGCATGAGTGTAAAGGATTGGGGTCTAAAGCAGTGCTGGAAAACCTGGGGGAGAAATTCTCCTAAAATCAGTTTTGTTTAGTCCAACCATTCCATTATTCCATAATATCCTTGTGACAAATATTCAAAGTCTCACCCCACGCATGAGTGTAAAGGATTGGGGTCAAGCAGTGCTGGAAAACCTGGAGGAGAAATTCTCCTAAGATCAGCTTTGTTTAGTCTGATCTAATTCAGCTGTGGTCTAAGGCAAGGTTTAATGTGGTAACACAATTTTGGCCCACCCTGGAGATGTGCTGGGCCTTGCTGGGCTCTGGCTGCCTCAGGAGCTGTTTTTATTGTTGGGTGCCACTTGAATCCCCGTTCTCATCAATTGCTGCAGTAAAAACGGGACGAGCAGCTTTTTCCTCAGGTCTAAGAAATGTGTCCTGGGATTCCCACCGGCTGCTGGAGCAGGAATGGTGGCTCATGAATTTCCAGGAGATGGACACGGCTCTGCCAAGCTGAAATTGCAGCAGCCAGGCCTTGGGGTGTGTCAGAACCCTGGCCTGGTTCAGGGGTTCCATGTGGTGGAAAAGTCTCTCCTCCACCCCGTGCTTCCAAAGAAAGGCTCAGCAGTCTCTGTTGTTCGGTCTCAAGGCAGTTTATTGCAAATTATCTAAAAGATTTTCTTCTCTGGCTGCTGTGGTTTGCTCAGCAGCTCAGGCAGAGGCACACACACACCCTGACATCTTTTTTGACTCGTCTTTTCTCCCCTCGCTGAGGGCTGCTGCTCTCTTTTATATGGTACATCACGTGTTAAATGTTTATCATTTTCCCCCAATACCTATTACCTATATTAAATGGTGCTTTTCTATCTTTTATATGGTACATTACGTGTTACATGGTTACAGTTTTTCCCCAATGCCTATTACCTATATTAAATGGTGCATTTCTACTCTAAACCAATCTGTGAGTGCCAACATCACCAAGAACATGGAGGGAAGGAAGGAGAAAGAGGGAGGACAGGGCAGGCCCAAATCCCTCCATCGTAAACCTCTGACCCCCATGTACAAAACCAAAACCCCCTGTACAGCACTCAGAAATTCTTCTCTCTACTTTGTAACTACTTCTACTCTAATATCTAAACTTTTGTGCCTTCTTGTTCTTCCTGCAAGGTTGGTAAATCATTCCATGGCTCAAACCCAAAATCACAGCTGTTTCCAGCTGCCTGCCAGGGTCTCAAATGCTTCTGACCTGGGCCTGGAACCTCCAAAAATGTCTGAGGGATATTTTCAGTTCCAACAGGGGTGCCCATGAACTCAACTCCAGTGGCTCCAGTTATTCCACTCTCACTCATTTGTCCATCACTCCCACCATCTCCTCGTGCTGTAAATCCCCAGTGGCCACAGCAGCCAGGGTTTTCCACCTCAAAATGAACCCAGACCATGTCTGCTGCCTGCCACAATGAAAACATTGTCACTGGGCACATTCCTGGGGATTTTCCACAGCTCTAATGAGGTTTTTGGTGCTGTTGGGGACCCCCAGTCTGTGCCAGGGCCATGTGTAGCAGCAGGTCCTTCCCTGCTCCAGGCTGGGCGAGGGATGCTCAGCTCCCCGTGGCACAACCCATCCTAGCAACACAAACAGAGGCTAAAAACACCCAGAAATATCTTCCTTCCACATTGCAGAGCTGCAGCCTGCAGCAGGAAGGGGAACCCCTGCCCTGGAGACCCGAAATAACACAGAAAATGCAAAAAAAAAACCAAAAATGGGGAACAGGTATCGCATTTTCCTCAGTTTGCTCAACTCTTGTTTTGGCAAAACCTCAGGTGTCTCACACCTTCAGCTCTGAGGTATTTGTCAGAATTTGGGCTGTAAAAATATTCCCCTAAGCTGCCAAGTTTTGCCCATCCCCAGCTCTGGGTGCTGGGGTTGGGCACAGCTGGGTGCTGAACAGGCAGAAATTATTTTGATGTTCCCTTTCACCTTCTTGGAGCCACATCTTGGCTGGGTTTGTGCAGCTGAGGAGAAGTTCCCTCTTTGCTGGATTAGTCACAGAACAAGATTTAAAGGGAAAAAACCCCTCATAGTCATGATTAACTGTATCTGAAACAGGAATTTTAGAGACTGGGGCATAAAGTAGATTTTAGAGATACTCTGCACAATAAAGTCCAGCTTTAAACACTTGCTGGGAGAGTAGGGCCTAAAAGGAGAAATTAAATTGGAGAGGAAGTAAGTACAGAAAACAGCTGTTAAATCCTTATTTCTGAGACTCTTCTGAGCCAAAGCAGAGCTGGAGCTGCCTTGTTCCATGGGATGGGGTCTGAGTGTCCAGGGAGTTCCAGTGGTGCTTTAGGGGTGCTAAACTTTGGTGTTTTCATCCTTTTCCCCCTCAAACCCAGGTTTTGATGTGCCTCTCACAGATTGCTGGTCCAGAGGGAAAATCCCAGGTAGGATCCCAGGTATAACCATGAGCTGCCAGCTCTGGGGTGTCCTGAGGGACCTGGAGCTGCTGCAGGGCTGGAGCCCCTCTGGAGCCAGGCTGGGAGAGCTGGGAATGTTCCCCTGGAGAAGGGAAGGATCCAGGCAGAGCTCAGAGCCCCGGGAATGTTCCCCTGGAGAAGGGAAGGATCCAGGCAGAGCTCAGAGCCCCGGGAATGTTCCCCTGGAGAAGGGAAGGATCCAGGCAGAGCTCAGAGCCCCGGGAATGTTCCCCTGGAGAAGGGAAGGATCCAGGCAGAGCTCAGAGCCCCTGGCAGGGCCTGAAGGGCTCCAGGAGAGCTGGAGAGGGACAGAGGACAAGGGATGGAGGGACAGGAGCCAGGGAATGGCTCCCACTGCCAGAGGGCAGGGATGGGTGGGATATTTGGATAAATCCTTCTCTGTGAGGGTGGTGAGTCCAGGCAGGATGGGCTGAGCTGAATCCAGCCCTGCCTGGGCTGCGGGTGCTGGGATTCTCCTTCCTCATGGTTTTAGTGCCTTTTTCCCTTTTGCTTTTCCCCCCCTTAACTCTCCTCATGAGGAACATATTTCCAATAATGCCCTTGGAAGGAGCCCTCAGTGATGGAGTGGTGTGGCTGTAATTTGCCTGCTGCTGAGTGTAGTGTTTCAATCCTCGCTGAATTTGTGCCTATGATTTATGAGTTAATGCTTCCCCTTGTAAATTATATTGAAGAGAAAAAATGAGTCTTATTTTTTCCTTGTTTTCAGCAAACTTAATGTTTATGCTTTATGTGCCATCAGGAGGAATAAAGCACTCTGAGGTTTCCAGACCGTGTTTTCAGCAGGTAAAATGCAATTATTCAGAGCAGGGAGCTCTATTTGATCCATGAATAGGGAAAATGAAAAGGCATTCAAAGGCTGAGTCAAAGCCTCTTTAAATCTTCGGGAGCCTTTTTTTCCCCTTGGGATTATAGAGCCACACAAAGAGGAATGGTATCCACGTCGCTCCTCACTCCACAGGGCTCTGCCACGGCTCAGGCTGGGATTTCACCCTTGGAAAACGCCGATCTCGGGGTTCCCAGTTTGCCCAGCGTTCCCCCTGTGTGTGCAGTGCACTTTTCCCATCACATTAATTCCCGTGGGAGCTGTTGTGACATTGTGCTGGGGCTGGTGGAAACGCGAGCGCTGTTCCAACACCTTCCTGGGACTGTGCCGGCGTCTCCCGTTCCGTCTCACCTGGCACGACCCTCCCCAGTGCCACAGCTGTCACCTCCCATCCTGTCACTGCCCAGGTGGGACCCACTGGGAGCTCTTTGTGCCGAGGGATGGCAGAGCTGTGTCCTGCCACTGGTGCCTCAGGTTTTAGTTTTTATATTTTTCAGACTCTTTGCTGCTTTATTGTGCAGCTCTGAGCTTCACATTCAGTGTTGGTGAGCAGGGAGACAAAACAATTCCTGCTCCAGGTGGGCACCCAAATGATCCAAATCTCAGCCCAGGAGCACAAACACCGTGGGCTGGAGAGAGAAAAACAAGCAGGGTGGGACTGCCTGGGCTAAAGCTGGAATGGGACAATGAACTGCAAGGTGCCAATGGAGCAGAACTGATCATTTTGTGACCAATCATCCATTTTTTGGGACCCTTTTGGGTCATTTGGGTGCAGCCCTGGCTGGGCTCTGGTGCTGCCCAAGGTGGGTCCATGGAGGAGATAAATTTAATAAATCCTTTGAATGAATCCCTGCTTTATTCTGTGACTCTGTCCAGCCTCTGCTCTGGGGCCTTCTCAAGGCATCAGCAGCACCTGGAGTTTAAACCCAAAAATCCCACCCTGTGCATCCCTGGGAGCATTGTCCCAGCACTCCTGGAGCTGTGGCAGCCTTGGGAATGTGACCATTCCCTGGGGGAATTCCATGCCCAGCACACTCTGGGGGAAGAGCCTTTTCCTGCTATCCATAGAATTTTAGCAGAAATGTATCAGTGCAGACCCCAAACTCCTTGTGCTTCATTTCTGTCCTCCAGGTGATGAAGGATCACCCTCAGGGTGGATGATTCCAACATTTTGGATTGGCTGTGGGTGCATCCAACTCTCCTCAGGGGCCTGGAGGTGTCTCCAGTCCTGTCTTCTACTGAGCAGCACCATGAGCTGCTGAAACCAAATATTCCATGGAAAATGGATTTGTAACAGGATGGAAACTTGGGAGTAGGGGACACAAAGCCCAAGGGTGAGCATCACGTGCTGGAAAACAGAGCCCTGCATGGGCTGTGGGGTGACACCACTGCAAACAACTGCTCCTCTCATATCTCACCTTCCATATTTAGCATTTCCCATTTATTTCCTATTAATTTCATATTTCATAGTGATTTATTGAGGGGAAAACAAAAGAATATGGCTTATTCTTTGTCAAACTATCAGGAAATAAAAAAAAAAAAAACAAAACAAAGCCTCACCTTGGTGTTGGTCTGGAATCTGCTTTAGTTTAGATCCATTTTAATCCTCTAAACATTTCCTGAGTTTATGCTGGAAAACAAAATAAAAATACAGCACAAGCAACATCCAGGCTTTAAACTGGAATTGAATATTTTTTCCCTTTTGTAAAGAAATGGTTTCCTTGCTGGAACTCTTCACTGGATCCACCAGGAATGGTTAATGGCCTCCATGCAGATTTGACATATTTTCAAGGGAATTCATTGCAAAGCTGGTTTGAAAAATTCCATTGAAATTGGGATATTTTTACGTTTCAGTTTGCCTTCCCTGCAGCTATTTGTTTCTGGAGTTGTTGGAGGTTTTTCCTTGGAAACTCCAGGCTGTTTTTTTCTGAGCGTGAGCACCAATCCAGATTCCACAGAAAGGGAGAAAAAGGACATTTTTTTCAATTTTCACATCCCTCGCCAAGCTCCTTACAGGATTTTTTTGCGAGCAGATATAAACTCCGAGTGATCCCATCTTTATGTTGAATAAAAGTACTTGCAGAGCCTTAACTTTAAATATTTCCTATTTGTTTCTGTCACATAAGTTGAAGATGGTTATAGCCTGGAGAAGCCCCTGACCTAATTCAGTCAGAGTGGAGCGGAGCCGCGCAGGAATCGGCCCCGCTGTGGCCTCAGCACAAAATCCCACAAGCAGGAAAGTTTGGGGGAAAATATCCTTGTTTTAAAGAGTATTTGTCATGAAGTTTGTGTGGGTATTTTTCGGGTGGGTTTAAACAGAAAAAAAAATGGAGAGAAGGAAGTAGGGAAAATCCCAGAGGAAGGAGGTGTTGGAGGGAAAAAGGAGATTAATTTGGAAGAGTTTTTCACATCATCACATCCCTGGAAGTGTCCAAGACCGGTTTGGATGGGGCTTGGAGCAGCTTGGGAGAGTGGCATGGCAAGAGTTGGAATTTTGAGCTTTAAGGTCCCTTCCATCCCAAACCACTCCATGATTCTGTGATTAAACCACTCAGCTCTCCCACAACTGATGTGTGAATGCGATTTCATTTTTATTCCTCCCCACATCCTCTCCCTTGCACTTCCAAACGTATTTCCAGGCTGCTGGGTTGTGTTTTAGGGAACAAGACTTTGTGTGGGGGCTCAGGGAGGAAATCTGAGTTTATCCATTTCAAATTCCTGTTCCCAAACTCTTTATCCAAGGAAACAAAGCTCCCTCTGCCCAACTCCCATCCTCGCACAGCCCAGCGGTAGCAGACGAGACACTTGGCTAATTAATATTTTATGGGCTGATAGACTTTTTTTTTTCCCCCGCCTCGGCAGCTGGTCTTAAATAAAGACCAATTTGCAGAAGTGTTAATTAACTCTAATTACAAAGCGCATTGTAGCTGCTCCAAGGATTTCCGTCTGGAGGATGCCATGGATCCTCTCAGTCCCTCGTGCCCAGGGAAACATCACGGTGGCTTTTCCTCGGGATTCCGTGCACGCTCAAAACTCCAAACAAACAGAGAAAAGAGTGAAAAATTGGGGGAAAAGGGAAAATATTGAAAGTATTGAAAATATTGAAAATATTGAAAGCTGGAGAGGGGTTTTGGACAAGGGATGCAGTGACAGGATAAGGGGGGATGGCTGCCCACTGAGGGAGGGCAGGATTAGGTGGGATATTGGGAAGGAATTCCTGGCTGTGAGGGTGGGACACCCTGGCAAAGGTTTCCCGGGTTACCTGGCATTTTCTTGCTAGGATTTTGCAGCAGGAGGAGCTGGAGGAGGAATTTTTACACAGGCAGATGGTGGCAGGAGACAGGGGAATGGTTTGAAACTGAGAGGAGATTTCAATTTGATATTGGGAAGGAGTTCTTGGCTGTGACGGTGGGTTGGCCCTGGAATGGACTTCCCGGGGAAGCTGTGGCTGCCCCTGCATCCCTGGAAATGTCCAAGGCCGGGTTGGAGCAACCTGGGATGGTGGAAGGTGCCCCTGCCCATGGCAGGGGTGCAATGGGATGAGCTTTAAGGTCCCCTCCACCCCAAACCTTCCATGACTCAAGGGGTATCCCCTGATTCAACCCAACACTTCTGCTCTGACACCACATTAACACAAGCTCCCTAATTAACTCTCCCCCTCCCATTTCCCCGGCTTTCCATGCCCAGCATTTCCATCTCCCCATATTCCAGATCCGCTTCACCACGGATCCATCCCCGCAGCAGCATCGAGGCGTTAATAAGGAGGAAATCAATTAGGAGCCGCGCCACGCGGGCAATTAGCGCTGTCGCTGAGATGACACATCAGCGGTGTCACTTCCAGCCCTCCCCTGGCTCACAGCTGCTGCCACTCTGGATGAGGATGACAATTCCAGGTTTTCTGCCGCTGGAAAGCAGCCGAGGGTGGGATCTCCTCCGCGCTGCCTTTAATTGGCCTGAGTGGGGCCACAGGGCTTCATTGCCAAGTGGGGTTGTCTGAGTGCTTAAAGCTCCTGGAGAGGGTGGAAAAAGGCATCCAAAGGGATGGTTTTTGTGGTCCTAACCAGCCTTTAGATGCCCCTTTAAAATCTACACATTTATAATATATATTGAATAATTTATAATAATAATATTTTATATTAGTGTGGGAAGTTATAGTGATGATGATGATGGGTCATGGAATACATGGGATAGTGGAAGGTTTCCCTGCCCATGGCAAGGAGTTTGAACTGGGTGATCTTTAAGGTACCTTTCAAGCCAAACCATTCCATGCTTATTATTTATTACTATTATCCTCATAATCATCATCATCATCATCATCATTATCATCATTATCATAATCATTCCTATTATCATTACTATTATAATTTGCAGCAGCTTTTAGACAGAGACAAAGGAGCTGGGAGAAAAGTCCTGCTGCAGCTCCACTTGAGGCTGTGTAGCCACTATAAATTCAGACTTTGAGCTCTTTTCTTTCTGAGCTAATTTTGGGCTACCAGCCCAAATTCCTCTCTCAGCTCCACAGGGCAGTGATGTCCTGGAAAGAAATAAAAGGACGTGCGACAATCTAGGCAAAAAATCCAGTTTGAAAGAGGATGGAGGAGAGGTTTTGGTGTGCTGAAGCATGTTTTTCCCTAAATTAATTTCCCAATAAATAGATATATTCAGTGCTGTTAAACAGTTGCTGTAACCACCACCACAAAAACCCCTTAGAACAACAAAAAAGGGCCTTTTGCAGCATTAACTCCTTCACACAAAACATCAGCACATTAATAAGCACCAGGCGTGGGGGTTCCCTATTGAGCATTATCCCCGCGCCGCTCATCCCAAATCCGGGATGGGGCAGGTGGGAAGGGTTCCCATTCAGGGAGTGGGTGGCACAGCTCTTAATTAGCTGCTCTGCCAAAAGTAGCCTCCTTTTGTCCATATGCACACGCTGCCTTGCAACTTCCAAAGGGCAATTCAGGAACTGGGAAAGGCCTGGCAAATTAATAATAATGAGCTAATTTCCACGCCATCTGCTAATCGCTCTCCTCAGCAGCGCTTGGCTCCCAAAACAGGAGTTTTTCCCACTCTCCTTCTGTCTACCAACAGGAAATAATGGCATCCAACTCAACACTTTTGGAAGGGATTCACTTGGTATTTCGTGCTGCTGCATCAGCACGGAGTCGCTGCACAACCTCTCGCTCTGCTTCCTTGAGGGAAAATTTTCCCTGGGGAAAGGATTGGTTGGGAATTGTGGGGTTGATCCCTGTTCTGCCCTCCTTCCCTAAAGTAACTTTTTTTGTTGTTATTGTGGTGGGTTTTTGTCCTGTGTGGTCGGGGTGAGAGAGCAGGAGTGGCGTGGGCTGGGATGACGAGCAGGGCGCTGCATTTATGGGATGTAGAGACTGCAGCCATAAATGCCAGCTGCTGATCCTAAAAGGAGCTGACTTGGCTTCCCTGGAAAGGTCAGGGCCATGGGGATGCAGCGTGTGGCTGTGCCCTGCTGGAGGATGCAAGATCGGGGAAGAATTATCCAGAGCATCCAGCAGCCCTTCCCGACCCCCTGAGACTGTGGCACTGCTGTGATAGTCAGAGACTCATGAAATCATGGAATTCCAGACTGGTTTGGGTTGGAAGGGACCTTAAAACTCATCTGGTTCCACCCCCAACACCCTCCACTGTCCCAGTTTTCTCCAACCTGGCCTTGGACTCTTCCAGGGATGTGCCAGGGCCTCCCTAGCCTCACAGGGAACAATTCATTCCCAATTTCTAATCTAAATCTCCTCTCATTCAGTTTAAAACAAATCCCCCTTGTCCAGTCCCCACCTGCCCATGGAAAAATTCCCTCTTTATATTTTTTTAGAAGCTTCCTTTACCTATTACAAGTGCAGTGAAAGGATGCCTGAACACCCCAATGCATGGAGCATCATTCCCATTATCTGAGGCTCCAAAATCACATTTTCCACATAGAGCATCAGCTCTGAGATCAGAAGTTGAGCTTGAAACTGTTTTTAGGGCTTGAGAATGACAAAATTCCTGTTGTTCCCTGAATTTCCAGGGTTTTTCCTGCCTTCCTTCCCTTCCCCTCACAGCTGCTCACTAATGGGAAGCAGCAATTGGATTTTTCCCTCCTCCCTGACTTATTGCCTGCGTGTGTTTGTAGGCTCAGGATATTACACCGGGGATCTATGGATTGGTTTATTCGGTTTATATGGAATTTGGGAGAGCAGGAAACACGTTTAACTCCAACCACCCTGGGAATAGGTCACACAGCCCGTGGAGTCATGAACCTTTCATAACAAATATATGTGGCCAGGTGTGAGGGAAAATGGATTCCATATGTCCCGCACGGATCGGGCCGGGAGAAATTTCCTCGAAGCCGTAAATGGGATGCGTGTGGATTTCTCCACATCCATGTGAAATGAGGGGCAAGCCAAAACGGGTCCATTCCTGCCAATTTGGTTTGAGAGGATGAGTTTTGGAAAAGTTTCTCTTTCCAAACAATTCCCAAACAGGCCTCCAGGATCTCCTGGACACAAACCCAAGGATTGAAGGATTCCCAGCAGGAGCGGCGCTGCGTTTTCCAAGGGTTTGGGCTGTGCTCTTTATTATCTATATTATCTATATTAATTATCTATATTATATTTATTATCTATATTATCATTGCTGTCACCGTGCCAGTGGTTGCAAGTGTAAGGGAAGGAGGGTTTGAGGCTCTTGCAGGTTGTTCCAGCACATAGGAGAAGATCTGGGAGGCAAACAGGGAGCAGCAGGATACGACTGTTGGAGCTGTGCAGCTCTATCCATGAAAAAGGGGGGAATTCCAACAGCCTTTGGGCATCCAAGCTCAAATTTTCCCACCAAATATTACCTGTGGCACCAGAAAGAGAGCAGGGCACGTTCTGCATCCATGTGGCAGGTTTGGGATGTGGGCAGTGGTGAACACCAAATCCCTGTGTCCAGCTCCAGGCAAAGATTTCCATCAATGGAAACAGCATCACTGAGAGCTGGATCATTTCCCAGGGATCCCAGGAGCTTCCTGGCCATGGGACATCCCATGGAGAGGGGACACAGGCTGCAGAGCTGTCCCCTCTGAGGGTGGCACTGAGGACAGAGCCTGGCACTTCCCAGAGTGATCCCAGGAGTCTCCTGAGCTATGAGGGGCCTTTTCCACCACAACTCCCTGGCCTGGGGGTGCTCAAAGTGTCATGGAGAATTAAAATCTCCATGTTTAAAATGGACCCCAGGCTGGGGGCAAGTTGGTGAGGGCTGAGATGTTCCTGGGGAATTCAGCCATGAGACAAAGGTGGAAAACAATTGTAAATGCAGGCGAACCCAATGGGAAGAAATGACAATGTCTGACTCAATTCAGAAGGCTGAATGATTTCTTTATTATAACTATGCTAAAATACATTAATATGCTATATAAAAGAGGATACTAAAACTACATCCTACTTTCTCTGACTCTAACACAACTCATGACCCTCTCTCTGTCCAGCCCCAGGTGGGTTGGATTGGCCACCAGCTCAATCAATCCTCACCAGAATCCAACCAAGCATCACCCCAGGGAAACAATTCTCCAAACACATTCCACATGGGAAAACAAGGACCAGAAATAGAAATTGTTTTCCCTTTCATTTCTCTCTGTCCACCTCTATGAAAAATCCTGAGAGGGAGAGAAACGTGCTTGCCACAGAAAACAGTGGTTGTAGCCCCTGTGAATGCCCAAAAAATTAAATTGGGATGGGCCAACAGCACTTCCCATCCTGTGGGTGCTGCTGTCTGGAGGGGGAGCAAATGGTAGGGAGAACCCATGGATATAAGAACAACTTCATGAAAAGATTACTGGGAACAAACTGTGGCACTGCTGGATTTATTTAATGTTTTAGTGAATAAACATCAAATTTTCTCCGCAATGGAGCAATTGAGGTGAAGAAAACAGATTTGTAAATAACATCGTAGCAACTGGACATGATGGCCTAAAAGGTCCTTTCCAACCTAGAGGATTTAAAGATTCTGTGAATGTAAAATCTTCTCCCCAGCCAGCAGCAGGTCTGGAGCACATCACAGTGTTTGTCCAAGGAGCTCTGCAAAGCCCAGGGAAGAGAGATCAGACTGGTTTGGGTTGGAATGGACCCCAAAGCTCATCTTATTCCACTCCTGCCATGGGCAAGGACACTTTCCACTATCCCAGGTTGCTCCAGTCTGGCCTGGGACACTTCCAGGGATCCAGGGGCAGCCACAGCTGGAATTAGGATTAGGAATTCCCTCCTAATCACAAATCCACCCCTGCCCTGTCAGTGCAAATCCATCCCCCTTGTCCTGCCACTCCATACCCTTGTAAAAACCTTGTTTTACCACTTTTTTTTTTCCTGGATTAGCTCTCACAAATGGATTTTTGGTGCTTTTCTTTTTCCCTGCCCCATGAGGGGTCTGGATGCAGATACAGATGTTAAAGTGCTCCAGATGTGCTGTGCTTGTGCTCACCTGCAGCCAGTGCTGGGACCCCATGGAGTGATAACATCATTCCCAGTGACCTCCTGACGATCAATAAGGGCTTGGACATTTCCCCTGGGAAAGAAGGAACAATGTCAGAGGAAAAAAAAAATGGTTGAGTATAAAGTGGTTTCAGGAAAAGGTTATTGACTCACAATTGTCCTGAGGGCTCAGAGCAGGAGGGAGGAAGCTTGGGCTCCCCAGGGGCTCTGCTTGTCCAGCTCAGCCCATCCCACAGAACCTGATGCTGGGAAAAATTGGGATTGGGAGAGACCCCGTTTTCAGCATCAACTTTGTGTACAAACCTTTTTTTATATATTTTATTTATTATTTATATTGTATTTCTTTTTGATATTGTATTAATTACTGTGGAATTTCCCTGTTCTGAGCATGATCCGCCCTCTAACAGTGAATTAATTCCAAGAGCTGGCTGTAGAACACTAGCAGCATCCAGCAATTCCAGCAATGCTTCATTCACCCTGGGAACTACCCAGAGAAGGAATTTAGAATTGGGGAATTGCTTAGGTTGGAAGAGACCTCCAAGGTTATCAAGTCCAGCTTCTTCCCCAGCACTGCCAAAGCCACCACTAAGCTGTGTCACCAAGTGTCACATCCACATGGATTTTAAATTGTCTGGAATTTATGCATAAAAGTGACACCAGGTGCACTCCAGGGACTGAATTCCTCCTGCTTGGCACTAAATAAATTACAGAAAAAGGGGGGAATAACCTCATGGGATTTACCTTAAGGAACCAGCAATGGGCACAGAGCCTGAAGCAGTCGCAGGCAGGGACTGGGATGCTGGACCAGAGAATCCCAAACTGGTTTGGGTGGGAAGGGATCCTAAAGCTCATCCAGTTTGTACCATACCATGGGCAGGGACAATTTCCACCATCCCAGATTGCTCCAGCCTGGCTTGGGCACTGCCAGGGATCCAGGGGCAGCCACAGCTTCTCTGGGCACCTGTGCCAAAGGCTCACCCCACTCCCAGCCAGGAATTCCTTCCCAATATCCCACCTTAACCCATCCTCCTGCAGCCCTGCTTTCCTGATTTTATTTATTATTTCATTTAAAAGGGAAAACAGTCTCTCTCCTTGTCAGAGCAGCCCATATGATATGAAAATATTCACAATATTCCTGCAAAATGTGCTGTTCACCTCGGGCTGCGCCCGCAGCTCAGATTCCGACAGCGCCTTTGTCAGCGAGGGTTTTGTTTGGAGTTTTGCAATGAATTTTCTAAATTTCACCTGCTGAAACCTGTGGAATAGGGATGTCTTGGATAATTTGTTTTCAAGGGCAGGATCTTCAAGCAGATAAGGAATTGTCTTTGAGGGAAAAGCACCAGGACTGAGCCCAGGGAAAGGCACTCCAGGGTCTTTCCCAGTGCCATTGGCTCTTCCCTGATCTCACCAATTCCAGTCACTCCAGCCAGTTGCAAGAGGGAAATAAAGAGATGGGAGAGTTTTTCCACAAAAATGCAAATAGGTTGTAAAAATGTCTGCAAAAATCTAAATACTCCGGGAGAATGTGCCAGTCGGGATGAATATTTTGACAAGGAAAAGGGAAAGAAAGAGGGAGAAGTTAAATGATGTCAGAAGGGATTGTTTGGGTTTCCCTGATAAAATCCTGCAGCAAGAACTAAAGTTTATTTAATTAAGGCTTTGAACCCTATTTAATAATAAAAATGTCTATACAGAACTAAATTCACAAGTCAAATTGAAATGGGCTTCAATGCTGCTAAATTAATTTATTTCTTTAATATAAACTGGGTTTTTTTAAATATAAATTGGGTTGGAGTTTTTTTGGGGAGGAGAGGATTGATTTTTCCAGGAAACATGACCATGAAGCTCTGGAGTGTTCTCCTCCAAAGAAAGGGAACCTCAAGATATTTAGGTGATGTTGCAGCTCTGTGTGGCAGAGCGTGGCCAGAAATTCCTGCTGGAATTTGCTGGGGAGGAAGCCAAACCATTTAACTTACTTTGCTGTAATTTTTCCAAAGAAATTCTATTTTTTCTTGTTTTCTTTTTCTTTCCCAAACCCAAATCTTAAAGGTCTTTTCCATCCTAAAGGATTCTGTGATTCAGTCAGGGAGGAGACTTCTTGTAGGCCTGGGGAAAGATCCTGCTGGGAAAGTCTGGCCAAAGTGGTGTGTGATCCCAGATTTGCTGATTTTTAGGATGAGGGCTGCCCACGTGAGGTGGTTTGGATGGCTGGAAAATCCTGGAATCCCCCAGGAGCAGCAGTGCAGAGGGACAAGGAGGGTTCTCAGCCCCAAATCTCAGCCCAGGCCGAGGGCAGTGCAGAAAACACATCCAAATATTTCACCTAAAACCTGGCATTTCCAGCTCGGTGTATTTGGGACTTCACCGCTGGCCTGGCTGCTGTGCCAGGGCTGGAAATCGCTTTCCATGAAGGAATTTCCCCCAAATCCACCCTGAGCTCCCCTGGCCCAGCCTGAGGCCGTTCCCTCTCCTCCTGTCCCTGTTCCCTGGGATGATCCCAAATCCCCCCGGCTGTCCCCTCCTGGCAGGGAATTCCAGAGAGGGAAAAGATCCCTGGGGATCCTCCTTTGCTCCAGGCTGAGCCCCTTCCCAGCTCCATCAGGGATTCTCCAGCCCCTTCCCATCTCCCTCAGGAATTCTCTGTTCCCTTCCCATCTCCCTCAGGAATTCTCCAGCCCCTTCCCAGCTCCCTCAGGGATTCTCCATTTCCTTCCCAGCTCCCTCAGGGATTCTCCAGCCCCTTCCCAGCTCCCTCAGGAATTCTCCAGCCCCTTCCCAGCTCCCTCAGGGATTCTCCAGCCCCTTCCCAGCTCCCTCAGGGATTCTCCAGCCCCTTCCCAGCTCCCTCAGGGATTCTCCAGCCCCTTCCCAGCTCCGTTCCCTTCCCTGGCCCCGCTCCAGCCCCTCAGGGTCTCCCTTGCCGTGAGGGGAAAACCAAAAATTGGAGAAAACGTGAGGGGAAAATAAAGTCCAGGAAGTTTGGGGAGGGTTCTGCTGCAGAGCTTTTCCCTCCTGGATCCTCCTTCTCTCCAGGCTCAGCCCCTTCCCAGCTCCCTCAGCTGATCCTGCTGCTCCAGCCCCTTCCCAGCTCTGTTGTTCCTCTCTGGACACGGATCCTGCCCTGGATATTTATGATAAAATTCCTTTACTCAGTGGTGAAGGCATCAGAGCCGTGGTCTGGTCCTGAGGAAGGTGACGGTGTCTGGGCAGCAGGTTTGGGTTCCAAGGAGTTGGAATTGGTGTGAAATCTTCCCTGGAGAACCGTCCTGAGGGGCTGCAGGGATATCAATCCCAACTCCCAGCCTCCAGCTGGCACAACTATTTTTCTTTTGGGTGAAAAAATAACAACAATTCCCTAATAAAATCATTTTAATTGCAAGACATTCTGCTGAGGAAAAAAATACCAAAAAAAAAAAAAAATATATTTAAAACCAAACCAAACCCACTCATTCTGGGGGAACAGTCAAAACAATTATTAGCACAAATTTCCAAGTCATTATCTCCCAGGGTGACATGGCATGTCAGGCACAGCCATGTCACAACGTGCCATCCCCTGCTGCAGCTAATGGGAGGTGGCAGCCCCTGAGCCGGGCTGGGGACAGCATCCTGCCCACCCTGGGGACAAACAAAGCTTGGGGGGGTTCATCCCATGGAGTTTCACACTGCAGCTTTTCCTGGTGGCACTTGGAGCTGCAGCTGCACTTTGGGATGTGTGTGTGTATGTGTATGTAAATCCCAATTTTAAAAAATCATGAGGGAGAGAAATAAACAATAAATGGAATTAGGAAGTGCAGCTGATCTCATTTGAACGCCCAATTTTGCCATTTTTGGTGGTGCAAGCAGCTGGTGCAGCACCCCAGGGCTGGCGGCGTGATCCACATCCCAAAATCCCACTCTGAGGAACGGTGGGACTTTAGCAAAGGGGAAATCGCCTGAAAGAAAGTTTAAGAATTAAGCTGGGAAAGCTTTTGCAGTGGCAGAATATTGGGAGCACTCAAATCCCTGCTCTGTGCGAGGAGTTCCAGCAAAAACGATGCCAAGAGATCCCAAGCCGACGGCAGCTCTTGGCACCAGGGCTTTCATTCAGAGCAGGAACAATGAATTTGCATCCTAGGAAACAAATGCACTCCACATGCCCTGAAACAAATAAATGGAGATATTCCTTTCTTCCACAGCCAGGAATCTTAATCTTGCTGATAAACAAAGCAGAGGAAAAAAAACGTGTCTCTGAATGTTTTCTGTGTTTTCTTTAGACAGGGACCTGAATGCTGGGGAGAATATAAAGTGAGCTTTGTTCAAGGAGAGCTGGTGACAAAGGCAGGGCCTTTGCTTTGGGGGCTGAGATGGGTTTTCTGGTTTTTCTGCTGGAAAAGCAGCTGGTGGGACAGGGTGGGATGTCCCCAGGGATGAGGGGAGCTTGGAGGTGTCTGCACCCCAAAAAGAATCTGCCCTGTCCCCACCACCCAGCAAAGCACCCAAACCAGCAAGCAGACAACATTAGGACATCATGTCTGTTGGCATTTTCCTCCCATTCCCACATTTTCCTTGAAGTCAGGAAAAATTTCTTTGCTCTGGCACAGAGAGTCTCCATCCACGAAAGTGCCAAAAAAAGTGTGGATGTGGCACTGCCAACAACACCCCAGGAAAAATCCCCTCAGCTTTCACCAAGATTTTGTTTCTCATCTATTGGCAGGTGATTTTCACTTTTCCTTATGATTCTCTCTATCTCTCCTAAAGAAATTCTTCCTCTTTTTTTTTTTTTTGCAATTCCTCAAGACTGAGCTATTTCAGATCATGTTCAGTCATCTTTAGCCCTTTTGATTCTTATTTTTGTCATGTCATTTTGGGCAGGATGCCACCCACCTTCTGCCAAGCTCTGAGCTGTAATTACAGGGTCAGAAGTTCATCTTCCTCCAATTGCTCTTCCCTTTGAAATTCCAGCTGAATTATCCAATTTCTTGACCAGGCAAAAGGAAGGTGCCCACCTAATTATGATCCTATTTCACTTCCCTGAGATCCTTTGGCCCTCATGACAAGGAACAACAATTTCTAATGTTCCTTTTTGAAGTCTGAAGTCCTTTCTCAAGTCTAAAGCTGCTTTAGCAGGTTTTCCCTTCAGGAGAGAAGGTTAAAACCAAGTGAGATCTGAGCTGTCCCAGCTCAGGGACAACCCAGTGGTTTTCCTTTCCCACCACCATAAAAAAGGGAAGACTAAACCCTTTTCTAATGGAATAAACTTGAATTCTCTCCAAGAAAAGCCTCCATCAAGGGGAACAGATTGCTCCCAAGCTCTTGCGCAAAGCCTGGAGACAGAAATTCCTGGACTGCGGTTCAAGCTTTAATCAGGCAGAATTCCCACTGAACTCGCTGGGAATTTGAAGCCTCAGCTTTGGCCCAGCACTTGCTGGTGGCTGCAGATCCCTCCTGGCCTGGGCTGTGCTGCTGGAAGCTTTCCCTGCTGCTCTCCTGCGGCAGGACGCGATGCTGCAGTGTGCAATCAGCCGCACTGAGATGCTCCACGCCAAATTATTGCCTTATTAATTAAAACACAAACTGTTCTGCTGCTGCTCCTCATGCAGCTGAAGCAGAGCTTGGATTTTTTTCCCCCTGCACATCCCAGCTCAGCCTCTTGCTCCAAGGACCTGGATTTTCTGCCTTGTTTCCTCTTTGGATTATGAGTGATGCTTGGTGTCCCCTCACCCCAGCGGGGACAGACCCACCAGGCTGGGCCAAGGTCACCTGAGTGTGGCATTCTCCATCAAGAAAATAGGAATATTTTCTGTTTGGACAGGTGCAATAAATTAATCTCACATCTGGCCGAGCTCAGCCTGGGGCTCCATCAAGTGGGGCCATCCATCAGCGCTGGAAGTGCAGCATTCCAGGAGAGGCAGGAGCTGCCCCAGGCCCCTGCCAGCCTTCCTCCAACAGCTCATTTCCAGCTCCACGGAGCCAGAATTCCACCTCCAGCAAGAGCCTGGTGTGTGGCAGCTGGGAAAACCTCGGCTGACCTCGGGAACGGTGGGTTGAGGACAGGTGGGATCCTGTTCCAGGCAGGGAATGCCCCAGGATGATCAGGATGGGAATGCTCCAGGATGGTGAGGCAGGAAATGCCTCTGAGATAATTGGTGGCTGGAGTTTTCCTCCAAACCATCCTTCCAGCTCCAGCCTCTGCAATTCTAGCCCGTGCCAAGCCAAGGTCAGAGCTGCTTTTCAGAAACAGCTGAGGAGCACATTGAATCCCCCAGAGCCAACACCTCCAGGAGAGAGGCAGCTCAAGGGGGGTTTTGTTAAAAACCCAAAAGCACAACCCCTGATGGGGAGGTCCCACCACCACCTTCCCTCTGTCTCATTGGAATTTGGCTCCAAAAGCTTTTTCCTCCCTAAAATCAGGAGAAAAGACAGGGTTAAAAATGCTCTCCTTGGATTTTTCACAGCCACTTTCAGTGAACTGCTTTGGAAACGTGGGTTTGAACATGTGCTTATCATCAGCTGCGACCTCGTGCAAGCCCAGAATAAAAACCCCCAGTAAAAGTGCCCTGACCTTTAATTCTCCACCAGAGCCTGCAGTGCTGAGTAATTGCTCTCCAAGCCCGAGGTCTTCAGGGAGGCAGGAGCCAGATCCGTTCCTCTCTCTGCAATCATGGCAAGGAACAAGGAACAAACAAACAAACAGGAAAGCTGCTCCCAGCTGGAGCACAGGTCCGGAGGGGGGAATCCAGGAGGTTATTTAAAGCTTGCCGAGGTTCCTCCTTCCAGCCACGCTTGCTGGAGGGGAAGCAAGGCCAGTTATTATTAGCTGGAGTGGATTGAGCTGGGAGATTGCAGGATATTGCCAGGATATTCCCAGAGGAGTGGCTGTTCCTTCACTTACAAGGGTGTGAGGAGGCTGACGGGTGTTTTGGCTTCTGGTGGCTCAAATCGGGTTGTGAAGCTGCTGCTGAAGCTTGAGGAACGTCACCAATTAAAAGAACATCTCAGTGAGGGTCTGGTTGCCCAGCAGAGGTTTTGATCCCTAAAAGAAGCCTTTTGTGCCTAATTATTTCTGTGATATTGTGTAATTTGGGCTTCTCACTGGTCTCTTTCTTAATTCTGCTGATCACACACCATTAACTGAAGGGATGGATCCCCAAAGTGCTGAAAAACCAGTGCAGGGAAAGAATTGCTCCAAAGATCTCATTTTCTTACCCCTCCCTGCCTTCTCCCCATGGCATCTCCCAAATCCTGATGCTGGACCAGAGCAGCACATGGAATTGTGGATGATGTCTGGAGAAGGGAAGGATCCAGGCAGAGCTCAGAGCCCCGGGAATGTTCCCCTGGAGAAGGGAAGGATCCAGGCAGAGCTCAGAGCCCCTGGCAGGGCCTGAAGGGTTCCAGGAGAGCTGGAGAGGGACTGGGGACAAGGGATGGAAGGACAGGAGCCAGGGAATGGGTGGGAGATTGGGAATTGGGAATTCCCAGAGCAGCTGGGGCTGCCCCTGGATCCCTGGCAGTGTCCCAGGCCGGGCTGGAGCAGCCTTTGCCCATGGCAAAAGAGCTGGAATGAGATGAACTTTAAGGTTTCTTCCAACCCAGACCATTCTGGTCTTCCATGAAGTGCCTGGAGCTGAATCCAATCCCAAACCAGCTCCATTCCCTCCATGGGGGTGGCAGGGCCCACTTGGCTTTGGAGAAGTGACAATTCCTGTTAAAATCCAGCAGGGATGAGCCATTTTTCTTGGAGGAGGCTGTCAGATCCCCCTGGAGCTCCCCAGGTCACACTTCCCTGCTACCCTGTGGGATTCTGTCCTGTGCAAACATTCCCAGAAAGGTGTCAAGGGCTCCTGGTTGTGCCCAGGACAAAATCCCAGTCCCAACCTGCTGTGGGATGCAGGACAAGGATTTGCCAGAGGATTGGAGGCTGCCCATGGATGGGATTCTGCAGTGCTCCCCGTGGTGAGGGAATCAGTGACTGGATCAGGGAACAACTTTCTCTGGAGGAGACAGATAATTTTCAGAGAGTTTTTTCCCTTAAAAAAAAAAAGCCATCAATATTTCACAGGCCTGCAGGAAAAAAGCAGGATGCCTGAATAGTTCCTACCCAGGGAACATGGCATGAAATCTCAACACCATGGGAGCTATTTTTACATCTTTTTTCCTTTTCATATTGCATAAATGGTGACTGATTTTATGCTCCATGATTAATTTAGACACGGAATAATGGAAATCCAGGAGCACTCATCCGGTTCAAAGGGCCAGAGCAGATAAATAATGGATGTTTACATAACTGCAATATCAATCTCAGTAACAAATGATTTGTAAGAAGTCAGCAGAGAATGGGGAGGGCTTGGAAATGCTCCTCTGAGGCAGCAGCATTGCACCAGGAGGGGCTTCAAGCAAAGCATTGCCTCATGCTGCTCCTTATCCTCGGATAAATCTCAAAATCATGGAATGAGTTGGGTTGGAAGGGGCCTTAAAGCTCATCCCAATCCACCCCTGCCATGGCAGGGACATCTCCCACTGTCCCAGGCTGCTCCAGCCTGGCCTGGGACACTTCCAGGGATCCAGGGAAGCCCCAGCTGCTCTGGGCAAATGTTAGATCCTTACAAGAAACACCTTTTAGCCAAGTTCCAACCCAAACCATTCCATGATTCCATGACTGAATTATCCTGGCACTATCACTGACCTGCTGAAGAACACATTGTGCCTGATTTATTTTAACCAGAGGAGAAACCACTCTGACTTCCCTCTTGCCTCCAAAGTTGGGAGTTCTGCAATTCTTTTTCAGGAAACCCAAATCTGCTCAAACCCTGTGGTGTTTGCATATTTTAATACAGCTGAGCGAGGCGGTTCTGGACACTTGCTGATGTGAAATGTCAGGGTAGGTGGTTATATAAATGTTATTTTTAGATGTGATTAAAAAAACACATTCCTTTAATGCTAACGCATTTTTCCCCCCGCCAGCTCGCTGGAATTAAAAGGCTGTTTAGATATTCCAAGGTGGGATTTTATTTTTTGCTTGTGGCATAACAATTGAGGCAGTCTAATTGTGCATATGTTAATGGTTTGTTTTAAGAGAGAGCCTTACAGGGCTCTGAGGCTGCTCAGCAATAATTTGGCTTTGCCCTGCACAGACCTTTCCTTGTAAAACTCCTTTATTACCTGCACAGCAATCAAGGACTAATGGGTTTTGTCCTGCTCTGCTGCGGGGACTGAGTCACGTCGTCACTTCTCCCGCTGGCAGAGAAAATATTTAATTTGGAATGTTTTATTCGGCTTTAAACCCATTTCTGGGTGTTAAAAGAGAATAATAAATAGAAATTTGGTGGGTGGATGGAGCTGGTTGTAATCTCATAGAGGGAAGGGGAGGGGCAGCTCCTGAAATCCAGAGGGACGTGGAGAGGTGGATCCATGGGAAGCTCCTGGGGTTCTACAAGGCCAGGTCCTGCACAGGGATTGGGGAATGCCAGCACAAATCCCAGAAATCCAGCTGGGTGGGAAGGGATGGAGAGCAGCCCTGAGGAGAAGGACCTGGGGGTGTTGATTGAGGAAAATCTGGGTATGGCCCAACCATGTGGGATCCAGAACCCGCTGTGGCCTGGGATGATCCCACGGCTCAGGCAGCAGGAAAGGGATGGAGAAGAGAAGATTGTGGGGAGATCTTAGAGCCCTTCCAGAGCCTAAAGGGGCTCCAGGAGAGCTGGAGAGGGACTGGGGCCAAGGGATGGAGGGACAGGAGCCAGGGAATGGGTGGGAGATTGGGAATTGGGAATTCCTGGTGGGAGGGAGGTGAGGCCCTGGCACAGAGAAGCTCTGGAGTGAGTCCTGAGGGGGCCATGGAGATGCTCCAAGGACTGGAGATTCTTTATCTAGAAACAAAATATGAAGCAGCCAGGCCAGGCCTCAGCAAACTTTCTGCACCCACCAGCACTGGGATAATTGCTTATTTATTCCCTGTGGAATTCACAGACGGATTTGGAATTTGCTTTGTGTTGCAACCCTCTGTTATCCCATATTTCACATTTCCTTGGTGTGTCCTTTCCTGTAGGGAGGCTGATAAATGCCTATTTTTATTTTTCTTGTTCTCTACTTAATTTTAAGAATTTCTGTGGTCACTGGACTAGACAATAAATTGGGATATTGTTAAATAACTTAATGAGGTGTCAGGAACCCAGAAATATTCCTGTGGCAGTCAGGCCATTTAGCAATGGAACATTGATTCTCCCACACCAGACATATTTCTCCTATTTAACAGTTATTTAGGGGGAAATGGTGATTGGTTTCTGAGTCCATAATCCATCCTCAGCAGCTTAAGTTAATATTTAAAAATCTTCATGAGATTAAGATATTAATTCCTCACACTGCTGGTTGTGGGTTTCTGATGCTCTGTGTGTACTGAGGCGTGATCCACATCCACAGGGTCATTTTAAGTGGAAAAAAAAGAGGAGATAAAGGGATTGAGTGCTCATTAGGAATAAGGAGGTTGTTAATTGGGATGTTAATTAGTGGGGGTATTTGTAGGATTCGTTTGATTGGCTCAACAGAGAGTGGTCACTGATCACCCAGGGAATCCAAACTTTCTCCCAGCAGGTGAATTCACTCTTCCAGGACCTGGAATCATCCTTGTCATCCAAACCAGGTCCTGTGGGAAGCAGGGAGAACAAATTTAAGCTGAGGACTTCCTGAAGCAGCTGCCTGAGATGGGACCACTGCACACAGGGATAAAGCAGGAGGGAATTTGGCCTTGGGGTCTCTCAGGCCTTCCTTCCCAGGAAAACACTGGGAAATATTTACCAGAGGCTTTGGAATTGTTCCTGGTCTCATCCAAAGGCAGGATTTAAAAATTAAACAAAAGTTCTGTCAAGGTTGGGTAAAACAGAACAAGTCTGATATGGCTGGTCTGGGCTTTCAGGTGAATGAGGCTTTAAAGGAATTAATTCCTGGAGTGAGAGTTCTGTGTTTATGCTTTTATGTGCTGGGGTATTATCCCAGGGAAATACAAAGAGTTTGCTTTTCCCAAGTGTTTCAATCTCCTGGGGCCGCGTTGGCACAAAGTTTATCCCTGCTGGTGCCATCCATTGGGGCTGGGACTAAATAATGATAATGATCTTTAGGCTGTTAATGAGAATAGGAGCAATTAAGGCAAATTCATGGAAAAAGTGTGAGGACAACTGGAACAAACAACACCTTCAGGGTCATAACTGAAGTGTGAGGACTCTGCAAGCTCCAAATCCAAATGTGCCAATGAAATACAGCAGCTCCTCAAATTATTTGGGAAGTTATTTCTGCTCCTCCTGCCCTGGAAACATCCCTGGCCAAGCAGGTTGGAAGGGAGGCTTTGACAGCCACTCACTCCAGCTGACACATCCCGTTGCTATTCGAGAATGTTTGGGAAGTGTCCCTAAATCCCAGCTGGAGGGATGAGTATATTTAGAGTTGACACACAATATGCTCTGTGTTTGCCTTGGCTGAGCCAGCTGGGATGGGAGGAAGATGCTCTCCAAGGCAGGGCTTTACTTTGGGGTTTTTCCTGCTGTTAATTCCAAGCCCGTGCTCGTCCGGGAGCAAAATTTGTCTCTGTCTAATTAGGGAGAAGACAAGGTACCAACCATGCTTGGGAAAATTAATCTGCCGTGCTGATAAGAGAAAGGATTAGGTAGTTATTGTGGAAAAATAATTTAAACTCGGAGCTTAAAGCCCAGCAAGGAAGGTAAGGATTCTAATGGGATTTTTCAGTGGGGTGGGAAAGCTTCAGGTGACAGGAAAGGGATGCACAGAGGAACTGTTTGAAAAGGGACACGGGAAGGATTCCAAAAGCTGAGGGATACAATTGCCAAGCTTGGGAAGTGCCTTGGAACATGGGGTGGCACAAATCAGCTGGGAGGAGTGTGGAGCAAATTATGGAGAAAGGGAGGAAAAATAAAGGGGGTGGCAGCCCCCAGAGGAGATTTTAAATTGAAATAAGAAGAGAACAAGCAGCTGCTCCAGAGGGAAATCCCAGTCTGTCATTTTCCCAGTTTTCTCCCCATCACAGGCACAAACAATGCCCATCATGGGTGTCACTGGGGCTCACCAGGAGCTGCTTTGCAGGGAAAATGCTCCAGCCCTTCAGAAACACATGGGAAAGGAAGGCAAGAATCATCAAAGAGGAGTTTTCCCTCTCCTGATGCCCCAGGTGACATTTTCCTCCCTCCCTGGGGTGGAAGATAAGACCCAGGCAGTGATTTTCTGACAGCTCTGAAACACCTCTGCCTGCCTGTACAACACCAGCCAGCTCTTCCCACCTTTCCCATTATTCCCCTTTTCTCTGGCAGTTTTTTTTCATCTCCTAGAAAACGAGGCAGCCTCGTGCTCCTTCAAATCGAGCATTATTGGAGCCCCTACAAATAAAAACCCTCTGGCTCTGGCTGGGCTCTTGCAAAACCAGTGGGAGGCTGGGAACCTCCCTGCTCCAGAGCTCTTGGAAAATGTTTGAAAAGGAGTATTATAGGGAAAAAAAAGCCCTGGATGTACTGAAATAGCCACCCACAGGCTCCCTGAGCACAATAACTGGATGCACTAAGTCATTCCCAAGACAGTTTTGGGCGAGTTTCTGCTGGGATAACTCGGAGATAAGGGGAAATGATTCAATCACCTGGGTTGTTGTTTTTTTTTCCTCATCCCGGTCAAAACAAAGAATAGGGAATAATGGTTTGTCCAAATGATCCAAAAAGGATCAAGGGAAATGCGCAGGGTGGCCTGAAATCCATCATTTCCTCCAGGGTGAATCACAGCCTGCACACAGCAAGGCTGGAATATTTGGGAGAGGTTCTGCCAGCCAAAGAGGCCAATCCCAGTTGTAAATTCCTCCTATTTTGATACTTCCAGTTATTTTCCAACCTTCATTACACAAATAACAACAATTGCTGAAACTCTCTGTGGCTCCCTGCCTCACACTGGGCTGGATCACCATTAAAGCATCTTTTGTTCTTTGCCTGCCAATGCCACAGGACTGGGCTGGGATTTGCCAAGTACTGAGTGGGACAGATAAGAGCAACTAAAATAATTGGGATTTAATTCCCAGAAGCAGTGAAGTACCTTGTAAAGAGCACTGCTTCACAGGATTTTCCCATATGGAAAACAAGACAGGAGAGACATTGAGGGGCTGGAGATTGTCCAGGGAAGGGAACAGAGCTGGGGAAGGGGCTGGAGAATTTGTGATAATAATTGTTTTGACTGTTGCCCCAGAATGAGTGGGTTTGGTTTGGGTTTTTGGTTTTTTCTTGGTTTTTTTTTTTTTTTTTTTTTCCCAGCGGAATGTCTTAAATTAAATTTATTAGGAAATTGTTGTTATTTTTTCACACACAAAAAAAAAATAGTTGTGCCAGCTGGAGGCTGGGAGTTGGGATTGACATCCCTGCAGCCCCTCAGGATGGTTCTCCAGGGAAGATTTCACACCAATTCCCAATTCCAACTCCTTGGAACCCAATCCTGCTGCCCAGACACCGTCACCTTCCTCAGGACCACGGCTCTGACGCCTTCACCACTGAGTAAAGGAATTTTATCATAAATATCCAGGGCAGGATCCGTGTCCAGAGAGGAACAACAGAGCTGGGAAGGGGCTGGAGCAGCAGGATCAGCTGAGGGAGCTGGGAAGGGAATGGAGAATCCCTGAGGGAGCTGGGAAGGGGCTGAAGCTGGAGAGAAGGAGGGTCCAGGAGGGAAAAGCTCTGCAGCAGAGCCCTCCCCAAACTTCCTGGACTTTATTTTCCCCTCATGTTTTCTCCACTTTTTGGTTTTCCCCTCACGGCAAGGGAGACCCTGAGGGGCTGGAGTGGGGCCAGGGAAGGGAACGGAGCTGGGAAGGGGCTGGAGAATTCCTGAGGGAGCTGGGAAGGGGCTGGAGAATTCCTGAGGGAGATGGGAAGGGGCTGGAGAATTCCTGAGGGAGCTGGGAAGGGAATGGAGAATTCCTGAGGGAGCTGGGAAGGGGCTGGAGAATCCCTGAGGGAGCTGGGAAGGGAATGGAGAATTCCTGAGGGGTCTGGGAAGGGGCTGGAGAATCCCTGAGGGAGCTGGGAAGGGGCTGGAGAATCCCTGAGGGAGCTGGGAAGGGGCTCAGCCTGGAGCAAAGGAGGATCCCCAGGGATCTTTTCCCTCTCTGGAATTCCCTGCCAGGAGGGGACAGCCGGGGGGATTTGGGATCATCCCAGGGAACAGGGACAGGAGCAGAGGGAACGGCCTCAGGCTGGCCCAGGGGAGCTCAGGGTGGATTTGGGGGAAATTCCTTCATGGAAAGCGATTTCCAGCCCTGGCACAGCAGCCAGGCCAGCGGTGAAGTCCCAAATACACCGAGCTGGAAATGCCAGGTTTTAGGTGAAATATTTGGATGTGTTTTCTGCAGTGCCCTCGGTCTGGGATGAGATTTGGGGCTGAGAACCCTCCTTGTCCCTCTGCACTGCTGCTCCTGGGGGATTTCCAGGATTTTCCAGCCATCCAAACCACCTCACGTGGGCAGCCCTCATCCTAAAAATCAGCAAATCTGGGATCACACCCCACTTTGGCCAGGCTTTCCCAGCAGGACAGGAGTCTCTGGAATTCCCTGCCAGGAGGGGATAGCTGGGGAGGATTTGGGATCATCCCATGGAACAGGGAGAGGAGGAGAGGGAACTGCCCCAGACTGGGCCATGGCAGCTCAGCTTGGCTTTGCTGGGGTTTGGTGCTGTTTTCCCCAGGAGATTCCTCAGCTGCATCTCAGGAATGATGTGAGGATACATCTCAGGAGGATTTTCCATCCTTCCTGCCCGTGGATCCAGGCTCTGCTCCTCTCCATGCCCAGCCTGGAGGAATGTAGGTCTCTGCAGCAGCTGCGAGACCCCTCATTTCTAACAGCTCTGGAAATACAGAGCTCTTTGCTCTCCTTTCATCCTCGATGAAAAGGGAAAAAAATCTGTGCAGAGCCAAGAATGACGTGTGAGCAGGGCCAGGAGGAGCCCTCGGAATTAACTGGAGCTTCTCCCAGGGGCCGGCCCCAAATCCCAGCCTGGCCTTGAAAAAACTCCTGTCCCAAATACAAAACTGGGCTCTGCCTATTCAGGTCAGCTCTGGGGCCTAAATCATTCTCTCTTTAAAACACCAGATGTTGCCTTTGAGTTACTTCTGGCAGGCTTTTGTCTGAACAAAAGGGAAAATGTGGATTTTTGCAGCATCTTAAACCCCAAAAAAGAGTTTTTGGCTGTGCTGCCTCTGAGTGCTGCGATACAGGACATGGATAATGCCATGTTTCCCAAGGAAAGGCTGCCCCATGTTCTGTCTTTGGAGAAATTTTGTAATGTTCTGTATATATTCTGTCTTTAGAGAAATTTTGGGTAGTTTAATTATAACTAATATTTGAATCTTTACTTGTATCTTTACTTCCACAAACTGGGATAATCACTCACTTTCTAAGAGAAAAGTCTTCATAGCTGAAGAATATTTTTATTATTATTAAATTTGAAAAATTATTATTATTAAAATTAATCCCATCCCTCAGAATGTGTCTTCTGTATTTTGCACTTCATGTACTCTTTGAATCGCAGAATCCTGGAATATCCTGAATTGAAATGGAATCCCACAAGGATTGAGTTGTGTGGGACAACACCAAGAATCCTTCCATGTTTAATTCCTATTTTCCCACCCAAATCCTGCCCTTCCCTTTCCTGCATGTCCTGCTTCCCATGAGGCAGCTTTTCCCAACATCCCATCCCAGGAAAAGCTGCACCCTTAACCTATTTAACTTCATTTTCTGCTGGAATTCTCTCCAGCTAAGCTGAGACATGAGGTAATATAACCCAGTTATTTATATAATCACTCAGAAAATTAAGTCCCTGTGAAATTTAGATTTTATTTTTGGGGCCACTCCATAAGATCAAAGACGTGGGGCTGTTCAAGGGATGATTTGGGGTGGAAGTGAGGGAATGAATCCCTGGATTTCCCATGGGACATGGAATGAAATTCTGGCTGGGGGAGGAAAAGATTCTTCCTCTTCCTCTTCCTCTCTGCATAACATCTGGCCACAGCTGTAGGATGAAAACAAATAATTTGTTGGGTTTTTTTATTGAGCAGATCAATAAAACAGCAATGAATTCATGTCTTGAGCCTCCCTGTGAATGTCCTCACCACAGGATTCCCAAAGACCCAGAATTTGGGCAAATCACGTCTCTCCTTTCATGTCAACCCCAAAATAATGATCATTTCAGTGTAAAAAATACTCCTGTTTTATCTCCTCTCTGCACTGATCACTGATCTTTCCTCCAAAGGTAGCAGATCATGTTTAGAGAGAAGCTGGTTTTAAATAAAGGTGTGCAAAGATCTTTTCAAAGTCATTTGTACAAAATCCGGGGTTGTTTACCCCTGGTCAAACCTCATGGGCCCATTTCTGTGTATCAGTGCTGCTAATTTGGGAAAATCAGAAAAAATAGGGGAAAAAATTAAAAATAAAAATTAGGAAAATTAGAGATATTAGAAGAATTTTCACCTCTGATGAGGTGTGGGCAGAAAATGAGTTGGGAAATAAGGGCATGGTGTGGCAGACTGTGCTCTGTGCCCATGCCAGGATCCATCCTCTTGCCTCTGACCCTGCTGTCTGGGGGAACATCTGGGTTCAGCCTATCCTGCCTGTGTTTTCTTCCCTTTCCTAAGGGTAATTCCTGGTTCTGCTTGGGACTGAGCAGCAGCCAGTAGCAAACAGCAGCTATAAATAAAAGCGAGGCAAAGCAGATCGCTCTGGCCTTGGAAGAAACCTCCCAGGCTGGGGCTGCAGGAGCAAGGGAAGAGCTGTGCTATATTTAAACTGGGCTTAATTAAACTGAAGAGCATCAGAAACAACAACAGAGGGCTTGGAATGTGCTGGGAAAGCTGGATGGATGTAGGAATCCAGGGCTTCCCTCTGGCTGCCCTGGCAGGGGTCAGGAACCCCCCTGGACAGAGCCCCCAGAGACACTGGCTGTGATCTCTGTCCATGGAAAAGAGTTTTCAATCTTACAGGATGAATTACAAGCTCTGAGTGTTTGATATAAGCAATAATTAAGTCTGTGCAGGACCAGGAGCTGGATCCATGATCCTGTGGGTCCCTTCCAGCTCAGGAGATTCTGTGATTGTTTGCAATGCTCAACCAGCCTGGAATGGAGCAGGGAATTCCTCATGGATCCCTCAGGATGTGCCAAATCCAGCCCTGGCCCTCTGGACACAGGGACTGAACCTCCAGCAGGCTCAGGCCACAAGCAGCAGCTCCAAAGATCTTCCCCCTGCTCCAAGCTGAGGATTTAAAAATAAATGAGAGCAGCAAGCAGCACAGTCAGATGGACTCAAGATCACCATCAAACTGTGTTGTGTTTTTTTTTGTTTTTTCTTCTTAACTTTAACCCCCGGGTTCTGCAAACAGCACTGACAAAATAGATGGCTCCTCTAAGCTACTCTGGTTTGTTTGGGGTATTTTAGGGTAAAAATAGTGGTTTAATGTCCTTTTGAACCAGAGAAACATCTGGCTCATCTCCGTGACGCCTTGAGCCAGGGTTTTTTTGGATGGGGCAAGTGCCTGCCTGGATTTTATTCCTCATCTACGTGGGAAGCTCTCCCGTGTGATATTGCAGCTCCAGCCCGTTGCCATCTCCTCACCCCTTTGCCTTTCTCTGGAGCAGCCTGGACAGGGCTGAGCTCCAGCCATGTGATTCATCCTCCCTGGTGCTCGCTTTGACAAAGCTAATCTTTGAGAAATGTTTGAGCAATCAAACAGTCTGGGGCTCATGTGCCTCTCAGGCTCCAAACCTCTTCGGTTTCCAGCTGCTGCCAGGGGTCTCTGAGCCAACTGGAGGGAACTTAAAGAAAAACAAGCGGAAAAAAAGAAGAAAAAAAAAATCCCTTCTTTGTGTCTGGGTCATTTACAGTTATAATATTTCTTAATAAATGTTTTTCTTTGCTCCAGGCTGCGCTCCTCAGTGCTGCTGCACCTTCCCTCCTCCTCCCAAGCTCTGTCACTCCAGGCAGGGCTGTCCTGGCTCTGCCAGCACCAGGAGCTTCAGGTGGGACAATTCCTGCTCATTCCTTCCATCAATCCCAGGACAGGTCCCATCTGTGTCCTCTGGCACCCAGAATCCCCCAAATCCTGGGCTGATCCCAGCGTGGGCAGCAGGAAATTGTGTGTGGGGGGGGGGGGTTTGCCCTTCTGCACCCCTCAGGTGAGACCCCACCTGCAGAGCTGCCCCAGCTCAGAAATTCCAGCACAGGAGGAACCTGGAGCTGCTGGAGAGAGCCCAGAGAAGCCACAGAGATGCTGCAGGGCTGGAGATGCTCTGGAGCCAGGCTGGGAGAGCTGGGGGTGCTCCCCTGGAGAGGAAAAGGATCCAAGCAGAGCTCAGAGCCCCGGGAATGTTCCCCTGGAGAAGGGAAGGATCCAGGCAGAGCTCAGAGCCCCGGGAATGTTCCCCTGGAGAAGGGAAGGATCCAGGCAGAGCTCAGAGCCCCGGGAATGTTCCCCTGGAGAAGGGAAGGATCCAGGCAGAGCTCAGAGCCCCGGGAATGTTCCCCTGGAGAAGGGAAGGATCCAGGCAGAGCTCAGAGCCCCTGGCAGGGCCTGAAGGGCTCCAGGAGAGCTGGAGAGGGACTGGGGACAAGGGATGGAGGGACAGGAGCCAGGGAATGGCTCCCACTGCCAGAGGGCAGGGATGGGTGGGATATCTGGGAGCTTCTGGCACAGAGTGCTCAGAGCAGCAGCGTCACATCTCTAGAAAAAATGAATCCCAGTTTTCTGTGCTCTTCATCCACACACATTCACCACTCCTGGTTTGGAGGGTTTGGGTTCCAAAACAAATGGAGGGAAACCCCTCCCTGGAGTGCACCCCATGAAAGGGGGATTATTTGGGACAATCATCAGCATCCCCTAAACACAACTCTGAGCCTTCACACCCACTCACTGCCCCTTTTCTATTCCTTTTTTTTAACAATGTGGTTTTCCCCCCTTCTCTGTTTGTTATTGTTTTCCATTCTGAGCCTTTAATGTTCCCTCACAGCTTCACTCCAGCCCAGCTGTGGAAGAGGGATCTGACACCTTCCCCCAGCTTTGCTGAAGTGTGAACACCTCATTATCCCAGATTCCAGCCCACGAAGGCGGAATGGGCAGGAGTTCCTATCCTGGCCAGGTCTCTGGGTTAGAAGAGCACTGGAAATTGTTGATTTTAGTGCTCTCTTGAAAAATGTAAACTTTAGGTCTTCTCTTGGCTGCTTGGCAAGGGGGGAAGTGATATGAGGTCTGGGGAGGGAGGTTGGAGGGAAATAAAAGGAGTTTTGTGCTGTGGAGCTCTTGGACAGCCTGGAAAAAAAAAAGGATTAGTGGGAAAATCAGTCCCTCAGGCCACACACCCGTCCTGGCCCCGCATCCCAATCCCAGGGGCACACGAGGCACAGGATGGTCCCAAAGTCCTCACAGGCTGTCAGCTGTGCATGGAGAATAGCTTGGAAAGATATCCAGAGTCATTCCCACCAATCCTGGGCTCCTGCCAGGCTGAACAGATCCAGGGAACTCAGCTCCAGCATGGCCCTGCAGGAGCATCTTCATCCCCTCTTGACCTTCCCATCTTCAGGCTGAGGTCCTCATGTCCATCGTGTCCACCAGCTCTAAAGATCTAAAAATTATTAATGAATCCTCACATTTTACAAATTAAATCAGCTAAAAAAGCCACAATAAAAATTAAGGCGTGTGATCAGGAGGTGTAAGAGAGGAGAATTCATCCTGGAGAGTTTGTCCATGGAGGTGCTTAGGGGCTTTCTCTACAGGAAATTTATCTCCATGAGCCAAATCTGGTTTCTGGGGATAAAATAGGCAGAATAATAAATGGCATTTGTACATTAAAATAACAAACATTATTATTAATAATAACAATAATAATAACAACAATAATTATAACAACAATAATAACAATAATAATAACAAGAAGAAGAAAAAGAAGAAGAAGCATCATAACCTCATATATAGTATTTTCCCTATGGAATTATGGACAAGGCCATGGGGATAAGAGCATTTCTGCTCTCCAGAGAATAAATGTGGAGAGGAAAACCTACAGAGCTCAGCTTAACTAGGCTTGGCTCAAAGGCTGGACCTCCAGCAGTTTCCTGGAGCTGATTTAAGGATCTCTGTACTTTCAGTTGCCTGATCTCAGGATTATTTCACCCAAAGTCAGTATTTTGCAGCATTTTGCATTGTCCATTTTATCCTTACACCTGGAATGTTGTTAATTACAATAATCCAAATAAATGAAATAATTTTCAGCCTTTGGCTTTCTCCAGTCCCTGATGGCCAACGACGTCTGTTGTCACCAAGTTCTGAGGTGCCACCACTGCTGGGGGGATGTCCAAGCCCTGAAGCCACATTTCTGTGGGACTCCCCAGGTGTGCATGGAGAATCCCAGGATCACTGAGGTTGGAAAAGCCCTCCAAGGTCATCGAGTCCCAGCTGGTCCCGATCCCCACCTTGTCACCAGTGCCACCTCCAGAATTCCTGGGACACCTCCAGGGATGGGCACTCCAAACCTCCCTGGGCAGTGCCAATCCCTGAGCCCCTTTCCATGGGGAAATTCCTCCTGAGAGGAGAGGCAGCAGGATCTGGATCTTCTTCTTTGCCTTTCCTGCTTTCTGCCAGTTGTCTTCAGCGCACAGAGCAAACCCCAAATGGTTAAAAAGTTCATTTGGATGGAAAACAAGCCCCTCTTCCCAAAGGCTCGGGAAGCAGCTCCACAGCCACCCCAGGGACTCCTGGCCCTGCTCAGAATCCCAGCAGCTCCCAGGCAACATCTGCAATCCATAATTCTGTCAGGGCAGCCTCCAGCTGCGCGATGTTTCGCTGACCTGCCAGTTGGACCATTCTGACGACTTCCTATTAAAAAAAAAATAAATTAAAGAGTGAGTTAAGGTCAAAGCTGAGTCAACTCCGTTGATTTGCTAGAAAAGGGGCTGGCTGGGCAGGGAATGCAGCCCACGGGGCTGGAGGGGTGCCCACTTCCCCCAGCCTTGGGTGGGGATCCCGTTGCGAGATCGGAAGATGATGTTGTGTAATATCTTCCTTCATTTTATTTCATGTTATTTCATCACAGCATTCACAATCTGGGGCTCTTCTGTTTGGGAGAGCATGAAAAAATATTTGAATATTGAATTTAATATTTTCATAAGCTCCTATTTTTAATATTTTTCTGATTAAATAGAATTAAATCCTTTCCTGACTTGCTGACTGTCAGCTCTTTCAGCCCTGCCAAGACACCCAGCTCATGGATTCGAGCAGCAGTTGGATGCATCTTCTGCTTTTTTGGGATTTTATTTAAAGCTCCTTTCCTGGGCAACTCTCCACACTGGGAAGCATCTCCAAATTCTATAGAATAGTTTGGGTTTGGCCATAAGTTTTGCTTCAATTCTCTTCCAAACACAGATGTAAATAGGAGCGGGTGGCAAATGGAAAAAAGTGGTGACACGTGGAAGAAGCAGAGAAAAGCTCCCATTATGGATGAGGTCTAAAATTAGATGGGGAATTAGCAAGGAGGAGGTAGAGAAAAAGCTGCTTTAAATATCAGGAAGAGCTTTGGATGCGGATCACAGGGAGAAATGGGGATGTTGGGAGGGATGAGTGACAAGAGGAAGGAATTAGAGTGGGATCAGTGGTTGGTGGCATCTGCAGCAGGTCTGGATCTCCCCCCAATTTTCCTAAGGTCCAGGAATATCCTTGGAGTGTCTGGACAATGCCCTGAGGCACATGGTGGGATTTTGGGGTTGTCCTGTGCAGGACTCGGCGATCCTTTGGGTCACCTCCAGCTCAATTCCATGATTCCATGATAAAGATTGGCCCAATCCCCCCTGAGAGGACAAATCCTGCAGAAAGCAAAGGTTAAATTTTAATGTTTTCACAACAAAACCCCCAAACCACCCTCAAAAATCCCTCCCTGCCTTTGGATTCCGAGCTGACCTTGGAAAACCAGAAGGAAATCCGATGGTGGGAGACTCGTGAAGGTTCTGTGGGAGGGATGGAGGGGCAGCTGCACCCCATAAATCCCCTCGCTCCAAAACATTTCTGCAACCAAGACAAACTCCAGGAAGAGCAGCTCTGGTTCCACCCCGAGGGCGTGCGGGCTGGATCCACAAAATCCTTCTGGAAATCCATCCTGCGACCACGGAGCAGGAATTGCAGGAATTCTTCCTAAGAGTCTGACATCTGCTCTGTGCCATGGCAGCGTTTGCTGCTACATTCCCAGCCATCCAGGGGATTTATTAATTGGGAAATTGTCTTGTAGTTGGGTTTTTAACACGTGTTTGGCACAGCACGTGAAGCACATCCGCCTGGAATGTTTTGTCTCCCGCAGTTTAGCGCTGGAAAAATGGATGGATGCCATCGGCAAGGTCGTTTCGGAACGTGGTGGGATATAAATCATTCCTGACCCGTTCCCACGTGGAATTCAGGCTGGCATCTCGCACCACACACCCTGCATCTGCTTCCTGGGATATCCTCCCATGGAATGAGTGAAACAGCCTGTGGTGTTTAGGAATGAGTGGGAAAATATCCATGGATGGCACTGGATGCTAATTAGCAGCGGAAGTTGTTAGAGGCAGAGCCAAAAGCAAACGAACAGAGGGTTGCTTCTGGAAAAATGGGGAAAATTAAGGATAATCCGTGGAGCATGGAGGTGAAATATGGTACAGAGAAATGCAGCATGCCAGAAAATATTCCAGGAAATGGAAATTTCCTGTGGACCTTGGAAATGGCTTTGGGGTTGGATTTGTGGGAGAATTTGGGGGCAAATCCATAATCCCAAGGCTCGGGATTGAGTCAGTGCTGGGAGATGCTCTGGAGCAGCCGGCAGCTGTGGGAATCCCGCTGGATTTGGCTTGGGAAAATTGGGCTGGAAACCCAGACAGATCCTTGAGATCTGGGAGTGGAGAGGGAGCTCAGCCCTGGGAAGGGGCTGGATCCAAAATCCATGCAGGGATCAGATCCCACATCTGCTGCCTTGCCAAGGTCTTGGGATCATTTGGCTTTCATCCCAGGCTGCTCCATGCTCTGCTTTTCCGGGAGCATCCAGCTTCACATCTCTGGGTTTGGACAGGCAGGATGGGCACAGAAAAGTCAAATCTCTCTCTTAGGAGCACCTGAGACTCCAATTCCTGGAATTCCCACCTGGGATCACTTCCTACCAGCCATTCCTAGCTTTTCACTGACCCCAAAATTCCCCCTCACCAGGCTCCCATTGCCCTCCACCACCACAAAATGCCCCACAGACAACAAATTCCACTTTTTTTTTTTTTTTTTCCCCTCAAAAGTCAATTCCTTTTATTTAGATGGATTTGGTGCCTTGGGCATGGATACAAAAATTGCCCAGGGTATTCCAAATTTGGATCTCTCACTGATCCCACAGTCCTTGGTGATTCAAAGTATTTCCCAAACACTTGAATGGTCTTTTCCATGCAAGCCTGATCCCAAATAATTCAGGATCTGGGAGAAACCTGTGGATTACCATCCTACAGCATGGCAGGAATGGGATCTTAACCCTCAAACTGGGTTCTGACACTGGGCAGGAGAATTTATTCAAAAAAACCCCAAATAGCTACAGAAGTCCTAAAAATATCCTGGATTAAACCATTTGTCCTACTCATCCCTCAATCCAGGAGGGGACAGAAGATGAGGAAATAACCTGGGATTTAGGATTTGTTGTGGATAATTAAAGAGCAACTGGAATTAATGTGGGTTTTTTCCCTTCTCCCCTCAGCACCACTAAGCTCGGTCTTATCAAAAGCTGCCTTTGGGGTTTATTTTGTAGGAATTTTAGGGTTTATCAGTGCCCCAACACTTCCAAAGCTTTATCCCAAGGTTAAAGGATTCATTCGTTGAAGGACTCATTCCCTCAGCTTGGTTCTTACCATATTAATGAAGCAGCTCTCCCTAGAAGAGTTCAGATTGTTTTTCCACGGAATTTTTTATGTAATCAAGACTGAGGAGGTCACTGTCCAGGAGGCTGAACTTTGGGATGGGAAGGGATGGAGGAGCTTGTTTGCCTCTCCCTGGATGGGATCCAAGGGAAGGGGTGGCTTGGATCCAGATTTTAGCAGCTCCTTGCTCTGATCCAAGAGAGTTCTGGGCATAAATTGGCATCAGAGCAGGACAGAGACACCCTGGGACAGCCCTTTCCCAACTTCAACCCTCTCCAAGCTGCTCCCAAAAGCTGGAAAAATGCCAGGAGATCTGAATGAATTCTTGGATTTGAGCACGGACACTCCAGCCTGAGGAGTTGAGTTTGAAACCCCAATTTCCTCCTTTTTCCCAAAGAAACAGCTGCAGGAGCTCATCAGCACCTCCCCGAGCACTCTGCTGCCCTGCCTCACCTCGTCCCCGTGGATTTGCTCTCCAAGGATGTTCCTTGTGCTCTGAGACATTGGGAATGGCACATTTCCCCCCTCAGATCTGCCCAGGATGTAAATCCAGCACAAATCTATGGAAAATTCAGCTTTTAGACAACACTGCCTGCAGCTCTCTCTGTATTTTGCTCTTCCCTCAGCTCCTTTTTTTCCTCCACTTTATTTATTTCCTTTCTTTTCTTTTCCTTTCCTTATTTCCTTGATTTCCTTTTCCTGCCTTCTCCTTCCTCTTGTACTCCTAACTCCATCCAGCCTGGAAGAGCAGCACAGAGGACACTCTGTCCCTCCATCCCATGGCACATTCCTCATCTTCCTCATCATCCTCATCTTCATCCTCATCCCCATCCCCGTCCTCATTCCCATCCTGATCCTGATCCTCATCCTCATCCTCATCCCCATCCTCATCTTCATCTTTCATCTTTCACTATAAAAGAGTTTTACACTCTTTTATTCCCAATTTCCCAGGTTTTACACCAATATTAGGTTTTACACCAATATTTGGTTTTACACTCCTTTTATTCCCATTTTCCCAAGTTTTACCAATAAAATGAGGCTTTGCACTCTTATTCCCATTTCTCCAAGGTTTTACCACCAAAATACGGTTTTACACTCCTTTTATTCCCATTTCTTCCAGGTTTTACACCAAAATATGGTTTTACACTCCTTTTATTCCCATTTCTTCCAGGTTTTACACCAAAATATGGTTTTACACTCCTTTTATTCCCCTTTTCCAAGGTTTTACCACCAAAATACGGTTTTACACTCTTTTTATTCCCATTTCTTCCATGTTTTACACCAAAATATGGTTTTACACTCCTTTTATTCCCATTTTCTTTGGTTTTACACCAAAATATAGTTTTACACTCTTTTTACTCCCATTTCTTCCATGTTTTACACCAAAATATGGTTTTACACTAATTTTATTCCCATGTTCCCAAGTTTTACCACCAAAATATAGTTTTACACTCTTTTTATTCCCATTTCTTCCAGGTTTTACACCAAAATATGGTTTTACACTCCTTTTATTCCCATTTCCCTTGGAGAAATACTTACCACTGTGGCCAAGGGGCAGCGCTTCCTCCATCTCTGTATTTTTATATCTGTGTTTATATTTCTGTGTTAATATTTGTGTTGCCTCCACCTCTCTATTTATATATAAAATAAAACCGTCCCAGCTGAACAAGCTGCTGATATTTGAGATAATTCAGCCAGACCTGATGACATCACCCTCACTTTTCCCTGATTTTCCTCCTTTATTTTTCCCCCCTCTTGGAGAACTCATTAAAATACCAAAGAAAACCAACTTTAAGCCAGAGGAGGGATGGTGACAGCTTGGAAAATTCCCTTCCCAGAGATTTAGAGCAGAGCTCAGGGATTTCTCCTGGCCCAGGGATGTGGGGATTGTTCTTTTAGCCCAGCCATAAAAGTGGGGGAATGGATCCCCCCGGGATCAGGGATAATTGGGAATGGGGTCATTGCTCCCTCCACTCTTCCTGAAGGCAGCTTTTGGATTCTTGCCCAGAAAAAAAAAAAAGGATATTAATGGGGTGGGGTGCAATTTTTCTGATATTATCAGGATAATAAGTTGAGTTTGGAAAGGTTTTTCCCATTTTTCCTGAGGCAGCTGGAGGTCGGGGAGCTGGAAAAAGCAGGAGGGGGATTTGGGATGCTGGGACACACCAGGGACATTTCCTTGTGTCCCCATTTCTGCCCAAAAACTCTTTGAGAGCTCTGAGATCACGATTTGGGTTGGAAATCTCCTTTTTCCACAGCCTTTCCCCGCAAGTTTTGCAGCAGAGGTTGGATTAAAGGTGGAATTCCGTCAAAACACGGGAATTTTCCCTCCTGGGATCACTCCCTTTGTGCCTCCTGTCCCATCCCGCTTTCAGCTGGATAAAGGAGTTTTCTGAGATGGGAAATGATGCTTTTGGAATTCTCTGCTGGGAAACAGGGAGGGGCAGCTCACCCAAGGACTGAATTAATCACAGGGCTCCGAGATTAGTAATTAACAGGTGATTATTCCCTTATCCTTCATTTGTATCCAATCAGATCCCCTCTAAATTGTGCCGAACACCCTGCAAAGAAATGGAGAAAAAAGCAAAACTTTTCATTCTTTACTTCCCCAGACTTGAATATTTTATTTTCAATTCATTTTTAACCACTTTTTTGGGGCTAACCTTGACGTTTATTACCATTTTCTCTATTTTCACAGCCAGCCAAGCCCATGCCCTGGAGGTTTCTCCCTGATATTCCAACAGAGCTCAGCCCTGGGCACTGAGGGGCTCCAATCCCCAGCAATTCCTGGACTTTCCATGATGGGAAGGATATAAATTATAAAAGAGACGTTTTAATTGCCTTTAATCTCTAGCCCAGCCCGTGTTTGACCCGCGGGAGGGATTTGGGGAGGGATTTGGGATGGGGATGATTGATGCCAGGAGCAGTTCCAGGAATGCATTTCCAAAGGGCACCGATCCCTGCTGCTCCACAGGGCTGTCCTTGCCCTGGGAAAGGGAAATTTGGAGCATCATTAGGGCTTCAAATCCTGCTGGGAGAGCCTGGAGCTTCAGGAATTAACTGGGAAAGGCCTTGGGAGGAGTGGATAAGGATTTTCCCTCACTTGCTGAGTCCTCAAATATTCCCCCATCTCCGCAAAAGTTGTTTTATCTGCAGGGAAGGATCTCCAGAGGGGAATAATGTCTTGAGAAGGCTGAGATAGAACAGAGTCACAGAATAAAGCAGGGATTTATTCAAAGGATTTATTAAATTTATCTCCTCCATGGATCCACCTTGGGCAGCACCAGAGCCCAGCCAGGGCTGCACCCAAATGACCCAAAACGGTCCCAAAAAATGGATGATTGGTCACAAAATGATCAGTTCTGCTCCATTGGCACCTTGCAGTTCATTGTCCCATTCCAGCTTTAGCCCAGGCAGTCCCACCCTGCTTGTTTTTCTCTCTCCAGCCCACGGTGTTTGTGCTCCTGGGCTGAGATTTGGATCATTTGGGTGCCCAGCTGGAGCAGGAATTGTTTTGTCTCCTTTCTCACCAACACTGAATGTGAAGCTCAGAGCTGCACACTAAAGCGGCACAGAGCCTGAAAAAATAAATAAAAGCTAAACCCTGAGGCATAAGTGGGAGATCCCAATTTTCCTGGCTCAGCTCTCCTTCCCTCTGGAGGTGGGTGGGATGAGGAGTCTGAGCAAAGGATCCCCTTTGGGTGGGAATAAAAACTCCTCATCCAAATCCTCAAATCCCATTCCCTATGAAAATACTGATTTAATCCTTTTTATTTCCCACCACAAGCGTTCCTGAGTGGGCTTTTTCCAAGAGATCTTTGGGAATTGGGAGGAATTTGGCCCAGCCAGGACCAGCCATTCCTGCCCCAGGAGCTCCTCTGCTGCCAGAAGGATTCAGGGATTCCCCTCCTTATCCATGCACAGAATTCCAGCTTGCCCGAGGAGGTTTGGGATGATTTTTGGCTCATGAATAATGGAGTGAAGAGGGTGTGACAAGAGGTGAAAAAAGAGGGTGGCAGGGGCAGGAAGGATCCCATCAAATTCCCACCCTTCTAACAGCTTCGGGCTCTTCATCTTCCAAGGACAGGGAAATACAAACTGGGAGAAGCAGCCTTGAATATAAAATATAAAATATACAGTATAAAATATAAAAATTGTAATAATATAATAATAGAATAAATAATAATAATAGAATAAATTTGTATTAAATATACAACTTTATAATTTAATACAAATTACTGTATAATATAATAAAAATATACAACTAGAAATATAAAATGTAGAATACATAAAATATCTTGGATATGAGCAAAGGCATCCTAAACACAGGATTTTTTACATGGAAAAGACAAATTAATAATCCTTAGGGATTAATAAACATTCCCATTTTCTTTCCTTTTCAATAAATGTTTTTAAGTCCCAATAAAGGCCAAAATTCCTGATTTTCACTGATGTTTCACTGCGTTAAAACTATTTATTCCCACAAAACTTTCATGGCCTATTCACCAAAAGGGTTTTTCTCCCCACACCTGAATATTTGGAAAATGGCCATTTTTGGGATCAGAATCAAATCCAGGCTCGAGGAATTTACATCCATAAAATAATTGTGGATTTGAGCAGATGAAAATGGGATATTCCTCTAATAAAAGAGATAATTCCAAATATTCCAGACAGGACACCGCAGTCCCAGCAGGCGAATTCCTGCCTGCACAATCCACCACGAGAAGGAATTTTCCACAATCCCAGCGCTGCAAAATCCATGGATTCATCAGGCAGCTCCTGCCTGGAGCTCCATCCATCGCTGTGGACGTTCCAGGTTTATTTTGGGAAAAGATCCAATCCTCGATGAGCTGTTTGTTCTCCTGCTCCCTGCCTGATGTCATCCCGGCAGCACAAAATGAGATTTGGGGATGCAGGCTATTGGATTATGGGATGGGAAATCCAATTATTCTTGGAATATTACAGCATTCCTGGCGTGGGAGATGAAAGGTGGAATTCAGGCTTCAAACAAACGCAGGCTGATCCCAAAGCCAGGCGGCTCCAGGAATTAAACCTAGTAGGATGTGAAGCAGTTGGATATGGATTGATTTGGATCCCGAAAATCAGAGCCAGATCTAGTGGGAAAAGCCTTGGAGCAGGTTGGATCCATATCCAACCCCATGGAAATCCATGGAAATCCGTAGGAATCCATAGAAATCCATAGGAATACTCTGTTTTAATGATTTAGGATCTGTCCTTTTGAATGGCACAGCCTTTGTGTGGCTCCTCATGTTTTTTCCTTGGGGAAAAATCTGTTTGGAACAGCCTTGGAGCTGTTATCCCACTGGGTAGATTGGATCTATATCCATTCCCATAGAAATTCACGGAAATCCATAGGAATAATCTGTTTTAATTATTTAGGATCTGTTCTTTTGAACCATTGTGTGGCTCCTGATGGTTTTTTCTTTGGGAAAACTTGTTTGGAACAGCCTTGGAGCTGTTATCCCACTGGGTAGATTGGATCTATATCCAACCCCATAGAAATCCATGGAAATCCATAAAAATCCATGGAAATCCATAGGAATCATCTGTTTTAGTGATTTAGGATCTGTCCTTTTGAATGGCACAGCCTTTGTGTGGCTCCTCATGTTTTTTCCTTGGGGAAAAATCTGTTTGGAACAGCCTTGGAGCTGTTATCCCACTGGGTAGATTGGATCTATATCCATTCCCATAGAAATCCATGGAAATCCATAGGAATCATCTGTTTTAATGATTTAGGATCTGTTCTTTTGAACCATTGTGTGGCTCCTGATGGTTTTTTCTTTGGGAAAACTTGTTTGGAACAGCCTTGGAGTTGTTATCCCACTGGCTAGGTTGGATCTATATCCAACCCCATGGAAATCCATGGAAATCCGTAGGAATCCATAGAAATCCATAGGAATAATCTGTTTTAATGATTTAGGATCTGTCCTTTTGAATGGCACAGCCTTTGTGTGGCTCCTGGTGTTTTTTTCCGTGGAGAAAAACTCTTGGGAACAGTCTTGGAGCTGTTATCCTGCTGGGCAGATTGGATCTATATCCAACCCCATGGAAATCCATAGGAATCCATAGAAATCCATAGGAATATTATGTTTTATTGATTTAGGATCTGTCCTTTTGAATGGCACAGCCTTTGTGTGGCTCCTCATGTTTTTTCCTTGGGGAAAATCTGTTGGGAACAGCCTTGGAGCTGTTATCCCACTGGCTAGGTTGGATCTATATCCAACCCCATAGAAATCCATGGAAATCCATAGGAATTATCTGTTTTAATGATTTAGGGTCTGTTCTTTTGAACCATTGTGTGGCTCCTGATGGTTTTTTCTTTGGGAAAACTTGTTTGGAACAGCCTTGGAGCTATTATCCTGCTGGCTAAGTTGGATCTATATCCAACCCCATGGAAATCCCTGGAAATCCATAGGAATCCGTAAAAATCCATAGGAATAATCTGTTTTAATGATTTAGGATCTGTCCTTTTGAATGGCACAGCCTTTGTGTGGCTCCTGGTGTTTTTTTCCTTGGAGAAAAACTCTTGGGAACAGTCTTGGAGCTGTTATCCTGCTGGGCAGATCGGATCCATATCCAGCCCCATGGAAATCCATAGAAATCCATAAAAATCCATGGAAATCCATAGGAATCATCTGTTTTAATGATTTAGGATCTGTCTTTTTGAATGGCACAGCCTTTGTGTGGCTCCTCATGTTTTTTCCTTGGAGAAAATCTGTTTGGAACAGCCTTGGAGCTGTTATCCCACTGGGTAGATTGGATCTATATCCAACTCCATGAAAATCCATGGAAATCCACAGAAATCCATAGGAATAATCTGTTTTAATGATTTAGGATCTGTCATTCTGAAACTTTGTGTGGCTCCTGGTGTTTTTTCCTTGGAGAAAACCTCTCCCACCATCTGTTTGAGTGCACTGGGATTCCTGGGATGCAGTGGATCCCTGAGGAATCTGCTCCCTGGGAATTCCTGGCTGCTGCATCCACAGCTCCTTAAACTGCTGGATTTGGATTCAAAATGAGCCAGGAAATCCTGACATTCCATGGGGAAGCACATCCAGGGATGTGATCCCAGCTCAGTTCCTCATCCAGGGGGAATAATTTGGCCAAACCAAACAATTCCCCAGGGCAGATTTAAGCAGGGAAGAGCCTGGAAGTCTTTCCCATTCTCCACAGGGATGAATTTCTCATAATTTCCCCACACCAGGGAAATCCTCCTTCCAGGGTCTTCTCTTTTCGCTCATCCCAAGAAGAAACATCCTCTTTTGGGATGCCATCCCAATCCCAGCCCTCGAGGAGAACTGAGTTTCCCAACATCACATTTAAGCTTCCCAAGTGAGAAAATTCCCCCCTCCCATCCATTCTGCCGAGCAGATTTGGGAGAGTGTGCTGAGGAGCCGAGTCAAAATATTGGGAATTCTGCATTCTGTGGCCTCTCCCTGCTGCCAGACTCGTGAGAGGGAAGTGTCAACCACGGCGTCTGCCTGTGGAGATTCATCCCAGAATCCATCAGGATCCCTTAAGAGAAGGAAAACCCTTTTTGGGAAGGAGGGTTGGGAGGAGTGAAGCACAGCACGGGTTCTTCTGCACATTTCAAACACAGGCTCTTTGTTTTATGCACGTTTTTATGAATTCCTCAAATATTCCTCTGGCTGGGGCCCACAGAGCAAACAATAATATTTGGATTTATTGCTGTTTTCCCCTAAAACTCACCTGGTTTTAGATAAGCAGATATTGTTCCCTCTGCTCTTGCTTGGAGAACAGAGAGCCCAGGCTTTGCAAAGTAATGGGAAATGGGAAAGAATTTTCTATTTTTGAATTCCTTTCTATTTTTTATTTTCTATCCTTGAATCCTTTTCTATTTTTCAGACTCTGTGCTGCTTTATTGTGCAGCTCTGAGCTTCACATTCAGTGTTGGTGAGCAGGGAGACAAAACAATTCCTGCTCCAGCTGGGCACCCAAATGATCCAAATCTCAGCCCAGGAGCACAAACACCGTGGGCTGGAGAGAGAAAAACAAGCAGGGTGGGACTGCCTGGGCTAAAGCTGGAATGGGACAATGAACTGCAAGGTGCCAATGGAGCAGAACTGATCATTTTGTGACCAATCTTCCATTTTTTGGGACCATTTTGGTTCATTTGGGTGCAGCCCTGGCTGGGCTCTGGTGCTGCCCAAGGTGGATCCATGGAGGAGATAAATTTAATAAATCCTTTGAATAAATCCCTGCTTTATTCTGTGGCTCTGTCCAGCCTCTGCTCTGGGGCAGTTCTCAAGGCATCACCACCCTTGGAGCTGCTACCTGACCCCTTCAATCTCCTCCATCCCCACAGACATTTCAATTTATGGGATTCCTCCTCTCCCAGTGCTTTCCCCACTGTTGTTTTGGGTGGAACCAAAGGGTTTTCAGAGCTGGGATTATCGTGGTTTGAAAGCCACAGGCTTCAAAATTGGAAGCTGCAACTCAGCTGTCGGGACGGAAATCTGCAGGAATTCCCAAACTCAGCAGAGCTCCGTGGGATCTGCATTCCCTGCTCACAGCTGGTTTGGAGGGCTGCTTTTGCACATCCTGATTTGTTAATGTGTGTTTTGCAAAGGGGATTTTGATTGGCTCCTCTTAATTAGCCCGGCTAACGAAGCTGAGAGGATTTCATTGGGTTTTGTATTCCAGTGCAGCCACCGGGGTTGGATTTTCCAGCCCAGCCCTGTGGGGAGACAGAGGGATGTGGGAAAGCATTCCCTGAGCCACGGAGAACTTGGATGTCTGGGGCAGGGAAAACACGGAGAGGTTTCCTGGGACCCACTGAGGAGGTTTTGGTGCCAAATTCAGGGAATCTTGGAATGGCTTGGGTTGGAAGAGGCCTTAAAGCCCATCCAGTTCCATGGCAGGGACACCTCCCACTGTCCCAGGCTGCTCCAACCTGGCCTTGGGCACTGCCAGGGATCCAGGGGCAGCCTCAGCTGCTCTGGGAATTCCAGCCCAGCCAGGAATTCCCAATTCCCAATCTCCCACCCATCCCTGCCCTCTGGCAGTGGGAGCCATTCCCTGGCTCCTGTCCCTCCATCCCTTGGCCCCAGTCCCTCTCCAGCTCTCCTGGAGCCCTTCAGGCCCTGCCAGGGGCTCTGAGCTCTGCCTGGATCCTTCCCTTCTCCAGGGGAACATTCCCGGGGCTCTGAGCTCTGCCTGGATCCTTCCCTTCTCCAGGGAACATTCCCGGGGCTCTGAGCTCTGCCTGGATCCTTCCCTTCTCCAGGGGAACATTCCCGGGGCTCTGAGCTCTGCCTGGATCCTTCCCTTCTCCAGGGGAACATTCCCGGGGCTCTGAGCTCTGCCTGGATCCTTCCCTTCTCCAGGGGAACATTCCCGGGGCTCTGAGCTCTGCCTGGATCCTTCCCTTCTCCAGGGGAACATTCCCGGGGCTCTGAGCTCTGCCTGGATCCTTCCCTTCTCCAGGGGAACATTCCCGGGGCTCTGAGCTCTGCCTGGATCCTTCCCTTCTCCAGGGGAACATTCCCAGTTGGGTCAGCCTGGCTCCTGAGTGTTGGAACATCTCCATCCTCCCTCTCATCCTGGTTTAGTGGTCTACAAGGAATAGGAGCTGCAAATCCCAACCAGATTTCACATTCCCACTGCTTTTGGGAGGATGTGGATCATGAGCATCCCATGGAGCAGATTCCAGCCCTCGGTGTCGCTGCTGCTGAGGGTTTGGATTCCAGGGTTTGGATCAGGAGTTTTTTATTCCCTCTTCTGGACTCGCTCCAGCAGCTCCACATCTTTATTTTGGGGTTTCCAGAGCTGGAGGCAGCTCTGCAGGTGGGCTCTTAGGAGAAGGTGAGAATCCTCCCTCCTTTCCTCTGATCCAATCTGCTGCTGTGGAAAAAAACATGGGAAAAACCAAATTATTTATCACCAACACATCCCTCAATTTTTTTTCCCAGTCTCCAAAACCATCAGGTTACTGAGCTCCTCAGCACCCAAAACTCACCTCCTGGGATGCTGCTGCAGGAAAAGGAGGGAATTGTCTCAGGAGACTCCGAGGCAATTGTAATTCCAGTTTCTTGGTGCTGATCTGATCTGCTGCCACCCATGGGAACACAGAAACCCTGGACACCTTCCCGGCCTCCTGTCCCCCAGCTATCACAGAGGGATCAGATCAGGGTGGGTGGAGGCACCTCAGGTTTTTCTGGTCCGACCTGAAGGATCCCAGGTTGGTCAGGGCTCTCCTGCAGGCACCACATCAAACCTCCCCTCCTCCAGCCAGGCCTGAGCAGAGGTGGCTCCTTGGTTGCCCAACTGGCCACCAAAACACTGCTGTGGCCTTTGGAACCTCTGGGTGCTTTGGTGGCAGATCTTGGAGGGTTCCTCCAGCTCCCACCGTGAGAAATTCACCTCTGCCTCGTATCCGGCCCTTAAATATCTTCAGAGATTTTCTCTGGCGTTACTCTGCTGAGATTTTGGTGGAATAAATGCACCAAGTTCCTGGAGTCTGTCCTGCCCTGGGACAGCTCCTTTTTTCTGCACAGAGCTGTATCCAACATCTCAGGTTAGTGAGATCCTTGTGCATCTCCTGGGGTTTTCCCCTTCCATCACTTTGAGCCGATTCTCTCTTCCCACACAGCTCAAATCCTCCCTGTGAGATGCTGAGTGCTTTATCTCCATCTCTGAGATTCCAAATTCTCCGTGTTTCCCCTTCAGCTGGTGCCATCAGCAGGTTTGATCAGGAGATTTCACCAGCAAAACCCCTCCACACACTTTTTTTCTCTTTTTAGGGTCATTAATAAAAATATCAAATGTGGTTTTCCGTGTGGATCTGGGAGGAATTGGCTCCTCTGGTTGTCACCTGCCCTTGCTCAATTCCTTACCTGCATTTGCCACCCCCTCCTTGTCCCTGTGCCCTCGTTTTCCTGCTGTCCAGACAGATCCAATCTCCTGCATTCCCTTTCCCTAAGAATCCCATTTTCATCCAAAGCCAGGCCAAATTATCCTTTCTTTCACCTTTGCTCCACTTTTCCATCATTTCCCATTTACCAGCTCCTTCCCTCATCCATTTTCCTAAATAAAATTGGATTAATCAGCCTTTAATTACCCAATCATCATTTTTAAGTGCCAGGATTAATTGTAATGCTGTTCCCCACTAAAATGCAGAGCAGAACTTGGAGCAGGGATCAAATTCCCTGTAACTCCCCCTCCCAAATCACCAAGATAAACCACCCAGAGCCACTCACTTCTGCCCTTCCACGTAATACATTTGTGCTTTCTTAAAGCTTTAGTGCCATTAAGAAGTCATCAATTAGTGGGAATAACTGCAGGAGGTTCATTAATTTCCTTCCTGGGTGCAGAGGAAAAAGGTGACCTGGATAAAGACATCATTTTCCTCGATGTACCCATCAATTCTTGGAGATTTGGGGTCTTTTCTCCTCCTCACAGTGCTGCATTTCCTCCTTTCCTTGGGGGGAAATGCTCCATAAACCTCAGCAGGGCCCTAAAACCCTCAGGAATGAGGGGGTTCACCCCTGGAACGGGGGTGAAAGGGAAGGAAAAATGGGATGTACACATTGTCCTGATCTTTGTGGGATGTAAACATTGTCCTGATCCTGGTGGGATGCAAATATTGTCCTGATCTTTGTGGGATGAAAACATTGTCCTGATCCCAATGGGATGTAAACATTGTCCTGATCCCAATGGGATGTAAACATTGACAAGCAGAGTTTTTGTGGTTTGGACAAATCCTGAATCCTCCAGTGTGTCCCCAAACCCAACCCAAGGCTGGATTTCCTGCCAGCTCCAATTCCCACATTGATCCCTGGGGAAAAGGAAATCATTCCTTCACCTTCCCAGCAGGATCAGACGTGTCCTGCTCCACAGATCCCCTGCTCAAGCTGTAGGATGGCTTTTTGGGAAGGGAGCTGGATAAAGTAGGTCAGGTGTGTATTTTAGGACGCTGTTCCTGCAGAATGGAGTTATTTTAAAAAGTGGAATTCCGGGTCAGGGAAGTGGAGATGTACAGAAGATGGAAAGGAGCTGGATTTTTCATCCTTACTCCAAAAAAACTCAGTGAAGTGAACACTTTCAGCCTCATCAGTGCCACCCCACCGTGGGCTCCTTTCCTGGACTCCCCATCTCGCTGAGTCTGTGTGGGAAGGAATTTGGGATAGCCTGGGACAAGCCAAATGGGATAGCAGAGGGAGCAGGACCCTGCAGTGGCAACACTGGGATTCCCCACATCCCATCCTGGGGATTTGAGCCATTTGGGGCTCATGGAGCTGCAAAAACAGGGAATTTGCTGCTGCTGCAGTTGGGAGGGAGATCCAGGATGGAGCAGCTGGAATTTGGAGCAATCCCAAACTCACCTTTAGTCGGGGTGGCTGCTCTGGGAGTCAGGATTGGGAATGCTGCTCTGGGAGGCAGGATTGGGAATGCTGTTCCAGAGGTGCAGAACGTGCATCCAGGTGTCCCTGGCACCAGGAACACTTCAGAGGCTGCCAGGAACCACAGGCTGTGTCCCATTCCCAAATTCCACAGGCTCTGTCCCATTCCCAAATTCCACAGGCTGTGTCCCATTCCCAAATTCCACAGGCTCTGTCCCATTCCCAAATTCCACAGGCTGTGTCCCATTCCCAAATTCCACAGGCTCTGTCCCATTCCCAGATTCCACAGGCTGTGTCCCATTCCCAGATTCCACAGGCTGTGTCCCATTCCCAAATTCCACAGGCTCTGTACTTTTCCCAGATTCCACAGGCTGTGTCCCATTCCCAAACTCCCCAGGCTCTGTCCCATTCCCAAATCCTACAGGCTGTGCCCCATTCCCAAATCCCACAGGCTCTGTCCCATTCCCAAATTCCACAGGCTGTGTCCCATTCCCAAATTCCACAGGCTTTGTCCCATTCCCAGATTCCACAGGCTGTGTCCCATTCCCAGATTCCCCAGGCTCTGTCCCATTCCCAAATTCCCCAGGCTCTGTCCCATTCCCAAATTCCCAAGGACACACAGGATAAATGACCAAAGGTGGCTGCAGCCACAGTGGGTGGTCGGCCTCAGGGAGGCTCAGCAACCACTAAATGACCCAAAAACCCCAAATAGAATAAAATTCTGCATTCCCTCAGCTGCAGGGGAGAGGGATGATGCCTCTCTCCCCTTCAGGAGCATCCTGTGGCAGCAGGAATTTGCTGGGACAGCAGAGGAGGCAGGTTTGCTGGGCAGCTCCCCAGTCCCGTGGCACTCGTGGCACTCTGCTCCAGCCTGGAAAACATTTGGAAGCGGTTTGGAGCACATTGCTGAAATGTTTCTGCACTTCTGTCACTGGCAGAGGCCTTTGCTGGGAATGGGAGGCTCCAAGTGCAGGTTTTCCATGTTTGCATCCCTATTTGCTGCAGCCCTGAGTTGGATTCCCTCACCAAAAACTCCCTCCAGGAGTGCCCAACCCTCTGTGCCCCACCTTTCCTGGCAGTCCTTGGAATATTTCTCATCCCACGACAGATATATGGACAGAAATGTACATTTTGTGCAACACTTAGCTCATTTTATTGCAAAAAAGCTCTGCCAGCACTCCCTCCCTTCCATTCCATGAGCACACCCTGCCTTAACTCACCCATCCTCATCTTCTGCCCATTTTTTTCCTCCCAGTTTTTTTTCCTTCTCCTCATGTCCTGGCCAAGGGACCTGGCAACTCCTGTCCCTGGCAGAGATGTCCCCTGAATGTTCTGTCATTGCATTTTAATGGCTGTTAAGAATTATTTCCATGAAAAAAAGAGGAATTTAGTGCATTAATTAAAAGGCAAACCCATTGATTATTGATCCAGTGGTGGTGCTGCAGTACAGGGACCCCACCCCTGCCCCCATTCCCTGCACATCCCTTTCCTGGGGGGAAATCCACAGCTTGGGCCACATGAAGTGCTTGCTAAATACCCTGAAACTATTTTAAAAAGTCTCTCTGGAGCACAAAATATTTATGTTTTATGAGTTCATCCTAAAGCTGAGGTGCTGAAGATACCAAAGGCATGAATAATCCAGGGTGGCTGCAAAAAACACCCCGGGCTGCAGGGAAAGGGAAGGGCAGAGGCTTGGAAAGGCATTTTTCCTTCTCCACCTCCTGTTATTTAAAGAAGGGGCTCGGGGCAGAGCACTCTGATCATGTTCTGTGCTCAGGAAATTCAGTTTAAAATTAATTTCAGCTCAGAGATCGACCGAAATCAGCACAGGGCAGACTCCCACAGTCCTGCAAGGCAGAAAATAAATCAGCCAAATCATTTTCTACCCCCAAAAATGGGATAGTGAGGAAGCAGCACATCCCTGCTGCCTGGGGCAGTGATGCTGGGGACAGAGGGGTGCTGGAAATGGGAATTTGGGGATGTAGGAGCCAAATCACCCCAGTTGTGTCCCCCCAAAGAGGCAGAAGAAGAAACTGTGCCTGTCCCCAGCCAGGCAGTGCTCAGGGTCCTCTGCTCAGTGATAAGAGGAAGGAGATAAGAGGAGACCAGCCCAGATCTCCATGTTGGAAACACCCACAGAAATATGGATGTGAAGCAGCTTTATCCCCAAAAACCTTGTCCTGGGAGGACCCAGGGTGACAACAGGGACAGTCACCCACCCACAGCTGTCCCCAGCCACAATGGCTCTGTATCTAACTCTGCAAGGGCTTTGAAGGAAAAATTATCCAATTAAGAAATGACCCTTCAATTCTTTCTACTTTTAATTTGACAACGAATTCCTTATGTCTTGTAATGTGGAATTTTTGGTCTAATTACAAAACCCTACTTAAACTCCTGCAGAAGAACTACTAGCTACTGCCTTAGAACTTCTATTTTAGTTTTATATATATTAATATATTCTAAAATTTTAAACTCTGAGTTTTCTGCTGTGTGATATTACACAGCTCCACACTCACAATCTTAGTGTTATCAGTCAATTTTGGAAGATTTCTCTACAGCTTCAGGTTAAATGTAGTGTTCTCTTGAGGGTCTCTGGGTTTCAACACAGAAAATTCTTAGTTGCTAAAATTCTTAATGATAAATTATACTTAAATAATACTAAAATTATACTTAAATAATAATAAAAAATACTAAAATTAAAATACAGTATCCAGGGCTCCAACACCCTCCCACCTTCCCTGCTCCCTCTGCTCAGTCTCAGCTTTGCTTTCAAGGATTTTCACGCCAGACTGGAATATTTGAATGCTTGGATAATTCCATTTATAAACCCATTGCATGGGCTGGTAACACAGAGCTCCTCACCCAAATTGATTGAGTCCCCAGGCGGGGATGAAACCAAAAATTCTTCTGTTTTTGCAGACAAACACGGGGCTAAAAATATCCTTGTGCAGCTTTTCTCCTCCTCAGACACACACAGCTACAACTGCTCGGGGGAAGCAGACACATTTTTGAAATATCAGCACGCAGGGAGTGGTTCCTGACCAGGAAAAAATGGAATAAATATTGGTTCAGCACGGCTGGATTTGAATAGAAAGGTGAGGAGAAGAAAAAGAGCAGCTCTGGGAAGCCGTGGGTGGGGTGGACATCAGGGCTCCCCTCGTTCCCTGGATTTTGGCAGCTCTTCCTTCATGCCTTGGCCATGGCAGCTCCAGGTTTTCCTCCTCCCACGTTGGCCCCCATGGATTTACACCAGAGCACGAGTGGGTCTGACTCTGCCAGATAAAAAAAGGATTGTTTTTTCACTTTATTCCCTGAAATGTGCTAAGGTTCTGCTTGGGTTTCCCATTTTTTCCCCTCTTGTTAGCACCCAGACGTGCTCCTGGGGAAAGCTGAGATGTGTGGGAGCCCTGAGGAGCGGTGAGAGCTGAAAAAATCCAACATTTTCTCTTTCCAGAACCTTCCCCAGCCCTTCAGAGCAGCCAACCAACAATCCCACGCGGTGGATATTCCCCTAAAAATGGTATTTTGGGACAAACTGTGGCTGTGTGGCTCCTCCAGAGCGCTTTTGCTGCGTGCGGAGCAGAGGAAAGGCGATGTTTGCACAGGCAGGGAGCTCCAAGTTTATCATTTTTGCTGGAATTTTGTGGTTTTTCCAAGCAAACCTCCTGTCCTCACGTCGCTCCTGGAGCATTACGAAACCTGGCCCGGAGCCTGCAGATTTCCGCTGGGGTGTTACTGAGCTGCTCCAAGAAAAAACAGGCTACAAAGAAGAATTTCCTGAGAAACTCTGGGAAAATTTCCCTCACTGTGAAATTTTCCCAAACTCTGGGAAGATGTTCTCAAACTCTGGGAAAATTTCCCTCGCTGTGAAATTTTCCCAAACTCTGGGAAAATTTTCTCAAACTCTGGGCAAATTTCCCTCGCTGTGAAATTTTCCCAAACTCTGGGAAGGGAATTTTCCCAAACTCTGGGAAAATTTTCTCAAACTCTGGGAAAATTTCCCTTGCTGTGAAATTTTCCCAAACTCTGGGAAAATTCCCTCACTTTGAAATTTTCCCAGACTCTGGGAAGGGAATTTTCCCAAACTCTGGGAAGGGAATTTTCCCAAACTCTGGGAAAATTTTCCCAAACTCTGGGAAAATTTCCATCGCTGTGAAATTTTCCCAAACTCTGGGAAGGGAATTTTCTCAAACTCTGGGAAGGGAATTTTCCCAAACTCTGGAAAATTTTTCTCAAACTCTGGGAAAATTTCCCTCGCTGTGAAATTTTCCCAAACTCTGGGAAGGGAATTTTTCCAAATTCTGGAAACATTTTCCCAAACTCTGGGAAAATTTCATGCGCTGTGAAATTTTCCCAAACTCTGGGAAAATTTTCTCAAACTCTGGGAAAATTTCCCTCGCTGTGAAATTTTCCCAAACTCTGGGAAGGGAATTTTCCCAAACTCTGGGAAGGGAATTTTCCCAAACTCTGGGGAAATTTCCCTCGCTGTGAAATTTTCTCAAACTCTTTCCTTTCCCAAACTCTGGGAAGGGAATTTTCCCAAACTCTGGGAAAATTTCACGCTCTGCCCATCCCGGTGTCCCCAAGCCCTCGGGGCTGCCACCCAGGAGGGACAAAACAGGAATTTTTCCCTGCTAGGAGAGAAAAGAAAGGATCAGGACGTCCCCAAACCCCGAAGCCTGAGGGATGCTGGGCTTGGGAGGGTGGGAATGCTCGGGCTGGCTCCAGGTTTTTGGGGTGACACCGTTTTTTGGGGTGTCCCTGATTTTGGGGATGTACTGAAAGCACCTGCCAGTGGCTCCAGGAGCTTTCACAATTCACATCAGATTTAACAGCGGGGAATTAAATCTGTGTGGGTGAGGCTGTGGGGTGATGGGGGCATCACCTGGGCTTGATTTTTGTATTGATTATTGATTATTGATGATATTATTGAGTGGGATTATTCCCTCAACTCTGCAGGACACTTTCACAATTCGCATCAGATTTAATTTGACACGGGGAATTGCTCCGTGTCCATGTGGGAGAGGCCGTGGTGTGAGGGAGGCATCACCTGGGCTTGATTTTTGTATTGATTATTGATTATTGATTCTATTAGTGAGTGGGATTATTCCCTCATCTCTGCAGGACACTTTCACAATTCACATCGGGTTTAATTTGACACGGGGAATTGCTCCTTGTCCATGTGGGAGAGGCCGTGGGGTGAGGGGGGCATCACCTGAGTAGATTGCTTTTGTACTGATTATTGATTATTGATTCTATTATTGAGGCTGGGAATTGTGGTGAGGAACACCTCTGGCCCTGGATGGAGGCTGTGAGAGATCCAGCCTAAGGATTCCTTATCCCCAGGAGCATCCCTGGCCCTGGCAGCCCCATCCCTGAGCAAGCCCTGAGAGGGAGGCAGGAGGGAGCCGAGCTCTGCACACAGGAGGAAGCAGCAATATTTACCAGCTGGTAGGTGAGGATGGGATTCTTTCCAGGGGAAAAAAACAAAAAACAAACAAACAGGACGAAGGTGAGGACCTGTTCAGGTCAGGTACTCAGTCAGGAGCGCTTCCTGCCTGGTGACATTCCTGCCACGGCTTGGGGAACTGGCTGGGCTTAAAAAAAGAAAAAAAAAAATAACACTTGAGCATCCCCCACCTTTCATTTTCTGTTCCTGCCTTGTGTAACCATAGCAAAGGATCCTCGCTAGCCTGGGAGAGGGAGAATTCCTGCCATGCTCCTATTAAAGCACTCCAGATCTGGAGCTTTTGGCTGGGGGAACATCAGGGTTTGCTCCTGGGCAGAGAAGGTGTGGGAATCCAGGGCTTCCCTCTGGCTGCCCTGGGACCCTGGCAGGGGTCAGGAACCCCCCTGGACAGAGCCCCCAGAGACACTGGCTGTGATCTCTGGCCATGGAAAGGAGTTTTCAATCTTACAGGATGAATTACAAGCTCTGAGTGTTTGATATCAGCAATAATTAAGTGTGGCACGGGTGCAAAAGTAAAATTTTAGGATTCTAGATTAGGGGTCCAGAGGGGACAAGATGGAGGAAATTGGGTGTGCCTTGTCCTTTTCTCCTTCTTCATGCCCTCCATGTTTCACTGTGGTGTTGGCATTTTTCTGTTGGTTCAGGCTGGGGACACACTGTCCAACGTAGGTGACAGATATTGGCACGTTATTGTAAATCCAGCACAGGTAGTTTGTGGTATTTAATGTTTGTACCATCCCACTGAGGGCAGAGCCCCACACGCTGCCCTGCAGGACAGAGCTGCGGCAGGGCAGCAGAACATGTTAGAGATAAACAGAATAAACCACCTTGAAACAGCACAGATTATTTATGATTTCTTCTTTGGCAGCGGGGCTGACAGACAGAGACTTTCTAAAATCTCAGAATCACCAATACCACAGATTCTGACCAGAAGGGGCCACGCTTTGCTGTGGTTGGAAGCCTGGTGCTGAGAATTTCAGATTTCTGTGCTGCCAGGAGAACTCTGCACTGACCTGAGGCTGTGGAGAAGGCTCCAAAATGGAATGACAGAGCTGGGATTGTGGGGGTGGAGTTTGAACAGAAGTGTGTAACATCACATAGTGGAAAACTCAGAGTTTAAGGGTTTAGAATACAATAATATCTATAAAGCAAGATGGAGGTTTTAAGGCGGAGGCTACTTCTTCTTCACCTTCTTTTTCATGAGTTTGGGTACTATTAGATAAAAAAGTCCGCATTTAGAGCACAGGTAGTTAGTTATTAAGTTAAAAATGAAAATAATTTAGGTGTCATTTCTTAATTAAACAGTTTATCCTTAAAAAGCCATATAGAAAAAGAAATACGACTCCATTTTTACCTTGTTAGTGAAGCACTATAGAAATCACAGCTTGCAAGACTATAATATAGATAAAAACCAATAAAAAACCAAAAAATATGCTATTAAATCACAACCTTGACCAAAAAAAAAGGCCAAATATCGACATTAGTGAATGATTCCTGCTCCTGAGTGAGGCTCATTGATGGGAGAATGGGAATTGCAGGCAGAGCCCACGCAGGCAGCTGGCAGAACTGGAGCTTTACTATGAGAGCAACATATGCTGAGCTGAGTTACGAGACCTCCCAATCACTACGAGTGCTTAAAATATTCCAGGCTTTAATTACAAGCCTGTCTGTGCTTCAAATGCATGAATGTGAAATGCAGGCTTGGGCTGAGACAAGGGAAACCTTCTTCATGTGCAGGGGAAAGGCAGGGAGGGAAAATCCTGACAGGACAGAGGGCTGGGATGTCACCAGGGGTGGTGGCACTGGCTCTGCTCCGTGCCAGGGGCTGCTGAGCCAAGCAGGGAATGGGCACACTGGGGGGGGTGGGAATCATGGAATTCCAGACTGGTTTGGGTTGGGATCTTAAAGCTTTTTCTTTTTTTTTTTTGATGTTTTATCCACTGACTTGGCCAGGACACGTCCCACTGTCCCAGGCTGCCCTGTCCAGCCTGGCCCTGGACACTTCCAGGGATCCAGGGACACCATCCTCACAGGGAACAATTTTTTCCTATTCATAATCCACTTTCTTCCAGTCCCCCAAGCCATTCCCCCTTGTCCTGTCACCTCATGCTCTTGCAAATCTAAATTATCAAAGAATTTGTGTTGAACCCCTCAAAAAAAGCTTTTATTCCTGAAAAAACTTCACATACTGAACAAATCACCCCATTTCTCTGTCTCCTGTGGTGTTTGTTAAAGGATAAGTGTTCATCCCTGACTAAAATGGATTTAAATCTTCCCCCAAGGTGAAAGCCCAGGGTATTGTGCCTCCAAAAATGAAGATGCACTTAAAACAATGGGGTTGTTAACTTAATGACGGGAAATTTAGGGATGGGAATTAAAGCCCTGGAAGGATCTGCATGTGTCCTGGATAAAGAAGGGCACTCATTCCCCAAGGTTTCCTGGCAGGCATCCCACTGGGAATTAGCATTGCAGCTAATTGGGATATGAGATGGGGAACTTGCAGGGATATCACTGGTTTTTAAGGAGATTGTTATTCCTTTAATTAACACAGAGAAATCAAACACATTCTGTGCATTTTCCAAGCAAAGAAACAACACTTTGGTAAAAGGATTTAATCCACAAGCAGGGATGCAGAACTGGACTGGAAAATTGATCACCAAGAGCCAGAGCATTCTGTGACAAAACATTCCCACCCACAGAATGGAGATCGGAAAAGACCTCCAAGATCAAATCCAACATCCATGGAGAGGCCAGGGTGAGCCTGAGCAGGAGGCTGAGGGATTTTAGGATGCAGAATAAAGCCAAATCCTTCATCCCCACATTTGACAGAGGGATATTTGACTTTCCATCACTCAGCATTCCCAGCACAGCTTCCCTGCAAGAGCTCACCCCTGGGTCAGGGGTTCCGTGTGGTGGAAAAGTCTCTCCTCCAGCCTGAGCTTCCATAGAAAGGCTCAGCAGTCTCTTGTTGTTCAATCTCAAGGTTGTTTACTGCAAATTATCTAAAAGATTTTCTCCTTGAGCTGCTGTGGTTTGCTCACAGCTCAGGCAGAGGCACACACACACCCTGACATCCTCTCTGACTCCCGACTGCTTCTTCTCTCCCCCTCTGCCCAGGGCTGCTGCTGTCTTTTATATGGTACATTACGTGTTAAATGTTCATAATTTTTCCCCAATACCTATATTAAATGGTGCTTTTCTATCTTTTATATGGTACATTACGTGTTACATGTTACAGTTTTTCCCCAATGCCTATTACCTATATTAAATGGTGCCTTTCTACTCTAAACCAATCTGTGAGTGCCAACATCACCAAGAGCATGGAGGTGAGGAAGGAGAAAGAGGGAGGACAGGGCAGGCCCAAATCCCTCCATCTTAAACCTCTGACCCCCATGTACAAAACCAAAACCTGTACAGCACTCAAAAATTCTTCCCTTTGCTTTGTGACTACTTCTACTCTAATATCTAAACTTTTGTGACTTCTTGTTCTTCCTGCAAGGTTGGTAAATCGTTCCATGGTTCAAACCCAAAATCACAGCTGTTTCCAGCTGCCTGCCAGGGTCTCAAATGCTTCTGACCTGGGCCTGGAACCTCCAAAAATGTCTGAGGGACATTTTGAGTTCCAACACTTCCCTGGCACACACAGCACCAGGCTGGAAATCATTTTGCTCTGAGTCATGAGGAGGTGAGAGCCAGCCCAGAAACGAGGTGAGCAATGTCACCAGCCCAGAAACGAGGTGAGGAGTGTCACCAGCCCAGAAATGGGGTGAGCAGTGTCACCAGCCCAGAAACGAGGTGAGCAATGTCACCACGGGCACAGAGCCCACAGTGGTGCCAGCTGACCCCGCAGTGACTCACTGGAGCTGCTCAGGATCTTCCTGCAGGGAAAGTTTTCCATAAAAAGCAGCAGCCATTTCTGGGTTTGGGCTGTTTGAAGGCTGGAGAGAAGTCAGGGCTACAGCTGAGGCAGCTCCTCAGGGTTTTTAGGCACTTCCAAAGCTCTCAGGACACGCTGTGGTACCAGGAAATTTTGGGGAGAGATGAGGAGAAGTTGTAGGAGTGGGGTTGTGCTTTCTCTGAATGGGGAACCTCTGGTGTCCCAAATCAAACTCAGTGGCACCGTGTGGCTGAGAAAACCCTGTGGGCAATCAGGTCCTTGCTGCAGACATGGGATGGAACAGGGATTTGGGGGTGAAACAGGGATTTGAGAATGAAACAGGGATTTAGGGATGAAACAGGGATTTGGTGAACCAGGGATTTGGGGATGAAACAGGGATTTGGGGGTGAAGCAGGGATTTGGGGGTGAAACAGGGATTTGGGGATGAAACAGGAATTTGGGGGTAAAACAAATTTGAGAATGAAACAGGGATTTGGGGGTGGAACAGGGATTTGGGGATGAAATAGGGATATGGGGCTGGAACAGGAATTTGGCACTGTAATGGTGATTTGGGGCTGAAAGAGGAATTCAGGGATGAAAGAGGGATTTGAGGGTGAACCAGGAATTTGGGGGTGAAACAAATTTGAGAATGAAACAGGGATTTAGGGATGAAACAGGGATTTGGGGATGAAACAGGGATTTGGGGGTGAAAGAGGAATTTGGGGGTGAAACAAGGATTTGGGGGTGAAACAAATTTAAGAGTGAAACAGGGATTTGGGGATGAAACAGGAATTCGGGGATGAAACAGGGTTTTGGGGATGAAACAGGGATTTGGGGGTGAAGCAGGGATTTAGGGATGAAATAGGGATTTGGGGGTGAAGCAGGGATCTGGGGCTGTACCCCCATGACTTGCCCATGGCCATGATTCCATGACTGTGGCCAGAGGCTGGGCTCTGGATGTCAGCAGTGCTTCCCAAACACCAGCCCTTCCTCAGGAGGAGGGACTCAGCCTGACTAACAACTGCTTTAATTAAACCAGCAATATCATTAACCCGCCCGAGTTCATCAAATTAGTGTTGCAAATGAAAACTGCATTGGCCTCATTTTCAGGAGGCTGTTCCAAGAGGGAAAACAGCATTTTGCTCCCGAATAGGGTGTTTGGTTTGCTGATAAAACAAAACCTTTTCTTGCCCCACTGGAGCTTTAGCTCCATTTAATTCTCAACAAAATATTTGGTTTGGCCTTCCCTTTTTTTTTTTGGGGTGCTCATAGTGAAGGTATTGACACCACAGGGAGAATGTGGAGAGAGGGAGAAATTAAATTAAGGAGGACCTTAAAAAAGGACTTTGAGAGGAGGGTGAGGAGGTGTTGGGATCCTTCCTTGAGCACATAAATCCTTTGTGGAGTTCAAAATAAGCCAGCATCTGTGCAGGCTGGAGGGCTGCCAGTGGTTCCCTTATCTCTGCTTTGCTCAGGGGTGACTCAGTACAAAGCTCCCGAATGTGCCCGTGCCAAGGGCTCCAGGGCTGGGAGGGGAATTCCCACCTGCTGCAGAGGAGGAAGAGGAAGGATTGAAGGATTGGGATCCTTCTCTTGGCTCTCAACCCAGGCCATTTTCCTCGCTGCACTTGGGGGAGAGGCTCTTTAATAAAGTTTTTGCACAAGGTCTGGTGTCCTGCTGGCACAGGGCCCAGGTTTGTCACAGCTAACTGAAATCTGGGCTTTTCCTGGGCAAAAATCTCCTTTAATCCATGGCTCATCCCCAAACCTTTGGGTTTATACCCACTGTGAGCAGCGTGGATTGAAGTTTTCCCCCAGGTTGAAAGCCTGGGGTATTGTGCCCCCAAAAATGAAGATGCAGAGATGTGGTGTATGGGGATCCCGAGGATTCCTGGAGATGAAATGCCTGGATTGTGTTATACCCACCAGGCTGAGAGGATGGGAGCTGTTCAGCTTTGGTTCCATGTCCCTGTTAATCACCTCCCTCATCCCCTGTGGAAAATTCACAGAAGGTTTTGCAAGGCTGAGTAAAATGAAGGAGTAAAAATCCCTTCAGGTGGAAAGGTCTCCAGAGGAGATGCTCCTCCAGTTTTGGGCATTGCACTAAAAGCAGGATCTGAGCTTCTCCTGTGAATGGATCTCACCTGGCTCCACCAGCAGCTCCTGCAGGGAATTCTGTGAATTCTGAATTGGGAAGGGATCCCATAGATCCAGCCCCACGTTGCTGGAACACAGAGGCCCTAACCCCACAGATGAAACAGCCTGGTGCTTTTGGGAACACCTGGAACAGTTTCCAAGGTGATTTCTCCACCTCTGGCTCTGCTTGAGTGGCCTCAGCTGCATCGTGGGGACAGCTCCACCATTTCCTGAGGGCTTTTATCACCTCATGTACCCCCTCACATCTGCTCCAGGCACAGGGAGGGTTTAACTCCAGCAAAATCCTCCTGGTTTTCCAATTATTGCAGTTGTTTTCTCCATCAGGAGCTGGTGCTGTGCTGCTCAAAGGCCCTGGATGTGGCAGTGCCACCCCTGGGGGACATCCAGGTGTCAATCAGGGAGCTGCCACCCCAATAGGATGGTGACCAGGTATTAAATCCCCAAAATCCCCACAGCTGGGGGGAATTCTCCAGGCTGGACTCAGGGAGGTTTTGGGAAAGTCAGGGATGTGAGCTGCCAGGAGCTCCAGGCATGGCTGAACTGGCACTGGGGCAGGGATGGCAGCGTGTCAATGGCATCACCCTCCTCGCCCAAGGCCAGGGGCTGCCTGTGCTCACTGCTCCCACCCTCCAGCAGGATCTCGGCCCTTCCCAGCTGGAAAAGCTCTGGAGAATGCCCCCCTGGTTTCCCTGGAGTTTTGTAGGTTGGCAGCACGACCCTCTGGCCTGGGATTTGCTTCCTGGATGTTCCATCTGGTGCTGGGATCGACTCACTTGGGTTTGGAGTCTCCTGGAGCTGGGAACAGCCGTGGAATGCGCCAGGCAGTGGGGATGGACAGCAGCACCCGAGGATCCATCAGCAGGGACATTTTCCAGCTGAATCCCAGGCTCCCAGGAGATCTTTGGGAGGTGGTGGTGACGAATTCGCCCTCCTGGTGCCCTTTAGAGCCTGGGAGTTACTGCAAGCCTCAGATAAGGAAAGGTGCAGAGACATGAACTGGCTTGTCCCACTTCCCGCTGGAAAACTGGCAGGAGAACGAGGAACACAGCAAGGTTCTCTTCTTCTTGGACCAGAAAATTCCAGAAAGCTGAAAATTTAACTATTTTAGTGTCTAAAATTAGCTTTGCCTTATTGTCAACCCTCTCTGTCATCCCTATTTCCACAGGGGAAAACTGTGGCAGGACCAACCTTCTCACTCCCCAAGTGACACGATTCCAAAGCTGAATTCCCAATTCCTTTTATTGGAAAAGAGTTCTCCTCCATCCCCTGCTGATTTTCACCAGGATGGAAATGTGGAGCAGTGCTGTGACCCTGAGCACCAAGCAGGGATGGTGGCCTGCACTGACATCCCATTCCCAGCAGGAATAACCCCTCCAACCTCATCAGGAGCACATTTGGCTGTTGGATAATCCTCTCTTCCCATCATTATTTATTAGCAGGAGGTCAGAAGAGATTCCTGTGCTGGAATTCCCCCCAGAACTGTGAAAACTCTGGACTACTCCAATTAATTTGGAAAATACAGCGGGATAAAAGCCATGTAAGCACAGAAAGGAGCAGACCTGGCTTCTGCAGGTATCTCTCTTGATGAGAGGCAATTATATCCCTCTAATTAATTGTTGGCTCATGGCAGTCAAGGTCTGACTTGCAGGGACAAGTCAGAAAGAGGGAAGAAGCCCTGGGATGGGAAGCAGCGACGTGGGAGGACGCAGCATTCTTTTCCCACATGGAGGAGCAGCAGGACGTGTTAATTCAGCTCTGGAATTTCGCTCCCAACCTTTTATGGTGAAAAAACGAGGCTCTCCTTGGACTTTGCAAATACATGTTCCACCCAAATCCAAGCTGTGTGTGAGCTCCTGGCCGGCAGCTGCTCACTTGGATGTGCTGAGCACGGGATATGCAAAAATTTGGGAAGTTCAGCTCCAGGCTCCTGGAGGCTCCCAGGCCGCCCCGTGTGAGCTGATGTCATGGTTTTACCTGAGGACAGCTCCTCATGGCTCTGTCTTGTCTTCCCAATGAAGGAATTAATTTTTAATGTGTCCAAGGAGAGTTTTGGAGGGATTTATTCTCACTCCTGCTGCCAGGTTGTTCCTGAGAGCCCAGAAATCCTGGATCTGGCTGCTTTTGTGGGGTTTGGAGGTGAAGGGATGGAGCAACTTCCTGCAGGTTCCCTTCAATCCTTCTTTGATGATGCACATCCCACCAAGCTGGGAATAAAGTGAAGGCCTCATTTTCTGCAGCCTTCCCATAATTCCTTAATTCAGGTGTAGGAAGAAGAGATTTCCAACCTTGAATCATTCCTGTGGAAACACCTGACAAGAAAAGCAGAGCTAGAATGTGTTAGAAGACCAGTTGGGCTCTTCTGAGTCATTTAATTAGAGCGAGGAACTTTCCCTGCCTATGGAAATCTCAGGGTGGAAAGGGTGTGAAACCTGCTGCAAGCAACACTCGCCTAATTAGCCTCGCTCAGAAGGGAGTCCAAGGCTGTGTGTGACCCAGGGGAGTTCCCACTTTTCCAGGGAAATCTGCTTTAGGAGCTGCTGAAGTGGGAGATTCTCTCACCGTGGTGTGGAAGCCCCACAGTGCCACCACCACCACCACCACCCATCCGTCCATGCTGGTGCTCTCTGAGCTCCAACCCCTGGAAATGTCTCATTTTTCCACACTCCACAGCAGCAGCTCAAAGGAAGCAGAGGAAGGGAGCAAAGCTCTGCATTTCATCTCGCTGGCTGCAGGCAGAGCTGCTGAAAATCCAGGCCAGGGCCCCGGTGACCCAGAAATGTCCTGTTTGACCCGGGGCTTGGTTGAAATCTCATTTTTGTGCTGCCTCCCTCTGAGAGCTCTGGAGAGCGGCTGCTCCCGAAGCCAATCCCTCGTCAGGGCCGTGCAGGAGCTGCTTCCACAATTGGAGTTAATTAGAAATCTGGGAGCGAGGACTTGCTGGAGCAGCTTTTGCTGTTGCAGAGATCGAGAGTTTCCTAAAGTGGAACATTCGCTGTTCTTATTTTTTAGCCCCATTCCCATGGATCTTGCATCTCCCAAATCCCAGAAAAATTACGGTCCCAGAGGATTGATGCAGTCTCAAGCTACATCAGGGAAGGTTTAGGTTGGATATTAAGAAAAAATTTCACTGAAAGAATAATAAAATACTGGAATTGTCTTCCTAGGGAGGTGGTGGAATCACCAAGACTGGACTTGGACTTGGTGCTACAGTCTAGTTGTGGTGTTATGGCATGGGTTGGACTCGATGATCTCAGAGGTCTCTTCCAACCTCATTATTCTGTGATTCTGTGTGATTCTGTGATTTATCCTCTCTGTATTTGCTTTACAGGAGCTCCAGGCTCTGTCCAATCCTCACTTCTCTGGTTGTCTCTGCTTGGTGTTTTCCCCTCATAGATATCCATGGCCATCCTGCTTTTCCCCCCTGAAATTCCTGAGGTTTTTCTGCAGCTCAGAGCTGGATTAATCCCAGCCTGGCACCCTCCAAGCTGCCCAAAAAATTTTGAAATGCAGTTCTGAACTCATCCCCAGAGCTTTATGGTGGGAAATGTTTTGCCTGAGGGAGAGAAAACAATAAAAATCAACGCCCGAGTGCCTGAAGAGTTTCAAATGGCTCCCAAAAAATTCCTGCAATGTTTCCAAGGGTCTGTGCTGCTGTTACTCATTCACACGGGCAGGAATTACAAATATGTGTGTGCAGCCAGGAAAGCTTTGGATCACCGAATATTTGAGGCTTGGGGTGGAATGAAGGGGGTTGGGGGAGGAGAAATTCTATGAACTTCTTCGGGATAATGAATCCATCTCGGTGGTGCTGCAGCCCAAAAAGTTACATTTCTCATTCACTGAGTTTTGTGCTCTTCAGCAATAATCCCGAGCAGCTTTGCCTTCAGGGAAGGGGAGGAATTCAGAGGAATGGGTAAGGACATGCAGTACTGACCTAATCCAGTGCACTTTTCCCTGGAAGCTGCTCCCAGAGTTTGCCTTTGGCCCCCAGCACCCAGAGCTGGGTGAGGAGTGGGGATTACACAATTTCACTTGTTTTTTCCAGCCCAAAAATGGGATGCAAGCAAAAGGATTTCAAAATTCCTTGTGAAATGAACTCCATCCTTTGCCTAAAAATGTTCCAAGTTTACTCATCTCCTATCCATTGCAGAAGCTACATTTTAAAGAAATACTGGAATTTAATATCTTGTTATAAAAAGAAGTGAAACCTGAAAGTTGCAACCTTAACAGAGATCAGCTCAGCAAGTCCCTAATAGCAAATTCCACTGAAATCCAAGAAGTTCTGCAAAACAAGCTGCCTTCAGCATATCAATATTTCTGATGGAAAACCATCCTGTCAGAAAATTTTTATGCTGCTCCAGGCTAGAATTCCCT